>NW_016817843.1:1434293-1463209 GCF_001698545.2 Rhinopithecus bieti | reverse complement strand
TGAGACGGAGTCTCCCTGTGTCGCTCAGGCTGGAGTGCAGTGGCGCAATCTCGGCTCACTGCAAGCTCCGCCTCCCGGGTTCAAGTGATTCTCCTCCTCAGCCTCCCAAAGTAGCTGGGATTACAGGCACCGCCACCACGCCCGGCTAATTTTTTGTATTTTTAGTAGAGAGGGGGTTTCACTGTGTTAGCCAGGATGGTCTCGATCTCCTGACCTCGTGATCCGCCCACCTCGGCCTCTCAAAGTGCTGAGATTACAGGCGTGAGCCACCGCGCCTGGCCAAAAGTTTTTATAACTCTGTAAAAAAATAGTTCAAAGTAAAAAGAAAATCTCCATTAAAATCACCTCTATTTGCAAGCATAAACTAAATTCTTCAAAATTCTACAAAATAGTATAAATAAAAATAACAACTGTTTAAATAGGAAGGTTATACTTACTGACTGGCATTTTGCAATTCGAAATGTCTTAGTTGTCCACCCCATAAACACTACAGAAGCTGAAACACACACACAAAGTCACCTCTGAAGGAATGTAACAATACTATGATAATTTACTATAAGAAAAATTAAATAGCTTACCCAGCACAGCAAAGATCAGAGTATTTTTAAAGTGTCTATATAATGAAAATTTCACAGTGTTCTTTCTTAGCCTTAGAGTCTTCATAGTTTGTGCCAAACTAATAAAATGTGAACAGGTTAAGGAAAACATTCCAAGTGATAATAAACGGCTTAAAAAAAACAAAACAAAAGAATCTTCTACTATGTTTCCAAAGTCAGTACTGCTAAATACAGTTCCTAAAATTTGAAGCTAATGAAAACACAGAAAACGTTATCTTGGCCAATATTGTACAATCATTATACTTTATCACAACTTTTCTTTTACAATTTACCATTGTCTGAACTAAGAAAACAAACTCCAAGGAAAAAGCACGGAAGACCCATGATGTATTCCACCAATGCCACGCACCCGCAACACCAGATAGAGCAGTGCCCGTGCTAAAACCCCTCCCAGTGAGATACTCTTTACAGATCACATTGTGACAGGCCGTTTGGCTTGTGCTTTTCTGGCTCTATTTCTTTCTTATTTTGTTCTTTCTAGTCTATTCTCATTTTATTCTTTGAATAACCATAATTAAGAAGTTAGGTCATCTACCAATTCCATTTTATAAATTTTAAAACTGAAAAACATCAGATAAAACAAATCCGGACTTAGCTAAGGGCTTTATTTGAAAGACCACTGCAATAGGGGAGGATTATTGCAACAGGAAGAATACTACGACTGTAAGATCTACAAGAGTCTCAGAGGTCGGGCAGAAAAGGGTTTTTCTTTTATAGAGCACAGCAAACAAGGCTAGAAAGCAGTAGGTGTGGGGAGTGAGTGGTGGGACTAGACACATTGATCAGGGAATGTCTTTTCTTGATGCCTGCAGATTCTCAGGAGGGCTGTGTGTTGGCTCAGGCTGACAGTACGTCAACGTTTATGGCCTGGAGGAAGAATACTTACAGTTTGGTTCAGTCACTGTTTTGTTCACATGGATCAATGGATATAAAGAGTTCATCTAATCATTCATATGCAAGGAATGGGAAATCAGAGGGTCTGTGCCCGCCCTTGTCACAGGTAGACAAGGGGGCCTCCAGGAGTCTTATCTAAGTCCGGTGGGGAAGGGGGTTCTCTGCGGTAAGTCTTTTCTCGGAACACAAATAGGGAAGGGAGTTTGGAGGGGGGTGTCTTAATCTTGGCTATTTTCCAGGAGCACAGGGCTCAGGTAAAGTTCAACATTGCCAAGGACGAAGAAGCAAAGAGACTTTTCCACTGACTCCTCAGCAGTGAAACAGAATTCAAGTCAGCTCTCTCTGCTCTTAAATGAGAATTCCTTCCTTTGGAGCAGACCAACAAGCTCATTTATGAACCAAACACTAAAAATAACAGCGCTGAGCAACAGAATGGATGTGGCAAGTTTTAAAATTATAAATGTCATTAATCAAAAACTTCATTTTAGTACTGAAGCTACTTTAGTACTTTAGTACAAAACTGCTTTTTAATCTTCTAAATGACCAACAAATTACAAAAGAGGATCAATTTCTAAAGTAATACAATACAATCAATTCAGGTTACTACGAGAACTTTAAAAATGCAAATATACTTTATTCCTTAAATACATCAAAACATATACTTTTTAAAATTCTTGACTAAAACCAAATTTCTAGGATTAAAAAAAAATCTGGTCTGGTTTAATAATTTAAAAAAGAATGTTTCTAAGCTAAGGAATAAAAAGCAAATTTGAAATTGCCTAAGCCTCCACTTACCAAGACACTGTTAAATTTAGGTAAAGTGTAAATATTCCTGCCATGGAAGGAAAGTAGTCATGAAAGCAAATAGCCCTTCTGATCTTGAAGTGAGTGCTGTGGTAGGAAAAGGATATTCCACCAGCACAAGCCAGAGTAAGAAGAGAGAGGGGCATGGGGGTGGGGGCAGGCTGGCCAGAAGAACAAGATCACAGAACTCACGCGCCTGCAGGAAACAGCAAAAAAAAAAAAAAAAAAAGGCAAAGAAAAGAGAAACAAGAAGAAAAGGGGGAGGAAGGGCACAGAAGAAAGGCTAAGGCTATGGCTTTTGAATTTTCAACCCTATTTTTTTTTCCTATGATTCAGAATTAGATTCTTATAGGATTGGTTATTATTAAGTTCATCAAAATCAAAGGAAGCAGGGTCATTTTCCAAAGCACTCAATTGTATATGTATTTAGTTCTGCTTTTTTTCCTTGTCATTTATATCATTTAGGAAATCTGCTATCTTTCTGTATAGAGAAAGCAGACGTTTCATTTTAGTGATAAAAATTACCAAACAGTAATCTGAAAGCAAACTTCACAAATTCAGGCTCATGCAGAAATAGATACTAGACTTCCCTTGTCTCACCATGAAACACTAAACAAGATCTTTTACATTCTAGATTTGACTATTTCTTGAAACATTTTCATTACAAATATTCATAATTAAGCAAACTAAGTCTTTCACCTGTTTTCCTTATTTTCCTACCCCAATCTGGCTAATCAGATACTGGAATATGTGAAAGTCAATGGTGTCCATAAAGGTAATAAATTACCCCCATTCAAATCCAGATGGATTAGAACCGTTAGAGCTGCTTTTCTTTGGAATTTTCTGCCAAGTTGCATTACTGAGTGTTTTTCCCAATGAACTACCTTGTGGACAGTTAAGAACAAGAAATTGGCAGGGCACGGTGGCTCATGCCTGTAATCCCAGCACTTTGGGAGGCTGAGGCAGGCGGATCATGAGATCAAGAGATCAAGACCGTCCTGGCCAACATGGTGAAATCCCATCTCTACTAAAAATACAAAAAATTAGCTGGGCGTGGTGGCACGCGCCTGTAGTCCCAGCTACTCTGGAGGCTGAGGCAGGAGAATTGCTTGAACCTGGGAGGTGGAGGTTGCAGTGAGTTGAGATCGCGCCACTGCACTCCAGGCTGGCGACAGAGCGAGACTCTGTCCAAAAAAAAAAAAAAGAACAAGAAATCTTTGAAATAAATATCTATAAATTGCCAGAAAAGATAGTTGTTTTTTAGAAAAACACAGTCTGCAGCTTAATTAATTGAATGAAGGACGATACTCCCTAACTTGTTAACGTTCCAAGCATACACAGCTTTTAGAAAAAAGACAATTCTAGGCCGGGCGCGGTGGCTCAAGCCTGTAATCCCAGCACTTTGGGAGGCCAAGACGGGCGGATCACAAGGTCAGGAGATCAGACCATCCTGGCTGACATGGTGAAACCCCATCTCTACTAAAAATACAAAAAACTAGCCGGGCGAGGTGGCGGGTGCCTGTCGTCCCAGCTACTCGGGAGGCTGAGGCAGGAGAATGGCATAAACCCGGGAGGCAGAGCTCGCAGTGAGCTGAGATCCGGCCACTGCGCTCCAGACTGGGCGACAGAGCGAGACTCCGTCTCAAAAAAAAAAAAAAAAAAAAGAAACAAGACAATTCTAAATTGAATAGATACCATCAGCTCATTTTCTAAACACACAATGCCAGAAAATAAGACACTAAGGTCTAAAGATAATCTGAGGTCAACAGGCAGGTTCATCTCCACTGTAATTCTGCCTATCCCAATGCAAGGCATGTTTATACCTCCTGCCCATTCTCAAGGCAGGAGGCCCCCTAACAAGCAGTCCTGGAGGACCTACAGCCTTTGTGGTGATTATTCTTACCACCGGAACACTGCTCACATGTAGAACTGAGGAACAGACATCACATTTTCAGCAAATGAATGTCTTTAATTTTTGTAATATAGAAAACATGAAAATGACACCAGAGGAAGATATTTATATCACTCTCTGAGAAAATCAGATTTATTTAACTATAATTTTATTCAACAAACTTGGATTCTAAACTAGTAGCTCTGAACAAAGTAGAATATGCTTTTTTAAACAAGTTCAGTCGGAAACAACTCTTTAAATCAGTTATTATTCCCTAAGTCGGCTCCTCAGACTCCTAAGATGTCCACAGATATAATTTGGGGGTCTTTAACTGCCCTGTCATATGCAAAGCTCCTTGTGTGTGTCTGTGTTCTGTGGAGAGAGGCTCCACAGCTGTTAGCAGATTTTCCAAGGCCTGTCTGATCCTAGTACCCAAACAAGGTTAAGAATCACTGCTTTGACGAGTAAGGATAATGAATTAGAAATTTTTGGTTTGTAGCACTCTTCATAGGCTTTTTAAGTTGGAAGCGTATTGAGAATTCACAAACAGGGAATTTAAAGAATAGGTAGACCTGGCTTAGAAAACAACCCACGAGGCCGGGCGCGGTGGCTCAAGCCTGTAATCCCAGCACTTTGGGAGGCCGAGACGGGCGGATCACGAGGTCAGGAGATCGAGACCATCCTGGCTAATACGGTGAAACCCTGTCTCTACTTAAAATACAAAAAACTAGCCGGGCGACGAGGCGGGCGCCTGTAGTCCCAGCTACTCGGGAGGCTGAGGCAGGAGAATGGCGTTAACCCGGGAGGCGGAGCTTGCAGTGAGCTGAGATCCGGCCACTGCATTCCAGCCTGGGTGGCAGAGCAAGACTCCGTCTCAAAAAAAAAAAAAGAAAAAAAAAAGAAAACAACCCACGAGGGGCTCAGAAAAGCCTATGAGGAGTGCTACATTTGCTAGCACACCTGAAAAATGGGAGACCTTCCTTCTAGGGCATAGTGATAAGAGCCAACACATAGATGAGAAAATGGAAAAAGATACAAGAAAACAATTTTTTAAAAAAACTGATGTCAAAAGCTAAAAGACATAAGTATCAAAAACAGTGGAAACAAAGAACTTGGCAAAAAATGAAACCTATCTAACAGGAAAGCATTTCCAAGAGGACATAAATATAATAGAAACAGGTCCAAAGAATGTTCTGGGATATGCATAACCCTGCATTCCACTCTGGTCAGTCACATTTCCTCTTGAATTCCTCCCATTTCCACAAGTGCCCCCAAGGAGAAAAAAGCAATGGGGATTCCCCAGACTCAACTTGAGTCATCGAATCAGAGAAGACCCTCGAGGATCCAGTCCCTACTGCCTCTAAAACTTCTCCTGCAATATGGCTGCAGCCCCCAAACCTTCTCTGAACCTGCTTCTTCCACCCATTTCCAGCAAGTCTATCGTGTGGGCTCTTCTTCCCATATCCCCTACCCTACTTCTGACCCTCATCATCTCTTCTTTGGACCACTGCAAAGGCAAAGAATACTGACTCACCTTCCTGCCTCTAGACTCTCCTTTCCCACGTCATCTTCTTCTGTCACCAGAGTTCTCACTGACACAGGTTTCATCACATTACTCACCTGTGCAGCTTCAATTCCTCTCCAGCCCCTGCCTCGGGAAGGCACTCAGCTCTTGAGCGTGCCCTGCCACCCTTCCCTGAACCACCTGCCAAGGCTCTCCCATGCACGTCCACCCAGAGGCAGGCTTCCCTGGACATTCTGCCACTGTCCCCCGTTTCCCTGCTTCAACTATTTGCTCCCCTCCATTCTTCCTAGAATACCTCTTCCCTAATTACCTTCTTATTAATTGTAAACCCCTACTTGTCTTCCCAGTCTCAATTTAAATGCTGCCATCTCTTTTAAGTCTTTCCTGATTTTTATGCCAGCATTAACTTCTCTCCTCCCCTGTTGGCATAGCACCTCTCTAAGATGGCAACTACTACTGCTATATTGATGCTAGTTACGTATCTGTCTCCCCTACAAGACTGTGAATTCCTTAAATTTGGGGACATCTTTTTCACCTATGCCTCGTCAGTATGGGGCATGTACTGAGAATAAGCACTAACTGTATGCTAAACTGTATGGAAAAAATAAAGATATTCCTTGTTTGGGGAGTTGCTACTTTTTTGCCTTCAAGTGAACCCTCGTATTAAGGTAACAAAAATGCATAACTGTATTTCTTTCTATCGTTATTACAAATTACATGTAATCTGATTTTAATGATACAACAAACTATTTTGAAGGACACAGTAAAGGATATGAACCACACAAAAATGGAGTCAATAACTGCTAAAATAATGTCATCAAGAACAACAGCTAAATGGTTAGAACCCTGAAAGATAAAAATAGGGGAAGAAACCTGAATGTAACAGTTTCATTGCACTATAGCAATTATCATTTGATGAAGAAGAATAATTTAGCTTATCTCATCGATTTACAAAGCCACATAAAAGATTGAATGTCCTAAGAGGATTGTGTTTAAGCACATGGAAATGACCTGTTTTTTGACAGCAACAATTGCTAATTTATGTGATGATAGCAACATAAAACAGTATTACGTAATGGCAAATAAAAAGCATCATGTCCCCAACCTCACTAACACCAGCCATTTCAATCTCTCTCCTCCATACCAAACCGACAGCCAGGGTCATTAATGAAATGAACTCCTGATCTTTTCTGACCGTGTTGTGAAGGGGCACAAAAAACGTGAAGGGGGGATCCGTGTTAGACATTTACTCTGACTAGTCACATTTAAAAGTCACTATCTCAAGTGCTGGCTATGTAAACTTTTTTTTTTTTTGAGACAGAGTTTTGTACTTGTCGCCCAGGCTGGAGTGCAATGGCGCTATCTCAGCTCACTGCAACCTCTGCCTCCCAGGTTCAAGCCATTCTCCTGCTTCAGCCTCCTAAGTAGCTAGGATTACAGGCGTGTGCCACCAAGCTACGTACAATTTTAAAGGAATACAATATATATAGTGTATTTACATGTGGGATATTTATCTTTTTTATTTCTTTCTGGCAAATATTTATTTATTATTATTATTATATGAATGCAGAGTTCTTCATGATTATACAAAGGTGAAAATAAATATACTCAAAGACTAAAAGAGCATCTAACACTGAATACAGGTGTATCAAAGACAACAGGGAGAAGAATGGGGCTTTTTAGCATTACTGGATAAATATTTATGATCTGCTTTATACAGCTAATCCAAAAGATATTTTAGGTAAAATGACAAAGGTCTTTGGATTAGGTAAGACATAATAAGCTTCTTATTCACTCAGTCCTCAATCATTTATTCAAAAAACTGAAGCAACCATGCATGGTAACTCACATCTATAATCCCAATACTTTGGGAGGCTGAGGTAAGAGGATCACTTGAGGCCAGCCAGGAACTCAAGACCAGCTTGGGCAACATAGTGAGACCCTGTCTCTACAAAAAACACAAAAATTAGCTGGGTGTGGTGGCCTGCACCTGTAGTCCCAGCTACTCAGGAGGCTGAGGTGGGAGGATTGCTTAAGCCTAGGAGCTGGAGGCTGCAGTGAGCCATGATCATGCCACTGCACCACTGCACCCCAGCCTGGGCAACAGAGCAAACCCTGTCTCCAAAACCAACCAACCAACCAACCAACCAACCAGACAACCAAACAAAAAACCACACAAAATAAAAGTAAAAAAACTAAAGCTAGAAATCTAGGGGTCTTTGCAGACATAAATACTGACACATCTCTAGAGAATAAAGTGCTGCTGCCCACATCCAGGCTCATCTTCCCCTTGAACATCACTTCCTCTTGGCTCTTTAAATGGCGGGGTCTACTGAATCCTCAAAATAGCTAGTCCCCAAGAGTCAGAAAAAATGAATAAACAAATGAGACTTAAAAGAGTGATGAAATGTACTATATGTATACCTGAAGGGTGTAATTAACTTTCTGTTCACTGGATACATTTTAAAATCCAGGGTGAAGAATGACATAAAGGTATACCAGCTGCATAATGACAAAGACAAATGTTCTCTATGAAGAATAACCATGAACATTTCTGGGATGGGACTGATACCTGGGATGATATCAAGCGGTGCCTTCGCAATCAGTCATATCATTTCAAGAAGCACTCTGGCTAGCCTTTGCCTTTCAGGAAGTATTTTAAAAGGGAAACACTCCATAGAAGAAAACTTCATATTATGCCTTTTCACAAGTTTCTATCTAAAATTCATCTCAGGAGATACAAAGTAAGACCACATTTCACAGCAATAACAAAAATGGGTGGTAGAATTATGTAGTTTTTACCCCAATGACTCTCATCACGCCTTCAACAGCTGCAAAGATCAAGTAGAGAAGCCCCAGTCCGATCACCCGGTGCATGACTGTTCCCAAACGAGGCCTGGAATCAGGAAGATGAAACAGAGAAAGAAGAAAAAGCATGGGTGAGTAAAATGTACCTGAATACAGAAACCGGCACCATTTCCAATACCAGGAAGTCACTATCTAATCACATCACTCTGTTCCCAGCTCTGAGGTACTCTGTTTTAGGAAACAGGGCCAGGAACAAAGGGTCTCTTTCTCTAGGACCTGAAGCTATACTGATGCCTGTGAAGCAATATTTGCAGGCCACAAAGGTGCCAGAGGATTTTGCTGCTGAAATTCAAGCAATGGAATGAATATAATTCAGGTACTGTTTCTGTAGAATGGAAGAGTAGGTTTGATGAAATCTAGGAAGGTAAATGCCAACTTCTAAGTGCCACTGGCAGAGAGTCTAACTTAATTCTTCCTGAGGTCTGTCTTTTCAGAGATAATTCACTTGTCTCATGACTTGGGCAGAGAAAGAGCAGGACATGAGGAGACGGAACTCCATGACCTCCTTTCTGATCACCAGCCCTCAACCAGAACAGGAGTGCTAACAGAATTTAATTTTCATTCCTTAAACTGAAAGAGTTAAAATACCATTTTTGGGCCAGGCGCAGTGGCTCATGCCTATAATCCTAGCACCTTGGGAGGCCAAGGTACACAGATCACTTGAGCTCAGGAGTTTGTGACCAAACTGGCCAACATGGTGAAACCCCGTCTCTACTAAAAAATACAAAAAATTAGCCAGGGGTGGTGGCTCCTGCCTGTAGTGCCAGCTACTCGGCTGAGGCACAAGAATCGCTTGAACTTGGGAGGCAGAGGTTGCAGTGAGCCAAGATCACACCACTGCACTCCAGCCTGAGCGACAGAGTGAGACTTTGTCTCCAAAAAACAAAAAAAAAATTTTAAAATACATTTTTGGCTCTTTCAAAATATAAATGAGTTGGGAAAATACAAAGATGGTGGCTTTTGCAATTAATAATTTAAAATAGAATAATTTCATGATATTTGCAAATCAGAATTTATTGCACATACATTTTAGGCTGCTCAAAACCCCCCCTCAGAGTAATTAGAAGAAAAAAACTGGTTTAAGAAAAATATTTAAGACAGTCATTTCAAAACAAAATATAAGTAAAAAAATAAATTAATGGTCATAGCTCATATTTAATTAAGACTACTTACCTAATCTAAGCAATCTAAATTCTGATTCATTATAATCAACCAACCAGAACCTCCAAATAACCAGAACTGTTACTGCTCTCACTTTATGAATTGAGCCAAGCAAGCTAACAGTGAAGGGATTCATTTAAAAAGGGTTTGTGTCTATACTCATTCATTTAATCTTCTATTCCTTTCACAGTAACAACACTGCACCTGTTGGTATCTGATGTTCATAACCAGAGCTGTGAAAGGTACTGCAAGATTCCTCAACAAAAGGCCTTCATTTCTTACACTGTACTAAGAACACAAAAGCGTTTGAGGAAGAATCTCCAGTAAAAGTTCAGGGGGATAAAGGCTTCCAGGCTAAAATCCTGCT
The DNA here is from genome assembly GCF_001698545.2 of Rhinopithecus bieti. NCBI lineage: Eukaryota > Metazoa > Chordata > Mammalia > Primates > Cercopithecidae > Rhinopithecus > Rhinopithecus bieti. The sequence continues at coordinate 1,453,082 of NW_016817843.1, read as the reverse complement.
AACTCCCCAACTCCCAGCTCACAAGCAAATGGGCACACACACAGGAGGAGAGCCTAGGGGTGCGAGTCACAGAGCAGAGGCCTGAGCCTGGGCACCCGAGGGCCGCAGCTCAGGAACACAGGAGGGTGCAGCAGAGGAGGCTGGGGAGGAGTAGCCAGTGATGTGAGAGGATGGAAGATGAGCTCCCGGAAACCAGGCAAAGCTGGCACTCCTTAACTAAAGCTGCTCACGGGACAGCTGGACGAGGGCTGAGCAGGGCCATGTGATACGGCAGGGGAAGGTCATGGTGGCCTTGACGAGAGCAGTCTCAATAGAGCAATACTGGGGAGGCTGAGGTACAGACTACTCATGTGAGAAGTTATGCCGCACAGGGGAAAGGTGAATGAGGCAGAAGCGGAGGAGAGGGCCATGTTGGGTGGAGGGAGGGCTTCACTTTAAAAAAATGGTAGAAATAACGAGATGCTGATGGGGGTGACCCACCAGAGAGGAAAGCTGATGATGCAAGAAAAAACAAAACAGAGCACTAGGACAGTTTCCCTCACAGTTGAGTGGGCACAAAGGCAGGGGCGGCCCGTGGCTATCCAGAAGAGGAAAGTGGTAGATGCAGTCCAGATGTGAGGGAAATGACAAGGGCTGGGGGCACAGATGCAGTGGAAGTCCCCTCTGATGGCTTCTACTTCCTCAGTGAAAAAAACCTAAGGTCAGCTGACAGGAGGGTAGAGCCTGAGAGAGAAGGGGTAAAATGGTCTTCCGCAGACAGGAGAGTGAGAAAATAGTGGCAAGGGGATTTAGTACAACTGCCAGCAGCACTGAGGGCACACATGAAGTTTATGGTCACGAATGGCAAGTGGGCCCCCTCAGTGTGGTCCAGGGCTCTTTTTGGGCAAAGTCCCCTCTCAGGTGGGAGCCTGAGGCAGAAGGAAAGCTGGACTTAGCAAGGCTAGGGTTTTCTCAAGAAGGCTGACAAAGAGAAAGGGGTCTTTGGGTGTCAGTGTCCTACTGGACCAGGGAATCCAAGCAAAAGGAAGAAGGTAACGACATAAGACGTGGAGGGACAACGGAAGGTGCCAGGGTCAAAAGGCTGGAGGCCAAAGTACAGTCAAAACAGACTGAAGCTGACATGTTAGAGAAAGTAACAGGAAACAGAGAAGGTGACAGTTGAAAAGTGAATTGCTTAAAACTCAGATTTTGAAGAGGGTGCAGTTATACATATAATAAAGTCTAGAAAATGATACTGGGAATCAGTAGCTGAAACGTGGTGACAAACAAGAGCAGGAGAGGTGGGGAGGTGAGAGCATGTTACTTAAAGTGTCATCCACATGGCTCCTGAGACCCCAGGGCCTTCTGACAGATGAAATGCTGAGGACGACACCTGTGAAGCTGGTGCCCACAGACCTGAGGGATGAGGGAGGGTCTGGAAGCTCACAGTAACCACAGTAAGATGCAGCTGGTGATCCAGCCTGAAGAGTGAGCTTCTGGGAATCAGGGTTTTAGGAAAGAAGCAGGAAGAAAGGTCTGAAAAATGCAACAAGGATAGAAATCAAGTTCTCCCATAGTTATGTCCAGTGAGTCACAGGTGAGAGGAGGAAAAGACCCGCCAGAGAGGGTCCTCGGGGGACAGAGAGGTTTCAGTCAGAAGTTTTGCTGACTCAGTGTTTAATCCACTCTCTTTCAACACTCAAATAGGACCATAAAACTTAATGGTACCGTCTAAAATACAGAAAAGGGTTGGAAAATGGTTTGAGTCACTTCAGATTTTCCATTATCCTTAAAGTTGATTATTTATTCATCTAACTATATAAAGTTATCGAAATACAAATTCAGGGTCTTTATTGGAAGATAACATAAAATAGCAAGTATGTGGAAATCTTTTAAAAATGTGTTCTTGTAGATTTTTCCCGAAGGGATTTGTACTACAATACTTAGAAGTTCCATTTTCACAAAGGTCATAACGTAGACGGACTGTATCACTGGGCTGGGACCCAGCACCTCTCCATACTCCCGTACTTACTTCACAATGCCATAGCCCAGGCTCACGATGATCACGAGCAGGCGAGCCAGCGTCCTCTTCATCGCAGAAATCAGCTCTGCAAATATCAATAAGCCTTGGGCTGAGGAAGAAAAACAATAAAATAATTCACTTCGTGTACATCTGGAAGCCTGCCAACCACAATCCTCAACAACATGTCCTGGGTATAACTACATTCGGACTTCAGACTAATCAGCCACATTTGATTTAAAAGTTATCGAATCCAACTGATGCTTGAAAACTTCAGTGAGGGATTCACACTCTCCTAAAGAATTCACTCCCTTTCTATCTAATCAGCTCCACTGGGCACGGCTTTCTTCTATCAGCCTCAACGCTGTCTCCCTGAGCTTCCCTCTGTTCTTGTTCTTTACAGAACTCTCTCTCTTCTTGTCCCGTAAGTATTTAAAAACCATAACGTCCTCTAGAGTTTTCTTTTCTCCAGGATCTCCTCCTCATGTATTCATTTAAAATGTATCTGATATGCTCCTACTGTGTGGCTATAATAGTGAAAAAGACATCTTGATCCTTGCCTTCATGGAGCTTGTACTCCGATTAGGCTAAGTAAATAGAACTCAGTGTGGTAAGAGCTAGAGGTAACACAGCATCCCTCCAGACTTGGAAGAATGCCAGTCTAATCCACACCTGGGGGAGCTAGAATTGGGTCCCGAAAACTCAGAAAAGTGACATCTAAATCAGAACTTGAAGGCTAAGTAGGAGTTAAGTTTTGGGGGGTGGGGGATGACAAAGCAAAGAACACGGCACGTGCAAAGGCATAGAGAAGAAAAGAGGAAAAGCAAACTATGTTGCAAGAAGTAAGTTCATTATGCCTGCGGCAGACAGTGTAACGGTAGATGTCAAGAAAAGAGGCTGGTCATAAAGGCAGGGACCAGTCGTGCAATTTGGAGCCCCTGTCATGGAGTCCGGACTCGATGTTAAGGGCAGTGGGAAGTCAACAACAATAAACAAAGGAACAAAAGAGGGATTGGTAAACTATGTCTGTAGCTCAGGATAGAGAGCTCCACGGGAGAGAAAGCTTCAGGAGGAAAACAATGGATGAGCTCTGCAAAAGAGTGCAGAATGTGAAGAAGGGGTTTATGATCACAAATGTTGAGGCATGAGTGTGCTGTCAATCCCTCCATAGGCTGTCGATACTCCTGAGGTAATGTGACTACAACCTTTCTGGTACAGTGTGACCTGTACAGCAAGATTCTCAACTCCTTCCAGGCTCCTGCTGCAATCTAAGGTTGTGGGAGCTTCTGGGAGGCAATCACCCTATAATTGCCTATGTTGAGTTTGCTTTTCATCAGTTTCAATTTTTAAATTCCTTTTAAAACTTTTCCATTGGTATTTTTGCAAGCTGTACTCTAAACCTAAGTTCAAGATCTTACCCATTAAATTTCACCTTTCTATTCATCATGTCAACTCTCTTGCCTCTCATCATGTATCTTCAAGTGAAAAAGGTCTATCTAAAATGATTCTCTATGCCTCTTAAGTATTTACGACCCTGGCCAGCCTCACATCATCCACAAAATTTAAGAGAATGCTGTCTACATAGTCACACAACAAATGTTAGCTGAACAAACCAACAGATTCGCAACAAGAATAAACCAGCAACAAGGTCTAAAATCTGAGAGAAACACCATTCAAAGCCTTCTAGCTCAATGGTTCTCAATCCTAGATGCATATTAGAATCACCTGGAGGCCTCTACACAGCCCCAATTCCTAGATCTGCCCTAATCAGCATCTCTGGCACTGGTACCATTTTAAAGTTCTTCAAGTGATGCTGATGCAAAACCAGGGATGAGAACCATTGCTCCACACCAGTGCTGTCCCACAGACCCTTTTGCAATAATGGAAGTGGTCTACCTCTGTGCTGTCCAGTACAGCAGTCACTTGTCACCTGTACTTACTGAGCACTTGAGATGCAGCTAGAATAACTGAGGAACTTAATTTTTAATTTAATTTAATTTTACTTAAGTACCCAGATGTGGCTTGTGGCTACCACAAAAAACAGCACAGGTCTAGATTGACCAGTGATTATTTCCATGAACTCTTTAGATAATGGCTCCACCACCAGTTTTCAGCTCATCTTGTCCAAAAGAAGTCACAAGAGGCCTTGTCAAATGCCTTGAAGAAGTCAGCTATACTAAGTTTACTACATCCTCCTGTCAATCTAGCATCCCAAAACAAAAAAATTAGTTTGACATGATCTACTCTTAATGTACCCATGTCAGGTCCTAACAATCAATGCTTCTCATCCTTCTAATGATTTTTCTAAATTTGATGCTTCAAGATCAATGTTGGGCAAGAAAGCCCCTGTCCCAGAATTCCCACCTGGGAAAATCAGAAAGGACCTCAGTTCCTGCTCACCTCTCCTATTGGACAGGACTCCTCAAAGACCCTGACAGCGGTCTGGGTATCTCTTCCAAGCCCTCCAGTGCCATCTTGGACAGCCTAGATTCCCTGAGGATGGCAGATGGTCTCTCATCTCTTCATGAATCTCAGGTTTTCGCTGCTCCATACTAAAGTGCATGCCACCCTTTACCCTCACCAAACAAGAGATCACCACCACTGACAGCAAAGCATCAGAACTGCCTTCTCCACATTGAGGAATGCTTCAATTCTAAGCAGCAGACCTACCCTTCCTTCATCATCTGGTTTAGAGCATGCACACATGCACGCATGCACGCACACACACCATAAAAAACTTCTTACAGAGTAGCGATATCTCTAATATGCATCCTGGATGTTTGTCCTTTCTTTGTTCTTTGGTACATGTCCTTTTAAACTTTTTATTTGGGGAAATTTCAAATATTCTCCAAAAGAGAGAAAGCAATATAATGATTTCCCATGTACCCATCATGCAGCTTCAATAATTAGCAATATTATGGCAAATTTGTTTCATCTATAGTCCAATTCATTTTTTTTTCTCTAGAGTATTTTAAAATAAGTAACAGATACATAGTGCCAGCTACTCCAGAGGCTGAGGTGGGCATATCACTTGGGCCTGGAGGTCAAGGCTGCAGTGAGCCAAAATTGTACCCATGCACTCCAGTCCGGGCAACAGATCAAGACCTTGTCAATCAATCAGTCAATCAATCACAGACAAAATCATGCCCTTTGCAAATCTGCATCAAGACCATTTGTAACTGGTCACTCCGAAGTACACTCTTGAGCACCTTCAACCCCTTTGAGCACTCTCTTTCCAAGGGTTCAGTGGGAGAATTGTATCTCTACTTCTCTGGCCTGAAATCTACTTTCTAGAAGTCTGGGGCACACATCTGAGGATGCCCAGCTGTACGGCCTCCCTGCTTCACATACTCCACTCTGTAAACTGTGATGGTGCCTCCACTGGTCATACGAAGATCTCTGCGGGAATAACTAGGTGGGGAGAGCACAAGGAGGCTGCAGGCACCATCCATTCCGGCACCCCTGATTTTACTCCCTGTGGCCAACTTCCTTTCTTTTCTTTTTTGAAGGAGAAGAAGATGTGGGGGGAAGGAGAAATATGTTAAAAGGATTGACAGCACCTGAAGTCTCCCTGTCTAGAACTTTGTGCTGTTTTAATCCAAGCTAAACCTTAGGAAATGGGACTTTTATTTTTCCCAGGAGGAAAGTGAGGGGAAAGTTAGCAAGAAGGAAAACATAACAAAGAGAAGACACATGCTCAGCCAGATCAGAGAGGCCTACTCTGACATTCTTTTCTTGGCTTTCCTTCTCTTCATCTATAATATGCCTGTTTCTAAACCACTGTTCAGAGGGGGGCCTCCCACCACTCTGCTCATAAATGCTGGGGAATTCTTAGATCATACTGTATTTACAGACAGTCAAAAAACTTACTTGACAGTCCAGTGTTGCTGATGTTTTGGTATTCACTATAAAAAACTGCTTTTTCAAGCATTCCCAGGAAAATAACAGCTGCAATCCAGAACTGGATTCTTAATATGTCTTTCCAATAACAGGCAGACCACATCAGCCAGAGTATGCCATATAATATATAAACAATACACATCACCATGTAAAACTGCAGGAAGAGAAGCAATTTTAGTCAGTTAAGCCTTTTGATCATTTGGAAGCTGGCACTTCTACATTCAAGTATCCAATCCTTCATTTTCCAGTCACTCTGGAACCAGAAAGAGAAGATATGTCAAAGCATTAACTACTGAGGAATTACTACCACAAAGCTCTTAGGGTATAAAATTTTTTTTTTTTTTTTTTTTTTTTTGAGACGGAGTCTCGCTCTGTCGCCCAGGCTGGAGTGCAGTGGCGCGATCTCGGCTCACTGCAAGCTCCGCCTCCCGGACTCCCACCATTCTCCTGCCTCAGCCTCCCGAGTAGCTGGGACTACAGGCGCCCACCATCTCGCCCGGCTAGTTTTTTGTATTTTTTAGTAGAGACGGGGTTTCACCGTGTAGACCAGGATGGTCTCCATCTGCTGACCTCGTGATCCACCCGTCTCGGCCTCCCAAAGTGCTGGGATTACAGGCTTGAGCCACTGCGCCCGGCCTAAAATTCATTTTTTAAAAACGAAAAGATGATGAGAAATACTCACAATCATTAGGGGCCAATCTGATGCAGAGATATATCCATGAGGCCCAATCATAGAAAGAGAAACTGGGATAGAGAAGAAGAGAGAGTTAATTGTCAGTCTTAAATCTTTAAATGCAAGTTCATTTCCCAGAAGGCTCCAAGAATAACAAACCACACTAGCAAATGTAGCACATACATGGTATTGGACAATTAGTAATTGTCTGATTATGTAACCTTACCAAGATACCTTCACTGTAAGACCAGAAACTCTAAAACTGCCAGAAGAAAACATAGGGAAAACACTACACAACACCGGTCTGAGCAATGATTTTTTGGATTTGATCCCAAAAGCACAGGCAACAAAAGCAAAAATAGACAAATGGGATTACATCAATATAAAAAGCTTCTTTGCAGCAAAGGAAACAACAGTAGACACAGACAACTTAAGACTGGGAGATAAAATTTGCAAGCCATATATCCAAGAAGGAGTTAATATCCAAAATACATAAACTCAAACAACTCAATAGCAAGAAAACAAAAAAACTCAGTTAAAAGAATGGGCAAGGGGCCAGGCATGACAGCTCACGCCTGTAATCCCAGCACTTTGGGAGGCCAAGGTGGGCGGATCACTTGAGGTCAGGAGATGGAGACCAGCCTGACCAACACGGTGAAACTCCGTCTCAACTAAAAACAGAAAAATTAGCCAGGTGTGCTGGCATGCACCTATAATCACAGCTACTTGAGAAGCTGAGGGAATCACTTGCAACCGGGGAGGTGGAGGTTGCAGTGAGCTGAGATCACGCCACTGCTACTTCCAGGCTGAGGCAACAGGAGTGAGTCTTGCCTCAAGCAAACAAAAAAAAAAAAAAAAAAAAAAAGGCAAGGGACCTAAATAGACACTTCTCAAAATAATACATATCAATGAGCAACAGATATTAATATATGAAAAATGCTCAACATCACTAGTCATTAGAGAAATGCAAATTAAAACCCTAATATCATTTCACACCTGTCAGAATGGCTTTTATCAAAAAGATGAAAGACAGTAAGTGCTGATGAAGATGTGGAGAAAAGGGATGCTTTGTACACTGTTGGTGAAAATGTCAATTAGTACAGCCATTATAAAAAACAGTATGGAAGGTTCTCAGAAAATAAAAACAGAATTACCATATAGTCCAGTAATCCCATTTTACTATTTATACAAAAGATCTAAAATCAGTTTGTCAAAAAGCTGTCTGCACCTGCATGTTCACTGCAGCAGTATGAACAACAGCAAAGTTATGGAATCAATGTAAGTGTCCATCAACAGATGACTGGATGAAGAAAATGTCTATACATACACAATGAAATACTATTCAGTCTTTAAAAAGAAGAAAATTCTGTCATTTGCAACAACATGGATGGAACTGGAAAACATCGTGCTGAGTGAAATGAGTCAGGCACAGAAAGACAAATACTGCACATTTTCACTTATATGTGGAATCTAAAGCAATCAAACTCATAAAACAAGAGCAGAATGGTGGGTACAGAGGCTGGGGGGTAGGAGGCATGGGTAGATGACGGTCCAAGGATAAAAAAAAATCTCAGACAAGAGGAGTAAGTTTTTTCTTTTTTTTTGAGTTCCACTGTACCGCATGGTGAATAGTTAATAGAGTACTGTATGTTTCAAAATTGCTAAGAGTACATTTCAAATGTTCTCACCACAAAAAATGTTAAGCATTTGGGGTGATGAATATGTTAACTAGTTTGATTTAATTATTCCACACTGTATTTATAGATTATAACATCACTTTGTACCCCATACATTTATATCATTGTAATTGTCAATTTACAAAAAAAAAAAAAGAAAAAAAGAGATACCTTTATTTGTATACACACTATTGTAAAAACCTGCACCAAATCTGATCACATACAAGAGCACAGTAGTCCCAGCTACCAAGCAAGAATTCAGACTGGCCCCCTTGCTAATTCACTGATCTCACTGGGACCTTATCTTCCTTGTCACAACTTGGAATAAATTACCAAACTCACAAATCTAGGTTGATTTTTGTCTGAGACAGCAATAATAAACTAAGTGCCAAGTACAGTGCAAAACATGCAGGGCTCAGCAACAGCTCCAGTTACTAATTAGCAGGGACTCGAAACTGCCCGCTGGTGTCAGGGTTTTACACAATGCTTGGGAAAGAAGCAGGCACAAGGCTAGTTCTATGGTCTGAATGTCCTCAAAAATTCATTAAAGCTTCACACCCACTGCGGTGGTATTAGGAAGTGAGGCCTTTTGGGAAGTGATTAAGTCATGAGGGCTATGTTCTCATCAATAGACTAATGCCTTACAAAAGGCCTGGAGGGAACTAGCTTAGGCCTTTCTTTGCTCTTCTGCCTCCACCCTGTGAGGGCAGACTGGTTGTCCCCTGTTGTGCTTCCTGCTCTTCCATCCTTTCTGCCATGTGAGAACACATCGTTTAAGGTGCCATCTTGGAAGCAGACACCGGGGCCCTAACCAGACACCAAACTTGCTGACACCTTAGTCTTAGACATCCCAGCCTCCAGAACTGTGGGGAAATAAATTTCTGTTCTTTATAAATTACCCAGTGTCAAGCATTCTATTACAGCAGCACAAACAGACTAAGACAGATAGGTGACAGAATGGCATCAGGGTCCCTGCTCCCTCTAAGTGGCACAGTCTGGCTCATGATGCCATCTCCGGAAGGAAGCCTTACCTCATACTCTTCCAGAGCAGCCACCTTGCCAGCTTCCCTCCAAGGACCATGCAGTACACCAGACCGTGCCTCCTCTGCAGCAATGCCTACCTCACCTGATTGGTTTCTGGCTGCTGACTGGCTGAATCAGAACAGTATCGAATCCCCAGGGCCCTCACATGCTGATGGCCCAGCAGACACCCACTACAGAAAACATCAGCCAACGTGATGCTAGAATACATGAAAACATTCATTCTCTTGAAAACTGCTTATTGCAAGTCTACTTTTGTGGCACTAAGGAACCACAGCTTAACAAGGCACAGAGGGTCTAACTTACAGTGGTGGGGGTGCCTCACAGACCATAGAAGCCACATGCTGGCAGATATGCTGCTTCTACTCCTGGGCTACAGACAGATCCTTTAAAATAAAATTTGTCAAATAATAAAAATCTTAAATCCCTGATGGTGGCCATTTTCAAGAAACAGAGAACATAACCTACTTCAAATACAGCTAAAATGTTGCCTACACATTTCTACATGTTAAAACATTTTTTTAATCTGAAAGAATGGGGAATTTTATATCCCACTACGAAGTTTGTTTGAAATTTTAAAATGTATCTTAACACGGTAAAATTTTCAATCTATTAAAAAATAAACAGTATCATTAAGAGAGCTTAATGTTACATTTTAAGTATCTAAATGTATACTTAACAGATAAATGTATGATAAATGTATAATTAACAGAAATTCATTTTTGAATGATGTATTTGAAACAGAGAATGTTGACTCAGGTCAGTGACAAAAATACAAAATACAGAAAATGCAGATAGTAAACATGCACACAGTTTAACTATACCGTTTAAATTCCAGCTTGCATCTGTATTCTCCGTTTTAATGGAAACAATAAAGATATGAAACCCATCTTTTTGTGTTCTGGCTACCACATCCTGAAATAGAGGTTAAAAAATTTCTTCAGGTTATTTTTAACAAATTGCTATGTAATATAGCTGAACTACTGTTTGCCATATTTTAAAATAATTGAATTGGGTTACTTTTAAAATTTTTTTCTTTTTTTCTTTTTTTTTTTTTTCAAGATTGGGGGTCTTACCATGTTGCCCAGGCTGGTCTCAAACTCCTGACCTCATGTGATCCTCCTGCTTTGGCCTCCGAAAGTGCTGGGATTACTGGTGTGAGCCACCGCACCCGGCCGTATTGGGTTTCTTTTAAACACACACACACACACACACACACACACACACACACACACACACAAATAAAACAGAAAAGGAATGGCAGGCAGTGGAAGGATAGCTATTTCTCTTATTTTTTAGACACCATCCTCCCAGACCTTAAAAGGTAAAGGAGGAAAGAAGCTTTTCTCATTCTTCAATGTTTTCTATCTTTTATATTTTTACAGGTTCCCTCTAATATTACTATTCTATATATTGTTTAATATTATCAATAAAAAACTTTTTCTAGGGCTGAGCAGGGTGACTCACGCCTGTAATCCCAGCACTTTGGGAGGCCGAGGCGGGTGGATCACTTGAGCACAGGAGTTTGAAACCAGCCTGGCGAACGTGGCAAAACCCTGTCTCTACTAAAAATACAAAAATTAGCCAGGTGTGGTGGTAGGCACCTATAGTCCCAGCTACTTAGGAGGCTGAGGCAGAAGAATTGCTTGAACCCGGGAAGTGGAGATTGCAGTGAGCTGAGATCATACCACTGCACACCAGACTAGGTGACAGAGCGAGACTATGTCTCAAAAACAACCTTTCCTTTCTACTATTACTCTTCTTATATTTTATCCTAATATTATCAAACATTTTATTTTATTTAAATGTGTGGTTTTTATTAATTTATTTATTGAGATGGAGTCTCGCTCTGTCGCCCAGGCTGGAGTGCAGTGGTGCAATCTTGGCTCACTGCAACCTCAGCCTCCTGGGTTCAAGCAATTCTTGTGCCTCAGCCTCCGCGTAGCTGGGATTCCAGGCACCCGCCACCACACCCCGCCTAATGTGTCCCGCCTAATGTGTGGTTTTTAAATTGAATGGGGGAAGAGGAAGTTAGATAACATTGTCAGAAATGACTCAGATTAAGTACATAAGCTAAATGATTCAAATTTCTTAAGGCACTATGTTACTTGCAATTCCACTAAGGAATAAAACTTCCCACTGTAATGCTTGTAAATTCTCCAATGCCCTCCCATAACTGGACCACACTTTTTATACTCCACTTTCCTGAATATTTCCTATCCATTTCTTTCATTTCCTACTTCTCATCATATGACAGATTTTGTACAAAGTTTGTCCTGGCCATTGCAGAACAAGTGCCTTTCCATGATCAGACTTCTTAAAGATGGCTGAAGAGAAAGCATGAAGAGTCACAGTATAAAAGCAAACATTAAGCTCTCCCAACCCTGCTTTCAGTCCCTACACATAACTCCCAACCCTTTCGACCTCTTACTCAGTCTTCTGACTTTTAATAATTCCCCAAAATGCCAAAATTTCCCTCCCACATGCTACATTCATGGTTTCTATTTCATTAAATCCTTAATGACAAGCACAGCCCATTGCTATGCTGTCTTGCACATTTAGAGGGAGAATTTCATTTTTTAAAGAAAAGAAAGGCTGCATAGAAACTCATCTTAAATTGCTTTAAGAATATTTTTAGACAAAGATAGAAACAGTATATACAAAATTCATAAAGACACATATAAGAAAATTTTTTTTTGAGAGAGTCTTGCTCTGTCACCCAGGCTGAAGTTTAGTGGTGCAATTTCAGCTCGCTGCAACCTCCACCTCCCAGGTTCAAGTGACTCTCATGCCTCAGCCTCCCAAGTAGCTGGGATTACAGGCATGTACCACCATGCCTGGCTAACTGTTATATTTTTAGTAGAGATGAGGCTTTGCCATGTTGGCCAGGCTAGTCTCAAACTCCTGGCCTTAAGCAACCTACCTGCCTCAGCCTCCAAAAGTGCTGGGATTGCAAGCAGGAGCCACTGCACCTGGCCTGAAAACATATGGTTTTAAATAATATTTCCTTTTCCTTCCACAATTCTAATAACCCTACTATATATCACTGTCTAAGTGTTTATCCATTAGCAACTTTTTTCAGTCTTACAATAACTTATGTATATCTGATTTAAAGACAAATCAAACTGCTTACCGTTGATCTTTCCTGGTGTGAAACATTTCTGGTATTTATTAGTTCTTTATTCTGGAAAAAAGAGTAAATAATGCCATTTTATACTGCTGCATTTCTATGGAGAAAAGTTGTTTTAATGATTAAAAAAAAATGTTAGAAGAAAAATGAAAAATTAAAAGCTAAACATCAAAAAACAAATCTCACTGTATCCCAAACACAAGTAACAAAGTTCTGCTTTTGAAAATTACCCCTATTATATAAAGAGACTGAACCTATGACTCACTGATGCTCCTGAAAGAGATGGGAGAATGGAAGCAAGGTGAAAAACCTATTTCAGTGTATCACCCACAACAACTTCCTCAACCTAGCCAGAGGGGCCAACATTCAAATTCAGGAAATGCAAAGAACCCCCACAAGACACTTTACAAGAAGATCATCCCCAAGACACATAAATCATCAGATTCTCCAAGGTCAAAATGAAGAAAAATGTTAAAGACACCTAGAAAGAAAGGTCAGGTCACCCACAAAGGAAAGCCCATCAGATTAACACCAAGCCTCTTCACAGAAACCCTACAAGGAGAAGAGAATTGGAGGCCTATGTTCAACATTCTTAAAGAAAAGAAATTCCAACCAAGAATTTTATGTCCAGCCAAACTAAGCTTCATAAGTGAAGGGGAAATAAGACACTTTTTAGACAAGCAAATGCTGAGGGAATTCATTCAGACCTGCCTTACAAGAGCTCCTGAAAGAAGCACTAAATATGGAAAAACCATTACCAGCCACTTTATACTTTACCACTATAAAGTAACCACACAAATGAGTCTGCATAATAACCAGCTAACGATATGACAGGATCAAATCCACAATATCAATGCTAAAAGCCTCAATTAAAAGGCACAGAATATTAAGCTGGATAAAGAAGCAAGACCCAACGGTTTGCCGTCTTCAAGAGACCCATCTTACATGCAATGACACCCAAAGGCTCAAAATAAAGGGTTGGAGAAAAATCTACCAAGCAAATGGAAAACAGAAAAAAAGCAGAGGTTGCAGGCCTAATTTCAGACAAAACAGATATTAAACCAACAAAGATCAAAAAAGACAAAGGGCATTATGTAGTGGTAAAGGGTTCAATTCAACTAGAAGACTTAACTATCTTAAATACATACGCACCCAACACAGGAGTACCCAGATTCATAAAGCAAGTTCTTAGAGATGTTTAAAGAGACTTACACTCCCACACAATAACAGTGACAGACTTCAACATCCATCTGACAGTATTAGACAGATCACTGAGGCATAAAATTAACAAAGATATTCAGGACCTGAACTCAACACTGGATCAAATGGAGTTGATAGACATTTACAGAACTCTTCACCCAAAAATAACAGAATATACACTCTTCTCATCTCTGCATGGCACATACTCTAAAATCAGCCAATCAGAAATAAAACAATGCTCAGAAAATGCAAAAGAACCAAAATCATACCAACCACTCTCTTAGACCATAACAATAAAATTGGAAATCAAGATTAAGAAAATATTTCAAAACCATACAATTGCATGGATATTAAACAACCTGCTCCTGAATGACTTGTGGGTGAATAATGAAATTAAGGCAGAAATCAAGAAGTTCTTTGAAACTAATGAGAACAAAGATACAACATACCAGAATCTCTGGGACATAGCTAAAACAATGTTAAGAGGGAAATTTATAGCACTAAACGCCCACATTGAAAAGTTAAAAAGATCTTGACTGGGCACGGTGGCTCACATCTGTAATGCCAGTACTTTGGGAGGCTGAGGCAGGTGGATCACCTGAGGTCAGGAGTTCGAGACCAGCCTGGCCAACATGGCGAAACCTCGTGTCTACTAAAAATACAAAAATTAGCTGGGTGTGGTGGTGGGTGCCTGTAATCCCAGCTACTCAGGAGGCTGAGGCAGGAGAATTGCTTGAACCTGGGAGGCAGAGTGAGCCGATATCGCGCCACTGCCCTCCAGCCTGGGCAACAGAGTGAGACGCTGTCTCAAAAAAACAAAAAAAGAAGAGTTATAAAGATCTCAAATTAATTAACAACCTAACATCACGACTAAAAGAACTAGTGAAGCAAGAGCAAACCAACCTCAAAGCTAGCAGAAGACAAGAAATAACCAAAATCAGAACTGAACTAAAGGAGACTGAGACATGAAAAACCATTTGAAAGATCAATGAATCCAGGAGCTGTTTTCTTGAAAAAATTAATAAGATAGACTGCCAGGTAGGCTAATAAAGAAGAAAAGACAGAGGATCCAATAAACTTAATTAGAAATGACAAAAGGAATGTTACCACTAACCCCACAGAAATACAAATAACCATCAGAAAATACTATCAACACCTCTATGCACACAAACTATAAAATTTAGAATAAATGGATAAATTACTGGACACATACACCCTCCCAAGACTAAATCAGGAAGAAACTGATTCCCTGAACAGACAATAAGAAACTCTGAAATGGAAATAGCCTACACCAAAAAAAGGCCCAGGACCAGATCGATTCACAGCTAAATTCTACTAGAAGTACAAAGAAGAGCTGGTACCATTCCTACTGAAACTATTTCAAAAAATTGAGGAGGAGAGACTCCTCCCCAACTCATTCTATAAGGCCAGTATTATTCTGATACCAAAACATAGCAGAGACATGACAAAAGAAGGCTTCAGGCCAGTATCTTTGATGAACATTGATGCAAAAATCCTCAACAAAATACTAGCAAACCAAATCCAGCAGCACATCAAAAAGTTAATCTACCATGATCAAGCAGGCTTTACCCCTGGGATGCAAGGTAGGTTCAACACATGCAAATCAATAAACACCATTTATTACACAAAAGAATTAAAGACAAAACCACATGATCATCTCAATAGATACAGAAAAGGCTTTCAATAAAATACAACATCCTTTCATGTTAAAAACTCTCAATAAACTAGGTATTGAGGGAACAGACCTCAAAATAATAAGAGCCATCTATGACAAACTCATAGCCAACATCATACTGAATGGGCAAAAGCTAGAAGCATTTCCCTTGACATCAGGCACAAGACAAAGATGCCCTCTCTCACCACTCCTATTCAACATGGTATTGGAAGTCCTGGCCAGAGCAATCAAGTAAGAGAAAAAAATAAAGGGCACCCAAATAGGAAGAGAGGCAGTCAAACTATCCCTGTTTGCAGACAACATGATTATATATCTAGAAAACCCCATACTCTCTGCCTGAAAGCTCCTTGAGCTGATAAGCAACTTCAGCAAAGTTTCAGGATACAAAATCAACATACAAAAATCACTAGCGGCTGGGCATGGTGGCTTACTCCTGTAATCCCAGCACTTTGGGAGGCCAAGGTGGGAGTATCACTTAAGGTCAGGAGTTTGAGAGCAGCCTGGCCAACATGGTGAAATCCCACCTCTATTAAAAAAAAAAAAAATACAAAAATTAGCTGGACATGGTGGCAGGTGCCTGTAATCGTAGCTACTCAGGAGGCTGAGGCAGGAGAACTGCTTGAACCTGGGAGGCAGAGGTTGCAATGAGCCAGGTTGCAATGCACAACTGCACTCCAGCCTGGATGATGGGACCGGGCAGGGGGCGGGAGGACGGTGCAATCCCATAGGAATACAGCTAACCAGGGAGGTGAATGATCTCTACAATGAGAAAACACTGCTCAAAGAAATCAGAGATGACACAAACAAATGGAAAGATGTTCCGTGTTCGGCCAGGTGCGGTGGCTCATGCATGTAATCCCAGCACTTTGGGAGGCCAAGGCAGGCGCATCATGAGGTCAGGACATCAAGACCATCCTGGCTAGCACAGTGAAACCCCGTCTGTACTAAAAAAAAAAAAACAAAACATTAGCCGGGCGTGGTGGCGGGTGCCTGTAGTCCCAGCTACTCAGGAGGCTGAGACAGAAGAATGGCGTGAACCCGGGAGGCAGAGGTTGCAGTGAGTGGAGATTGCGCCACTGCACTCCAGCCTGGGTGACAGAGCGAGACTCCGTCTCAAAAAACAAAAACAAGAAAGATGTTCCATGCTCATGGATATGAAGAATTAATACTGTTAAAATGGCTCTGCTGCCCAAAGCAGTTTACAGATTCAATGCTATTCCTATTAAGCTACCAATGACATTTTTCACAAAACTAAAAAATACTATTTTAAAATTCATATGGACCCAGAGAGAGCCTGAGTAGCCAAGGCAATCCTAACCAAAATGAACAAAGCTGGAGGCATCACACTACCTGACTTCAAACTATACCACAGGGCTATAGTAACCAAAACAGCATGGTACTGGTAAAAAAAAAAAACAGACAGACACACAGACCAGTGGAACAGAATAGAGAGCCTGGAAATATGGGTGCACACCTATAATAATTTGGTCTTTAATAAAGTTGACAAAAACAAAACAATGGGGAAAAGACTCCCTATTCAATAAATGGTGCTAGAATAACTGGCTAGCCATATGCAGAAGATTGAAACTGGACCCTATGCTTACATCATACACAAAAATCAGCTCAAGATGGATTAAAGAGTTAAATGTAAAACTTAAAAACTATGAAAACCCTGGAAGACAACCTAGACAATACCATTCTGGACATAGGAACAGGTGACGATTTCATGACAAAGTTGCCAAAAGCAATCGCAACAAAAGCAAAAATTGACAAATAGGATCTAACTAAACTAAAGAGTTTCCGCACAGCAAAAGAAACTATCAACAGAGTAAAAAGACAACCTACGGAATGGGAGAAAATATTTGCAAGCTATGCATCTGACAAAGGTCTAATATCCGGCGTCTATAAGGAACTTAAACAAATTTACAAGAAAAAAAACAAAAAAAAATTTTTAAGTGGGCAAAGGACATGACCAGACACTTTTCAAAGGAAGACATACATACGGCCAACGAGCATATTTTTAAAAGTTCAATATCACTGATCATCAGAGAAATGCAAATCAAAACCACAATGAGATACCATCTCACACCAGTCAGAATGGCTATTATTAAAAAGTCAAAAAATAACAGATGCTGGCAAGGTTGTGGAGAAAAGGGAATGCTTATACACTGCTGGTGGGAGTACAAATTGGTTCAACCACTGTGGAAAGCAGTGTGGCAATTCCTCAAAGAGCTGAAAACAGAACTACCACTTGACACAGCAATCCCACTACTGGGTATATACCCAAAGGAATATAAACCGTTCTGTCATAAAGACACATGCACACATATGTTCACTGCAGCACCATTCACATTGCCAAAGATATGGAATCAACCTAAATTCCCATCAATGGTAGACTGGATAAACAAAATGTGGTAGATAATACATCATGGAATAATATGCAGACATAAAAAAGGAGATCATGTCCTTTGCAGGGACATGGATGGAGCTGGAAGACATTTTCCTTAGCAAACACAGGAACAGAAAACCAAATACCGCATATTCTCACTTGCAAGGGGGAGCTAAATGATGAGAAAACGGACACAAAGAGGGGAACAGCGGACACAAAGAGGGGAACAGCAGATACAGAGTGGGGGAACAGCATACACAAAGAGGGGAACAACAGACACAAAGAGGGGCCTACTTAAGGGTGAAGGTTGGGAGGAGGTAGAGGAGCAGAAAAAATAACTATTGGGTACTAAATTTAGTACCTAGGTCACGTAAATATGTACAACAAATTCCTGTGACATGAGTTTATGATATAACAAACCCGCACATGCACCCCTGAAAATAAAAGTTAAAAAATAAAACTTACTCCTTAATGAGGATAATGTTGCCACTGGCAGGGAAAGTGTTAGGAACTAAAAGAGAGTTCTAGGTGCTAAAATGTTCTACAATTCATCAGGGTCTACATGGTTGTGCTCAGTTTTTCGTTGCTTGTTCATTTTTTTGAGACATAGTCTCGCTCTGTCGCCCAGGCTGGAGTACAGCGGCGCGATCTCTGCTCATTGCAAGCTCCGCCTCCCGGGTTCACACCATTCTCCTGTCTCAAACTACTAAGTAGCTGGGACTACAGGCGCCCGACACCACACCTGGCTAATTTTTTGTATTTTTAGTACAGACAAAGTTTCACTGTGTTAGCCAGGATGCTCTCAATCTCCTGACCTCATGATCCACCCGCCTCGGCCTCCCAAAATGCTGAGATTATGGGCATCAGCCACCGCACCCGTCCTTTTAAAAATTCATTGAGGGGTACACTGATGTGTACTTTTCTGTGTTTATTATATTTCAACACATTTTAAAGAGAACTCCTTTAAAACTTTTACTGAAGACATTTTTACTTCAGAATTTACAAAAGAACAAAAAATAAATTTAAACGCCCCATAATCTCACTACCCACGGCTGACTGCTGGGGTTTTTTTTTTTTTTTTTTTT
>NW_016817843.1:1429843-1432692 GCF_001698545.2 Rhinopithecus bieti | reverse complement strand
TTTTTTTCTTTTTTTTTGAGACCAAGTCTCACTCTTGTCCCCCAGTCTGGAGTGCAATGGTGCGATCTCAGCTCACTGCAACCTCTGCCTCCTGGGTTCAAGTGATTCTCCTGCCTCAGGCTCCCGAGTAGCTGGGATTACAGGTGCACACCACCACGCCCAGCTACTTTTTTGGATTTTAAGTAGAGACGGGGTTTCACCATGTTGGCTAGGCTGGTCTAGAACTCCTGACCTCAGGTGATCCACCCACCTTAGCCTCCCAAAGTGCTGGGATTACAGGCTGAGCCACCACGCCCAGCCGACTGCTGTTAATCATTTTAGAATCTAAGCTCCCACACTGGAAGGGAGAAAAGGCATAAAGGAGGAGGTAGTGTTGACGTGTGTCAAATGCTGATAAATCAAGACTTTTGGTAAGAGGAACAGACCACTGGATTTAACAACATGGAAGTCACTGTGAGCTGTTTTGACTAGAGCTGTTTCGATGGGATGATGGATGCAAAGGTCTGACTGCAGCTGACAGAAGGAAAAGTGAGAGATAAATTGGAGGTAGCAGATATAAAAGACCCTTGCAAGGATGTTGCCAAAATAAGTTGCAAGGAAATGGAACAATGGTATCAGTATCCTATCTTTTTTTTTTTGAGATGGAGTCTCGCTCTGTCGCCCAGGCTGGAGTACAGTGGCACGATCATGGCTCAGTGCAACCTCCTCCTCACAGGTTCAAGCAATTCTCATGCCTCAGCCACCCGAGTAGCTGGGACTACGGGCACACGCCACCACACTCAGCTAATTTTTGCATTTTTAGTAGAGATGGGCTTTCACCAGGCTGGTCTCAAACTCCTGACCTCAGGTGATGTATCCACCTCAGTCTCCCAAAGTGCTGGGATTACAGCTGTGAGCCACTGCGCCCAGCCAAGTATCTTACTTCTTACGTACTACTATACACACAAACACACTACTATATACACTAAAAATTTACAAGTTAACCACCTTTATCAAAATCCTGAAAAACAGTACTTGCGTTGATACTTGTATTCACTGGGAATAAAATAAACTTTATTTTAACATGGCAAGTCAGATACCACCTTTATCAAAATTCTGATAAAACATTACTTCAGCTGATACTTGTATTCACTAGGAATAAAATAAACTTTATTTCAACATGGCAAGTCAGATACTCACATTCAAAGAGGGAAACACCTGTGAATCACTGTTGCAATCTAAGTTTTCATTTTTTGTTGTCCAACAGTTGTCATTCTTGAAATAATGACAAAAGTCTTCATCAACACTAAGTTTATGTTTTTGGAACAGCTCCTATATAAGGTAAAATTCTATGTTATAATTTATTCCCACACTTCTTATCCTAGAATATATATAAAAGTTAATGTCTAAATAATACCAAAAGTTATATTCAGTTTGAAATACCTGGAAATATGAGGTAGAATAAAATACCAAATAAAAACTGTTTTGCATATAATTTTAATATAATTGAGATAATCATAATCTTTTAGCCATTCCAGTGTGTTCAGATACAGTAACACATGACACAAGCATACTTACAGTAAGAAAATTGACTAAGATACTACAAGGAAATAGTTTCCAGAGAAATAAAACATACTTTGTTCTGGGGCTACTTGTATTTTATCCCATGTGTAAGAGATTTTACAGAGAAAGAAAGCAGCATTCAACTACAAAAAAGAGAAAGCAAACAGTAAGATACAGCAAAGGTAGCTGAGTGCAGAGGAAACGCTCATTTACACAACTACCTGAGGTTCCTGGCATCCTTGAAGGGATGATGAATGAACCAGGCTCCTTAATGGCAGCTCCCAGCTCATCAAAAAAAGTGGAATTGGCTCCCACAGACCAAATATGGGACAATTTGAGCAAAATAAATAAAAACAGTAATAGATTATAACCTATATAACAAAGTAAAAATCAACGAGTCCAACCTGATGACTGACAGGTAAGACAGATTGGTTAGGGGAGTAGAGGGAGTGCATCCTTATAGTAGAATGTTAATAAATGAAGAAGAAAGTATGGAACTAGTAAATCACCATTCAGCAATCAGCATAGTAATGACTGACTCATCAGGCAAGAATCATGAAAGGATGCTAAAACAAGTGGCTGAAGGTTTGATGAAAACCACAAGATATTTACATAGTTTCAAAAGTATTTCCTCACAAGTTGTTGTTAATAACAAAGAGAAAAGTAGTAACTTTGGAATGGAAAAATCTTGCAGACACCTCCTTGACCAACTGACCAAATTAACATCACCAAAAATGAGACAAATCAGTATTCTATGGTATTCCTGCCAAAAATATATAACTTGAATCTGATCATGAGTAAACATCAGAAATATTCAAATTGAGGGGCATTTTGCAAAAATAAATGGCTTGTACACTTCAAAACTATCAATGCCATGACATACCAAAAAGGGGGGAAAATCCAGATTATCAGGAACTAAAAACAAAAACAAGGAAAGGAAATGAAATGTGAACCTGAATTGGTTCCTGTACGGGGGGTGGGGTGTGTGTGCAGGGGGGCCTGCTAAAAAAGACAATATTGGGCCGGGTGCGGTGGCTCACGCCTGTAATGTCAGCACTTTGGGAGGCGGAGGCGGGTGGATCACCTGAGGTCAGGAGTTCAAGACCAGCCTGGGCAACATGGTGACACCCCATCTCTACTACAAATACAAAAATTAGCTGGGAGTGGTGGCACGTGCCTGTAATCCCAGCTTCTCAGGAGGATGAGGCAGGAGAATCACTTGAGCCCAGGAGGCGGAGGTTGCAGTGAGCTGAGATTGCGCCACTACACTCCAGCCTCAGAGACAGAGCGAGACTCTGTCTCAAAAA
>NW_016817843.1:1414171-1429402 GCF_001698545.2 Rhinopithecus bieti | reverse complement strand
TTTTTTTTGAAGACAAGGTCTCACTGTCTCCCAGGCTGGAGTACAGTGGTGCAATCACAGCACACTGCAACTTTGAACTCCCGAACTCAAGGGATCCTCTGGCCTGAGCCTCTTGAACAGCTGGGACTATAGGTACATGCCACTGTGCCTGGTTAATTTTTAAATTTTTTGTAGAGACAGGGTCTCACTTGTTGCCCAGGCTGGTCTTTAACTCCTGGGCTCAAGTAATCCTCTCCCAAAGTGCAGCTTCCCAAAGTGCAGGAATTACAGGAGTGAGCCACCCTGCCCCGCTGCAAAATTTTAATAAGGTTTATATATAATAGCATCATATCAGTGTTAAATTTGAATTCCATCATATCAGTGTTAAATTTGAATTCTATAATTATGCTGTGAAAAACATAAATGAATATCTCTGTTCTTAGGAAATTTACACTGAAGTATTTAATGTGAAGGTGTAAAATATTTAGAGATAAAACCAAAAAGGCAGTGTTCAAGGAAAATGGCATGGTTCAATCCAAATAGAAATATAATACTAATAAAAATATAGAAAGCCAGCCACAATGGCTCACGTCTATAATCCCAGAGACTCTGGAGGCTACCTAAGGCAACCTGCCAGGAGGATCGCTTGAGCCCAGGAGTTCAAGGCTGGAGTGAGCCATGATTGCACCACTGTACTCCAGCCTGGGTGACAAAGAGAGATCTCATACGTATTTATAAGTATATGCATATACATGTACAGGTATATGTACATATATATGTATAGGTATAGGTATAGCCATATATACATATATAATTTTAAAAAATAAAAATATGGAAACCCACATATTATTCAAGGTAGAAGCCAAACAGGTAACAGAGAATCTGAAAAGGAAACAATCCCAAGCAACCATCATGAGAATCACGAAGAGAAACACCTTGCTGAGAGCCCAGTGCACATCCCAGGAGGAAGAAACCCAGGCTTCAGAACCAGGTGCAGGAAAAGCCTTCCTCAGCACAGCCACTTTCTCCTTCTCTCTCAGTCTCCTCTGCCTTTCCCCAGATATCTCCTTTCTTCTCCTCACCTCTTTCTGCGATCTACTTGTGCTCACTAAATCTACTTGTACTCAATACAGTTCCAGGTTCCCTATAATTTTTTTTAAAAGTGAAACATTTACACTTCTTTCACAAATTAAGCATTTATTCGTATGCACAGCATCTTTATCAATGACTCCTACGTGCCTGAATTTAAACATTTACTAACATTTTTCATAACATACAAGGCAACTAAACGCTTGTAGTCTTCTCAGCACGTAACTTGGTTTATTGCCATAAGTTCCAAAATTAATCCTTGGCACTTCTAAAACTATAATCTCTATTTCTAGCCTCCTCACTTGATGAGCTAATAAATCTTAATACTCATAATTTTCCTTCATAGCTTTATATACATTAAAAACTTGTGTTTTACTTACTTCCAGATTAGAATAGTCATTGTGACAGGTATGATACTTCAAATGCCACACTATGGTAAACTTCAGAGGCCCAGAACAATGGAATGACTTAACTGTTTAGAAAAAGAAAGTCTCGTTTTACATGAATAATACATACACTCTAATATAAACTTAAGGTTTTGAGAATGCAATTAAAAATAGGCTACTTTAATGTAACAATGAGTAAAACATTACCTAATTTCTCCAAAAAGTCAGTGTAAAATGAGACAGATAAAATTCATTAAATTGTTATAGTTAACCAAAAGCTGCTGTAATTCTGTTCATTTCATCTATAAGTCTTAATATTAAATAAACTGAGTGGCCTGATATGCTAAGTCACTGCTTATTTCACTCTCAAACATTTTTCTCACTTACATATTCATTCAAAATATACTGAGTGAGCCCCATCCTGCGTGCCAGGAAGAGCTATGATGGTAAATGAGAACAATGCCTGTCTCTGACTTAAGAGGTACTGGAGGAGAGTTTTAACAACTAAACAGGCACTTTCAGTAGTCGCAGAGGCTGGGAACAGTCAAGGCAGCACTAAGCAGGTCACCTATCATAACCCAGGAGAGCATGAAGAATGGGCTCTGGGTAAGCTAGGTGGAGGAGGAGACCTGTAACTTGAAGGAAGAGCAGGAGTTAGCCAAGTGAAGACAGGGGTGGACCACACATGTAAATGCCCAGGCTGAGGGAAAGCATGGCATGAGTGTGACCTCTGAAAATAGTCTGCTATGCTTAGAACACAGGTTGGGGAAAGGAGAAAGAGTTGAAGCTGGAGAAGTGCCGGGGAAAATTCATGAGGTCTTACGCCCTGCTGAGGAGTCTGGCCTTTCTTTTGAATGATCCAGGTAAGAGGGTGATATGAATAGGCCGACTGAAAAGCATTAAGTCTGGAGTTAAGGAGAGCTCTGTTGGGAACATCCTCACGACACGGCAGCTGGCTTACCCCAGAGTGAGTGATTAGAGAGAGAGCAAAGACGCAGCCACAGTATCTTTTATAACTTAGCCTCAGAAGGGATGTGCCATTATTTCTACCATGCTCCATCAGTCACTCAGACCAACTCTGATAAAATGTGTTAGAGGACTACACAAGATCATGAATAACAGGAAGCAAGGATCATTGGGAGTCATCTCAAAGGCTGATAATGACGAAGAGCGAAACCAAACTGAGACCAGAGATTCAAGTTCAAGAGACTGAGGCTGGTAGATTTTCTGGGGGACAGTACCCAAGAGATGGAAGCTACATAGAGAAAGAGAGAGAGAAGTCTGCTTAGTGATACCCTGGAGCTTCTGGCTGAAGGGCAGCCTGCCCATGCGTGGGAAGCCCAACAATTCTCAGAGCTCACACAGAGCTGGGAACTATTGTAGTTTCCACTAGCCAGATTGGAGAGGCCTCAGTAAATATACCAGGTATTTGGAAGACAAGCAGAAAGACCACACCACAGAAGTACTGCTAAACTTGCCCTAGACAAAAGGCTACTGCAAAAGAACTTAACAAGAAAACTGGAAAGCATCAAACAGCCCCACGAGGAACTTAAATGTCTGCTAGAACAAAGCTGTTAAAGGACTACAACATCCTCCAGCACTCGAGAATGTAAAATTCACAATATTGACCAACCAAACAAACAAGAAGCCTGCTTGGATTTTGATTGGGATTAAACTGAATTTATAGATCAATCTAGGGAGAACTGACAGTGTGATGTTTGCTACAGATTTTTCATAGATGCCCTTTATCAGGTTGAGGAAGTTTCCTTCTATTTCTAACTTTCTTGGAGTTTCTATCATGAATGGGTGTTGAATTTTTTTTCAAACGCTCTTTCTGTATACTTTGAGATGATCATATGGTACATTTCTTATATTCTGTTAATATGGTGAATTACATTGAGAGATTTTTTTAGCACAGGCTCCACATGACTTGAATGAGACAGCAGAAAAGAGGTTGCCTTTAAAAAGCCAGATATCAGATCTCCCAAATGGCACGGACATATATCCAAGGGACCAGTCCTTAGCTTTATAAGCACTAAAATCTGGCTCTGTGAAAACACAGATTCTCATCTCACCCTTTCCCGATGGCAGATGTACAAATGAGAATGCTCAATTACTCACTTCCAATGAACAGAAACTGTAAACTGGACTAGTAATGATCAACTCTTTCCCTTCAGCATGCCTCCCTGGAGGCCCAATGCGGATGAGAAGGTGATTTGGTGAGCATGGCACCAGAACAAAGAGGCTCAGGTGAATGCTATATCCACAACTGCCAGTCCCATGTCATAGCTGTGGTCATGGTTCAAGAAAACCTCTCTCCAACAATGCTGATGGACATGACCAGCATTTGCCTGACTAAACCCTAGTTTTATTATGCTTTTGCTCTTAAATCCCTCATGCTGTCCCATCCTTTCTTTAGATAAGTTAATAACAATGTCTTGATTGTAGTCTACCCATAGGTTGATCTCAGGCATTTATGATTTTTAAAAATCAAATTCTGTTTCAGTGGCTGACATTACTTTTTTATTCCCATATGACTTTTTGTCAGCACCAGACTGAGTTTCTTTTAAATCCTCTTTGTCTAGACTTTGAGACATGAATTCATTAAATAAACAGATGCCAAATTTTTTTTCTCACTCACCTTGGACTTCAGTTTCCTCTTACCAAGCTCTTATCACCACTGATGATTGATATTACAGAGCTGCTTTAAACCACCTCTGCTTTCTAGCTGCTGGCTAGCCTGACTTCCCTCAGGAAAGACCCGTAACAGGCAGAATCGCCCCCAACAAATGAGCAGAGCATGATCTGTTGCGTGAAAGAGGAAAGAGGCATGGCTTTGGATCCTGTAGAAGCCAGTTTGCTCTACCCAGCAAAAAACTGCTACTTATCCTGAGACTTTAACTCTGGCAACCAATTTTCCTAGTTAGGTTACTGGAAACAATAAGAGGAATTGGGCCACAGTGAATATGATCCAATGTAAATCCAGTGAAATTCTTAAAAAACCTTGGTAGTTCTGGTGTATCAGTATTGACACAGAAAAGACAGTCCCTACCTAATGAATATTTTAACTTTTATCAACCTTAAAACTCTAATTAAAATGTTATCCAGCACTTTTTACTTCTTACAAGGATATGTACATTTTGAAAATTTTCAAGGCCATAATGGGTTTATCATAATCATGACATTTCATATATTCATAAAACAATTTATCCAGTTTTAAAATCTGAGACTCAAAGTCAAATTTCACAAAACCAAACGCTTTTTTGCTTATTAGACTTTAATTATAATTTTCATAAAATGATTCATATTACATTTTCTGAAAGAGGATCAGAAAAATCCATTCTTGTGGGCCACGCATAGTGGCTCATGCCTGTAATCCCAGCACTTTGGGAGGCTGAGGTGAGTGAATTACCTGGGGTCAGCAGCTCGAGACCAGCCTGGCCAACACGGTGAAACCCCATCTCTACTAAAAATACAAAAATTAGCCAGGTGTGGTGGCGTTCAGCTGTAATCTCAGCTACTAGGGAGGCTGAGGCAGGAGAATCACTTGAACCTGGGAGGCGGGGGTTGCAGTGAGCCAAGATCGTGCCATTGCATTCCAGCCTGGGTGACAGAGAAAGACTCTGTCTCAAGAAAAAAAAAAAGAAAAATCCATTATTATATTTTGTTTTGTTTTTTTTTGTTTTTTATTTTGTTTTGTTTTTGTTTTTTTTGAGACGGAGTCTCACTGTTGCCCAGGCTGGAGTGCAGTGGCGCGATCTCAGCTCACTGCAAGCTCCACCTCCCGGGCTCATGCCATTCTCCTGCCTCAGCCTCCCGAGTAGCTGGGACTACAGGCACCTGCCACCATGCCTGGCTAATTTTTTATATTTTAGTAGAGACGGGGTTTCACCATGTTAGCCAGGATGGTCTCGTTCTCCTGACCTCGTGATCCACCTGCCTCGGCCTCCCAAAGTGCTGGGATTACAGGTGTGAGCCACCACACCCAGCCTCCATTATTGTAAATAACCAACCAAGTCCTGACTGAAACAAAACAAAACCTTAAAATGTTAGAACTACTTAAAAACAAAACATTTGCTTAGTTTATTATATATATTATATTCATTTACATGAATGCATTTGTTTATATTACATGTTATTTGTTTATATATATATATATTTTATTATTCCTGTTCGTTTGTTTTTGAGACAGAGTCTCACTATGTCACCCAGGCTGGAGTGCAGTGGTGCGATCTCAGTTCAGTGCAACCTCTGCCTCCCAGGTTCAAGTGATTTTCTTGCCTCAGCCTCCCAAGTAGCTGGGACTACAGGCGCCCACCACCACGCCCAGCTAACTTTTTTTGTATTTTTAATAGAGATGGGTTTTCACTATGTTGGCCAGGCTGCTCCTGACCTTGTGATCTGCCCGCCTTGGCCTCCCAAAGTGCCAGGATTACAGGCGTGAGTCACCGCGCCCAGTCTAGTATTTTATTGTTTCATTATACTTACCAGATAACTTGATATCTGTAGAGTTAAACATAGTTTTCCTAAATATCAAAGGTCCTGATTTCTAAAATGAAAAACAAACAGAGGGAGATCTTGTTAGAAAGTTTTTTTCGCAACTGTTTTACCCCACAACATATAGAGTTCTAATCCTTGCACTCCTCTCTCTGACAAGAGTATTTTTTTAATGTAAATCTGATCACATCACTAGCTTGCTTAAAACCTTGTCATGATTCTACTTCCTGCAGTTACCCTGAGGATCAGGAGAGCTCCGGCCTCTAGCAGACTTAGGGCCAGTGACACGTAAGAGGTAAAAGATGCTGCCATTGCAGGATTAGTACTGCTCAGACATGACATGAACTGCCTGAATTTGCATGCTGCTCTCCTGGTGTCAATTTGAATGTACTTTTGATGAGGAAATGTCCCCATCTCCCAGCTCCAAGTCATTATGGTTTACCAGTGCAATTACAACAGACCAGAATTCATACTGTAGCCTACAGGACCCTGAATAATCAAGGCCCGCCCACCTCTCAACTTTCCAGTTCCTGAAAAGCATGATATTCTTTCCTGCCCTCAGGATTAGTGGTCAACCTGAAAAACTTACTTAAAAATCCTTCCTTTCACTCTTTGTTCATCTAGTTGGCTCCTTCTCACCCTTCAAAGCCCAGCTCAAAAGACTGTTCTGCAGGAATTCTTCCACTGTGGCCCATATCAGGCCAGGCCCTCCCTTATATAATCCCCAGCACCCTTTCTTCTTCACAACCTTTCCACAACTTAAATCAAATAGTTGATTAGTTGTTTAATGTCTTCTCTCCTCAAGAATCAAAATCCTGCAGTTAGAGACTGTGTTAAATGTACAAGTGATTAGGAATTAAAAAAAAAACACTGACAGGACAAGTGGTAACCCCTTCCCCCTGCCCAACACAGTTTCAACAACAATAAAATTCCCAACTTGCATCCCTCGTTTGAGCTCCACATCCAAATACCCAACTGCCTAAAGGACATGTCCACTAGGGGATGTCCAACAGACAAGCCTGTTTTAAACCAGACACACTCCTCTCTGCTCACCAACTTTTCCTATGCTGTCCACCTTGTTTGGAGGTGGTACCATCTACAGTCACCCAAGCCATGGCTCCTTCCAGTTCCCCACTTCCATCACCCAATCCCCAAGCCATGCCTACTTTATCTCACAAACACTTATCAAATTTAGTTCTTCCTCTCCAACTCTGTCACCACTGCCCCAATTTAGGTTCTCTGCATTTCCTTCCTAATTTCCGCAATAGCTTAACTGGTACTTCTACCTCCAGATCCGATCCTATAATTCATCTTTAGATAGCAGCCATAGTGATTAGCATTATGTCTAAGATCTTTCAATGGCTCCCTCATTCACATCCTAAAGTAGCTACCGGGAGTCTGGAGGCCTAATCCAACCTATAAATAGGATTTATTGAGTCCACAAGAGGCCTTTTGTAAACTTTTTGACATAACAAAAATATGGATTCCAGTTTCACTTAAAAAAACAAGAAGCTTTGGCAATTCTGTGCCCACTCTGCTAGAGTGTATGCACAAAGTTGAAGCCAAATGGCAGTTGCCCTCTTCAGAATGGGCATGCTATCTGTAGTCCACAACATGCCTCACTACCCCCCCCAGTCCTGAACCTAGCTCACTGTACTCAATGACATGATTTGCCTTGGCCAACACACGTCCTTAAGTTTGAGGCTTCTGGCCTCAGGCTCAAGGCCAAGCTCAGGCATGGAAGGCTTGTGGTGACCTAAGTCCCCTCTAACAACCCTGCCAGAAACTTGATGTAGCAGAAACACCAATAATTTCCTGCACTGCTGCTGTACTGCTCCCCTCCTCTTCTTCATCAAGGTAGTACTTATTCATCTTTCAAGACTAAGGCAGGTCTCTCCTCCAGGAAGCAGGGTTACGTGACCCTCTTGGTGCTCCAGTAATATCTCAAGTATACCACAGTGTATATGACTATCTACTCATAAATCTGTTATTCCTATTACTGTATGAGCATCTTGGGAGAAGGGGCTATGGCTAAAATTTATCTTTGCAACAGCAATGACCAGTCTAACATATGACACACAGTGATGCTTCAACCATTTGCTCCCTTGTACACTCAAAAGAACCATTTCTTGGCTAGGTGTAGTGGCTCATGCCTGTAATCCCAATACTTTGGGAGGCTGAGGCAGGAGGATGGCTTGAGGTCAGGAGTTCAAGACCAGCCTTGACAATATAGTGAGACCCCCCCCCACCTCTACAAAAAATTTAAAAATTAGTTGGGTGTGTGGCATGTGCCTATAGCCCTTGCTACTCAGGAGGCTGAGGCTAGAGGACTGCTTGACCCCAGGAGTTTGAGGCTGCAGTGAGCTATGACTGTGCCACTGCACTCCAGCCTAGGTAACAGAGCAAGACTCTGTCTCAAACATACAAACAAAAACAAAGAAACAAAATTTCTTGATAAATTTGCAGTACAAATGAAAGAAATCTCCACTCTCCTTTCCTGTTTCTGACAACCCGAAATGAGGAAAATAATAAGTCCACTCTTAGGAGAGAAGGGCTTTTAGACTTCTAATGGCCCAGGGTCACACAAGAGTAAAATGAGCCTAAGATCATGCAGCACTCAAGGAGCAAACTTCTCTTCCTCATACAGGAAGTACACTTGGCAAAGATCTTTGCAGGTATGTTAAAAGTACACTTGGCAAAGATCTATACAGATATGTTCAAGTAATCTAACGCATGCATGCAGCTGAGTCACTTCCAATATAGTTATATTGACTATTCACTATCGTCGCAGCAGGAAGCCATGAGAGCAGTTCACTGAGTTCTACTTTTTCCCGTTCAGGAAATTAAATAATGGAGATGTGCAGACTATATAACTGGCACACAAATTAGGTCACCAACCCAGAAGAACCCTGGAAGAAATGGCCGCACTAGGTCTTAAAGATCCAGAAATATACCCGGCGTGTTCCTCCGAGTAGCTTTGCTGTTGTGGGAAGTATTTGTAGTCTTTGGAACTACTTTCTTTTTCTGGTTAAGGAAATCAAAATATAAGTCTCATCTTTAGAACTTGGACATTTCAGGCATGTGGAAGACACCCATCCCAAACAGTGCTGGATTAGTCATCTGACCCGAGAGACTGGAGATAATGCGTCTTCCAGACTTCCTGTCTCTCTTTTGCAAGACTTTCCATAATTCTGCCCCTGCATCTCTCCCACATCATCTCCTCTAATTACTGGATGCCAAGTTTTCTAATAGCCTGCCTTGGAAAGAAGAGTTTCCATCCACTCATGCCTCCAGATTCGCCTTTCAAGCACTCCGTTATAACTAGTCCCGCCCCACCTACACACACACACCCGGAACTGTGATAGGAACTGTAGAGAAATTCAGGAACTCAAGAAGAGAGAGAGAGAGATAGGGTGACTACTGCACGTTTCCTCCTCATTTAAATTTTTTTCTTTCTTTTTTTTTTTTTTTTTTGTTTATGCTGAAACTGAAGCGCTGTCAAGTCCTCCCTGCGGCCTCAGGGGTCTGGCCCACTGTGGCTGCATCCGGACAGGAAGAGTCGAATCCCAAAGATGCTGCTAGATGTGCAGAGATTCCTGATCCAGCCAAAACATGTCAGAGCAAAATGAGGGCCACGGCGTCAGGAATGGTGACCTTCAGTAACAGTCCGAGCGCTCGGACCGGAGGGCCGTCCCATGCGCAATCCTGACGGCTCTTCCCTGCAGCCTAGGTCGGGCCGGAGGAGGGGCCGCTCCCGGCTCCCCGCTCGTAACAGACAAAAGGCTCCGGGAGGGTATCTGGGGTCCCGGTGCTGACCCGGCAGAGGCCAGGTGAACAAGCCCGGGGTCAAACGAAGCCCCGCGACAGCCCTGAGGGCCCGAGACGTGCCACGCCTCAGTCCCGACACTCCACTTACGTCGTTGACTGTCTCTAACCAGAGCCCGAGCTCAGGGACCGCGCGCACAGCCGCCGGGACCCAGCACAGAAGGCAGAGGGCGACGCGCAGCAGCGGGGCCCGGGCGGGAAGGCAGCGGAGGCGGCGGCACGGCAGGGGCCCCGCTGCGGCGCGGCAGGCGGCGACCATCTTGACCCGGAAGCTGCACCTGGCGCTCCGAGACGGCCTGCCACACCCGCACCTGGTGCAGCACCGCCCCAGGCAGGCGGATCCGAATCCAGGACGCGGGGCTCGGACTCGGGTGTGGAGGAGGGGCTTGGGCTTGGGCCTGGGCGGAGAGGCGCGGTGCAGTTCTGGCAAACCGGGCCAGGACCGGGAGGCAGGGCTTAGGGCTCTGAGCCGGGCCCAAGCGTGCAGCTGGGGGATGCCTGGAAGGCAGAGATAAGAGCCAGGATGTGGAGTTGGCGCCGAGACATGGAGGCGGGCCTCAGGGCCTGGCGTGAGCGTGAAGACAGAGGAGGAGCCAGAGCGTGGAAGGGAGGGCTGGCAGCCGGAGCGCGGAGGCGGGGCCGGGTAGGGAGGTGCCTCCGGAGTGTGGAGACAAGGCGGGGCTCGGGATGGTGGGGGCGGGGCAGGGTGGAGGCAGGAGGCGAGGCTCCGGACCAGGTGGAGTGACAAGACAGAGCGGGGATGTAGGCGGGACTCGGGAGCGTGAAGGCGGGGTGGGAGGCGGGGCTCGGGAGAGTGGACAGCGGGGCGCGGTAGGAGGTGGGGCTCGCGGCCAGGCTGGGTGTGGGGACAGGGCGGGGTTGGAGGCGGGCTCCGGACTGTGGAGGCGGGGCGGGGGTCGGTACTAGGCCGGAGTGCTGAGACAGGGTGCCGCAGGAAGGAAGAGCTTGGGGCCAGGCCGAGCGTGGAGGCGGGGCCGTGTGGAGGCGTGGCGTGGGACAAGGCCGGAATTTGGAGGCAAGACCGGGCGGGGAGGCGGAGCCTGAGCGTAAAAGCGGGGCTGGTCAAGGAGATGGGGTCGGAGTGGGGAGGTGGAGTTGAGGACCAGGCGGTAGTGTAGAGACGGGGCCGGACGAGGAGAAGGGCTTGGGGTTAGGCCGTAGTGGGGAGGCCAGGTTGGGAGAGGAAGCAGGGCTTGGAGCAAGCCCTAGTTCGGAGACTGGACTGGGTGGGGAGGCGTGTCCTAAATGTGGAGGCGTGGCCTGAGTGAGGAGACGGGGCCTGAGTGGGGAGGCGGGGCCTGAGTGGGGAGGCGGGGCCTGTCTGGTAGATGAGGCAGGGGGGGGAGGCGGGGCTGGGTTGGGGAGGTGGAGCCGGAATGGGGAGGCGGGGCTCGTCGCCAGGGAGTGCGAGTGTCAAGGTCCTGAACTCGAATGCCTAGTAAGTGCTAAGGTTGGAGTGCAGTCTAGAGTTCTTTTGCCCGGGGTGTCTCCATTTCTTGCATTCTCTACACTTGCCCCTGCCTCGACCCTCTCAGCTCTATGGAAACCGTTCTTTAAATTTAGGGAATGTGCCAGGAAAGTGCTTTGAGGCCAAGGCCGGTTGAACACAGGGATTGTGTTGTGAAGGTTAACGTTAATAGGACAGTTAATACTTTTCAGAACAAATAGTTACCTGACTGCTTAAAGCTCGGAGGGGTCAGGGCTTGGATCCGTCTTATTGTGTACCTTGCCTTGCATTTTCGACTGTAAGCTGAATACATGTTTTGCTGTCAAAGAGAATTAGTTCATTCATTATCAAATGTAAGTAATATCCAGCAGGGGAATAGAATCCTGTGCTAATATTGTTATTAACGTAGAATAAGATCGATTTAAGCCGGGCGCGGTGGCTCAAGCCTGTAATCCCAGCACTTTGGGAGGCCGAGACGGGCGGATCACGAGGTCAGGAGATCGAGACCATCCTGGCTAACACGGTGAAACCCCGTCTCTACTAAAATACAAAAAACTAGCCGGGCGAGGTGGCGGGCGCCTGTAGTCCCAGCTACTCCGGAGGCTGAGGCAGGAGAATGGCGGGAACCCGGGAGGCGGAGCTTGCAGTGAGCTGAGATCTGGCCACTGCACTCCAGCCTGGGCGACAGAGCGAGACTCCGTCTCCAAAAAAAAAAAAAAAAAAAAATCGATTTATATAGTCAAAAGGCCTTGGCTGCTTTACCAGTCACCGGTAATAATTGAGGACCTACTACATACACTAGAGATCGCATGTGCATCTTCCCAGCAAGCGATGTGATCAGTTCTGTTTAGGTCAGAATAACAGTGTAACAGGACAGCAGGGGAACATCCACCAGAGATTTAGGAAGTGAGTCAGGGACAGAAGGAGAGAACAATACATGAAATTTAAGTTCTACAAGAAGAGTTAAGGGCGAGTTACCGGTGGTAGTGAGGGTTAAGTCTGAATTTGTTTTAGTTATGAGAGAAATGGAGGAATGGAAAGATCTTCCAGATGACTGGATGTTGGTGTGAGACAGGGAGTGGCAAAGCTGAGAATATTTAAGCAGTACCGAAACATACAGGTATTCCTAAATTAAGTTAGGCAGATGGCACCTTTAGTGTAAGAACACTGGAGAGGCAATGATGGCTTTTTTTTTTTTTTTTTTTTTTGAGACGGTGTCTCGCTCTGTCGCCCAGGCTGGAGTGCAGTGGCACGAACTCGGCTCACTGCAAGCTTCGCCCCCCAGGTTCAGGCCATTCTCCTGCCTCCGCCTCCGGAGTAGCTGGGACTACAGGCACCCGCCACCACGCCCGGCCAAATTTTTTATATTTTTTAGTAGAAACTGGGTTTCACCATGTTAGCCAGGATGGTCTCGATCTCCTGATTTCATGATCCGCCCGCGTCGGCCTCCCAAAGTGCTGCGATTACGGGCGTGAGCCACCGCGCGGCCGGTTTTTAAGTAAGGACGAGCTAGTCAGAAAGATCATGTTGGTTGTCAAATTGGGAAACAAGAGCATAGGAGAGCCAGGGTGACACCATTTTAAGAATAACTCCATCTTAAAACTAGCAAGGCACATTCTTGCCAGTCACTACCCATGGTCGTAAGATGTTTACGGCGGCCGGGCACACCTGTAAACCCAGCACTTTGGGAGGTCAAGGCGGGCGGATAGTTCGAGCTCAGGAGTTCGAGACCAGCCTGGACAACGTGGCGAAATCCTGTCTGTACACAAAATACAAAAAATTAGCCAGGTGTGTTGGCGTGCCTGTGGTCCTAACTACTCAGAGAAACTGAAGTGGGAGGATCACTTGGGCCTGGGAGGCGGAAGTTGCAGTGAGCCCTGCACTCCAGCCTGTGTGACAGAGCAGACCCTGTCACAAACCAAAAAAAAAAAAAAAAAAAGAGAGAAAGCAAGAAAAGGAAAAAAAAAAAGGAAAATGAGGAAGGTTAGAATGAACTCTATAATGCTGGCTTGCAACTGAAGGTATCAGTGTGAACTCATTTTTAAAATGTAGATTTATAAATAGATGTAGATGTGTGTGTGTGTGTGTGTGTATTTATATTTTCTTGCACTGATTCCCAGGAGGACCTAGAAGCAGTGACACCCCAGTAGTAATTGGTACATCTAGCACCAGATCTTGCTTTATAAATATCATTCTCCACTAAAATAAACCAGGGATCCTTGGAGAAGTGACTGAACCCAGGAATGGAATAGAGAAATTCATGATGAACTTGAGAATCTTGTTTTGCCAGAAAGTAAGGAAGTGGGTAAAAAATTATGAGGACATGTCAAAAAGGCATAGGAGCCAGTTTGAAGGAGCTCCCTCCCACTGACCAGATCTGGGACAATTTGGTCACCAAAATGATAGTAGTGGATTGTAACTCATTGACTCAAATAAGAATCCATGAGTCTATACTAACATAAATGAATACATGATTACATAAATAGGAAAGAAAGTCATTTTCTTACAGTTGGAAAACTAATAAATGCAGAAGGAATAACAAATTTAAAATATCACCATTTGGCAACTATCACAATTAAAATTGGTTCAGAAAGAATCATCAATTCTATTCTAAAGTTAGTTGGAAAAAGCTTCATGAGGAAATATCTTCCAAAAAGTACTTATTAATTTAAAAGACAAAAACACGCCGGGCGCGGTGGCTCAAGCCTGTAATCCCAGCACTTTGGGAGGCCGAGACGGGCGGATCACGAGGTCAGGAGATCGAGACCATCCTGGCTAACACGGTGAAACCCCGTCTCTACTAAAATACAAAACTAGCCGGGCGAAGTGGCGGGCGCCTGTGGTCCCAGCTACTCGGGAGGCTGAGGCAGGAGAATGGCCTAAACCCGGGAGGCGGAGCTTGCAGTGAGCTGAGATCCGGCCACTGCACTCCAGCCCCGGCGACAGAGTAAGACTCTGCCTCAAAAAAAAAAAAAAAAAGAGAAAAACAGTAATTGTACAGTGGAGATACCTGGCAGACACCAATTTAATGATCAAGGTTAATCCCACAAGGACTGGGACAAACAGACATGATGTGTATCATGATTTGATTAACTGAAAAGAAACAGCATCACTTCTGTGATATTCCTGCCAAAAATGCATGCCCAAAATGCAAAAATGCATCTAATCAAGGTATTCAAGGCAATGAGGAAAAGATTCACATACTTAAATCTAATCACAAGGAAACATTAGACAAACCCAAATTGAGAGACATTCTACAAAGTAACTAGCTGGTATACTTTACCATAAAAAAAGAAAATATATATATATGCCAGGATCATGAAACAGCTGAGGAACAGTTAGAGGTTAAAGGAGACCCAAGGGACATGATAACTAAATGTGACATACAGGCCTAGCAATCTGGAGCCTACAGAGAAAGATTGTTTTTGCTGTAAAAATTATTTAGATATGGTCAAGCGTGGTGGCTCACGCCTGTAATCCCAGCACTTTGGGAGGCCGAGGCAGGTGGATCACCTGAGGTCAGGAGTTCAAGACCAGCCTGACCAACATGGAGAAACCCCATCTCTACTAAAATACAAAATTAGCTGGGCGTGGTGGCACATGCCTATAATCCCAGCTACTAGGGAGGCTGAGACAGGAGAATTGCTTGAACCTGGGAGGTGGAGGTTGCAGTGAGCTGATAGCGTGCCATTGC
This sequence comes from Rhinopithecus bieti, assembly GCF_001698545.2. Lineage (NCBI taxonomy): Eukaryota > Metazoa > Chordata > Mammalia > Primates > Cercopithecidae > Rhinopithecus > Rhinopithecus bieti. Next base: position 1,414,464 of record NW_016817843.1, on the reverse strand, counting down.
ACTCCAGCCTGAGCAACAGAGCGAGACTTCATCTCAAAATAATAATAATAATTTAGCCTATTTTTGGTGAATTCTGGAAACTGTCAACTAAAAAGTAAGATCAGTTTCTGCCTCTCCTTACACTGTAATTTTTAGACTCATAAAGATCTATTAACGTAAAGGGTAAATGTTTAACTGTCTATCCAGGAAAGAAATTTTTCCCAAAAAAATTCCAGCAGAGGGCAGCAAATTTAAATATGGATCCCAATGCTTAAAATTTATTTAAAGAGAATTACTTTTTTTTTTTTTTTTTT
>NW_016817843.1:1403549-1413743 GCF_001698545.2 Rhinopithecus bieti | reverse complement strand
TTTTAATATAAAACATTAAATTCTGGGGCAAACAAAATTGTCCAAAGAACAAATAAGGAAAATTTGTCAATAGTTGACTGTAAGCTAGAACTGAAAGACCCCCATCAATAGAGCCGTCCTTCCTCTAGTGGAGTTGATTGCGGATGTTATAGAACTGAATCACAGTTCAGAGGTTGCTGTGCGGGAAAATGAAAAGGCATTTGAGAACATGAAGTGTCATAAGATCCTGAATTCAGTGCTATTAATGAGAGACTTTGGGGTATGGCTAACACCAAAAATGAATAGATGCTATTTTGCATAAAAGCTGTACATTTGATTTATTGCTTTTACTTAAAATATTGGATTGTATGAGAACTATTGAGAGAGTATCATATAAAGCATCTTTTCCACATACTTCCATTTGCCTTCATTTAACTTTTTCTTCCCTAAATGAAAACTAATTTTAGTTTTGAGTTGAGGCTTATGGATATGTAAACGTAAAGGTTGTTTTTCTGATAGTTCCTCTTCATGTGCAACTTATATATCACATAAATATTAATACTTTTTCTACTTGGTCGAATTCGTGTTTACTAATACTTCCTACAGAACACTTGTTATATAACCATCAAAATTCAAGAGCACTAAGAAATGGATAGAATTGGCCGGGCGCGGTGGCTCACGCCAGTAATCCCAGCACTTTGGGAGGCCGAGACGGGCGGATCACGAAGTCAGGAGATCGAGACCACCCTGGCTAACACGGTGAAACCCCGCTCTACTCAAAAAAAAAAACAAAAAAATTAGCCGGGTGCGGTGGTCGGCACCTGTAATGCCGGCTACTCGGGAGGCTGAGGCAGGAGAATGGCGTGAACCCGGGAGGCGGAGCTTGCAGTGAGTGGAGATCGCGCCACTGCCCCCCAGCCTGGGCGGCAGAGCGAGACTCCGTCTCAAAAAAAAAAAAAAGAAAGAAAGAAAGAAATGGATAGAATTGTTTCCACAGCAGTGGCCAATTTTCACCAGTAGGTGACACTAGCAGATTGATGATATTTTATATAAAAGTGTCTTTCCTAAAGGTCTCTTAAATCTAGTCTAGTTTTCAGTTTCTAACTTTAATTGGTGACACTGTATTTCTAATCTATTTATTTTCAAATTAATAAACTTTATTTTTCAAGCAGTTTTAGGTTCACAGCAAAATTGTGTGGAAAAGTACAGACAGTACCCATATACTCCCTGTCCCCCCGCAACCTCTCCCCACTGTCAACATCCAGCATCACAGTGAGTAGCCCTCATTTAAGCCATAAAAACTTTATTTGGAAGACGCTATGTGCCTGAGTGCTAGGTATTGCACAGATAGCTAGTAATGCAGGCAGCAGGGATTTTTACATTATTAAGGAGCAATTTTATTTGTTATTTAGGTTTTTGTTTTGTTTTGTTTTCTATTTGACTATAACCAAGTTTCCAAGGAAGATTAGAACTCATGGCATTTAGTTAAGCAAATCAAGCAGCGTTTGGTATCTCCTACATCCGAGGAACTGCCTAGATAAGAAGATCCATAAAATGTAGTCCTTGCCGTCACCGGAGGGGATATGCATGTAAACAGCACAGTGGGCAAGTCCTTAAGTGTGGATATGAGGAGTGCTTTTGGGGAAATGTGGTTCCTTTTTTCTTTTTTTTTTTTTTATTTTTTTTATTTGTTTGTTTTTTTTTTTTTGTGGTTCCTTTTTTCAAAAAAGTACTTACCTTTTAGAGGTTGCCTTCATTTGGATTTTCCTAAAACTAGATCCTGAAATAAGGGCTTGAGTGACAGTAGCTGATTTGGGAGGTAGAGTAAATGCCAGTAGGGGAGTATTACAGGCTACACCTGTCCCCTCCACCTCCCAAGTTCGTATATTGGAGTCCTAACCTCCAGTACCTCAATATGTGTATTTAGAGATAAGGCCTTTAAAGAGGTAATTACGGTAAAATGAGGTCATTAGGGTAGGCCCTAATCCAATGAGACTGGCATCCTTACAAGAAGAGGAGATTAGGACACAGAAATATGCAGAGGGGAGGGACATGTGAAGATACAGGGAGAAAACAGCCATCTACAAGCCCAGGAGAGAGGAAACCAACCCTTATGACACCTTCATCTAGGACTTCTGGCCTCCAAAACTGAGAAAATACATTTCTCTTGCCTAAATCAACCTATCTTCTGGTACTTTGTTTTGGCAGCACTAGCTGACAAATCTAAGGAAAGAGCAGGCCGGGCGTGGTGGCTCAAGCCTGTAATCCCAGCACTTTGGGAGGCCGAGACGGGCGGATCACGAGGTCAGGAGATCCAGACCATCCTGGCTAACACGGTGAAACCCTGTCTCTACTAAAAAAATACAAAAAACTAGCCGGGTGTGGTGGCAGGCGCCTGTAGTCCCAGCTACTCGGGAGGCTGAGGCAGGAGAATGGCGTAAACCCGGGAGGCGGAGCTTGCAGTGAGCTGAGATCCGGCCACAGCACTCCAGCCTGGGCGACAGAGCGAGACTCCGTCTCAAAAAAAAAAAAAAAAAAAAAAAAAAAAAAAAAAAAAGGAAAGAGCAAATGTGACAGAGAAAGGAATGCAGACATAAAGGGGACATTATCAAGTCAGCTAGCACTGTGGGCGAATGGAACGCAATCCCACAGAGAAACTTAGGGAAAGGTGTGAGACAAATGCCAGAGTTATCTCACACAAGGGTGAGGGAGGTGGGATGTGGAGGGCTGCGTCGGGGAGAGCACCAATCACACTGGCGGTTCCAGCCCACCATCCACAGGGCAGGGTGGCTTTTCTGAGCTTTAAGGAAAGCCTTCAAGCAAAGAGATGCAGATCATGACAGCTAGAAGTTAGCTTGGGCACACTGAAATGAAAAGGCAGGATAGACACAGGTGGAGCACTGGCAGGGACCCCTACAGAAACTCACCCTGAAATATTTACAGATGAGCTTACATGATATCTGGGATTTCCTTCAAAATGCAAGAGGGAGGCTGGGTGCAGTGTCTCATGCCTGTTATCCCAGCACTTTGGGAGACCGAGGCAGGCAGATCACTCGAGGCCAGGAGTTCAAGACCAGCCTGGCCAACATGGAGAAACCCCGTCTCTACTAAAAATACAAACATTAGTCAGGTGTGATGGCACGGGCTTGTAATCCTAGCTACTCGAGAGGCTTAGGCAGGAGAATTGCTTGAATCTGGGAGGTAGAGGTTGCAGTGAGCCAAGATTGTGCCACTGCACTCCAGTCTGGGTGACAGAGTGAGACTCTGTCTCAAAGTAAATTAATTAATAATAAATGAATAAATAGAAAAGCAAGAGGGAGATAAGTGAGTGGGAGCACAGATAAAACAAGATTGGCCCTGATTTGATCATTTTTTAAAGCCTACAGATGATGACATAGGCAGTCACACAACTATTCTGCCCACTTATATAAGCTTGAAGTTTTCCCCAGTAAGGCATTTGTTAACAAGTACGTTCAAGACTTCTGCTAGATGTAATAATGGGGACCAAATTTACCCTCCTGCCTAAAACAACAACACAAAACCAGACCAAATAGACAAAATGACAGTTCTCAAGACACCAGATATCGGGCAATGAAAAACAGTTACCCCTGAGTGAAGGAAAAAAAAGAAAGTTGAGTCCTATGATTACCTCAACTTACTGGCTTGAGAGAATGTTCAGACCACAGCATGTGGAGGAATAACTCTAGCAGAGCCGGGCAGATTCCCTGAGTTGAGAAGATAAAACTGGGAGTTCAGTGTGAGCAAAGCAGCAGTGGTTTGCAGAGGCAAGAGTGGTACAGAGAGAGTTCCTGAGATCTGCAAAAGGTCCCCTTTCAATCTTCAGCAGAGAAATTATCAGCCATTGTATGTGAAGAAACTACATGAAATAGAGGAAGGAGTCAGAGAATAAGAAGGAGGAGGAGGAGGAGAGAAGAGAGAAGAGGAAGGAGGAGGAGAAGGAGGAGGAGGAGGAGGAGAGAAGAGGAAGCAGGAGGAGAAGAAGAGGAAGAAGGAAGAGGAGGAGGAGGAGGAGGGAGGAGGAGGAGGAGGAGGAGGAGGCGGCGGAAGGAGTGAAACAGGTATCAGAAAAAGGGGCTGGGAAAAATGGCCTGTTCTCACCAGCTAAACCTAGAAAACTTCCTATATTCACAAGGGACCATTGGTAGAATACTCAAAAAAGGTCTTGCCTCAATAGTACGGAAGTAATTAGCTTTAGACTAAAACAGGGGCTTGGAGTTCTCTTTTTATTTTTTCACCTCCCTCCCAGATGGGAATTGAGGGCCTCACAAAACAAATATTTAAAGCAAAACCCAAACGAACCAAACAGTTTCAAGTAAACTTAATTTTATGCCCTAGAACAAAGGCCCCAAGAATATCTTATTAGGAGTACAAAAATCCTTCTAACACTTCAACTAGTTAAAATTTGTCAGTGTCTGGACATTCAGGTTGGGGGATTACTAGGCATGCAAAGGGAAAATCCAGGACCACTGTTGAGGACATTAAGGAGGAGAAAAATAATCAGTTGAAACACTAACCAGAACTGACACCATAATTGTTAGAATGACAAAAAAAAGTCATTAAATTATAACTGTATTCCTTTGTGTTTCTCAAAAATTATAGTAGAAATTTAAAAGTAGAAAAAACATTTGAAATCTAATTTCTAAGATGAAAAAAATTGCAATTGCCTGAAATAAATACACTGAATACTCTTAATATAGCAATTGCTACTGCAGGAAGATAGATTAGGTGAAACTGAAGACATAAGGATAGAAAATAACCAAAATCTTGGAGAAAAACTTAAAAAATTTAACCAGGACTATTAGTATTCAAATGGCCTAATATATGTTTGTAATTGGTGCCCAAAAAAGGAGTGGAGAAATAGGAAAAAATGTTTGAAGGAAAGAAATGGTGAAATGGGTTTTTTGAAAAACTTAATTGGAAACAATTAAAACCCCATAGATTGCCAGAAGTTCAATTAAAGCTAAAACAAAGGAAACATGAAGAAAACCTACTTCAAGGCACATCATAAGGCAAATTGCACCAAATCAGTGAAAAGGGAAACTCCTAAAAGGGCAGTCAGAGGGAAAAAAAAGACAAAAAAAGGACATGTTTTGGTACAAGGGGAAAGAAAAAAGAAGAAGGATGACTCAATTTGTTAGGAAAAATGTAAGGCAAGGGCCGGGGCGCGGTGGCTCAAAGGCCTTGTAATCCCAGCCACTTTGGGAGGGCCGAGACGGGTGGATCACGAGGGTCAGGAATCGGAGGGGACCATCCTGGCTTTAACACGGTGAACCCGGTCTCTACTAAAAAATACAAAAAAACTAGGCAGGCGGAGGTGCGCGGCCTGTGGGTCCCGCCATTCGGGGGGCTGAGGCAGGAGAATTGGCTGACCGGGATGCGGAGGCTTGCAGTTGGAAGCTGAAGGTCCGGCCACTTGCACCTCCAGCCCCTGGCGACAGAGTTGGAGACTCCATCTCAAAAAAAAAAAAAAAAAAAAAAAAAAAGAAAGAAACAATGTAGCAAAGAAGACAGTAGAGGGGGGCCAGGCACAGTGGCTTATGCCTGTAATCCCAGCAGTTTGGAAGGCCAAGGCAGGGGATCACTTGAGGCCAGGAGCTTCAGACCAGCCTGGCCAACACAGTAAAACTCTGTCTCTACCAAAACTACAAAATTAGCCAGATGCGGTGACACATGCCTGTAATCCCAGCTACTTGGGAGGCTGAGGTACAAGAATCACTTGAACTCGGGAGGCAGAGGTTGCAGTGAGCCAAGATTGTGCCACTGCACTCTAGCCTGAGTGACAGAGTTAGCCTCTGTTTCAAAAAAAAAAAAAAAAAAAGACAGTGTGGGGACATCTTTAAAGCATCAACATGGGCAACCCCTTTGGGAGCTCTTTCTTCACTCTATTAACTCTTGCAACTGCACACTCTTCTGGTCGGTGTTTGTTACGGCTCAAGCTGAGCTTTCGCTCGCCATCCACCACTGCTGTTTGCTGCCATCACAGACCCACCACTGACTTCCACCCCTCTGGATCCAGCAGGCTGTCTGCTGCGCTTCTAATCCAGTGAGGTGCCCATTGCCACTTCCGATTGGGTTAAAGGCTCGCCATTGTTCCTGCACGGCTAAGTGCTTGGGTTTGTCCTAATTGAGCTGAACACTAGTCGCTGGGTTCCACGGTTCTCTTCCATGACCCACGGCTTCTAATAGAGCTGTAACACTGACCGCATGGCCCAAGATTCCATTCCTTAGAATCCGTAAAGCCAAGAATCCCAGGTCAGAGAACAAGAGGCTTGCCACCATCTTGGAAGTGGCCCACCGCCATTTTGGGAGCCCTAAGAACAAGGACCCCTGCGACTCTGGTACCATTTTAGTGACCACGATGGGACCTCCAAAGCGGTGACTAATATTGAACTGCTTTCGCTTGCTATCCTTCCTTAGAATTGGAGGAAAATACCGGGCACCTATCGGCCGGTTAAAACGATTAGCATGGCTGCTGGACTTAAGACTCAGGTGTGAGGCTGTCTGGGAAAGGGCTTTCTAACAACCCCAACCCTTCTGGGTTGGGAGCATTGGTCTGCCTGGAACCAGCTTCCACTTTCAGTTTTCCTGGGAAAGCCGAGGGCTGACTAGAGGCAGAAAGCTGTCATCCCTAACTCCCGGCATTAGCTGGTTGAGATCGTGGTGCAGCCAGAAGTCTGTATTCAACAGTCGTCCATGTGTGCACCCCTACCTTTCTTTCTGAGCCATACCTCCTGGGTCCCAACCACAACTTTCTTGAAAATGTAACCCCAAAATTCTCCTTACCTCTGAATCTACTTCCTCCGATCCCTGCCTCCTAGGTACTAATGGTTCAGACTTTCATTTCCTCTCCCAAGTATTAGAACAAGTTGTATCTCCAAAGGGATCTAAGGAAGCTCTACACTGTGTCCTTAGGCATCTAGGCTATGAACCCAGGGAGTCTTGTCCCTGGTGTCCCTCCCAATTTAGGCATATAGCTCTCGACATGGGCAGCTATGTCAGACCTGTTCCCTACCACCCTTGCCAGGGCCCCAGGTTTGTAAATGGCTAGGAGGATTGCTCTCCCATTGTGTAAGATGCTCTCTTCCCCGATTTCTACCCAGTTTACCCCTCTGGAATACAATCTCCAAGCCTTGGCTCCTTGGCCAGGGCCTTATAACTGATAACCCAGTACTTTAACTACTGGAACTGAGTCTACGGCAACATAATAGATCAGGATGAAAGCGAATTGAGTAAGTCAAGGAGAGAAGAGAGAGAGAGACAGAGACAGAGAGAGACAGAGAAAAGAGAGGGAGAGAGAGAAAAAAAGAGAGAAGTAGTAAAGAAAAAACAGTGTGCCCTATTCCTTTAAAAGCCAGGGTAAATTTAAAACCTATAATTGATAATTGAAGAGCTTCTCCATGACCCTATAACACTTCAATACTACCTTGTTGGCAGTGTAAACAAGGGCGTAGCCTGAAAACACTGAGACCACTGACAACCAGTAACCTTCCTATCAAAATCCTTAACCCAGGAACCAAGGGATGGCCCAAATGCAGTCAATCTGTAGCGGCAACTGCTTTGCCAACAGAAAAAAGTAGAAAAGTAACTTTTAGAGGAAACCTCATTGTGAGCACACCTCACCAGTTCAGAATTATTCTAAGTCAAAACGCAAAAGGTAGCTTACTAATTCAAAATCTTAAAGTATAGGGCTGTTCTGTTAACAAAAAAACAAACAAAAAACATAATTTAACATTAACGACTGAAAATTCTCTTAACCTAGCAGATTTCCTAACAGGGGATTTAAATATTAATTACCATACAAAGGTCCGGTCAGACCTAGGAGGATCTCCCTTCAGGCCAGGACAATAGATGGTTCCTCCCGGGGATCGAGAAAAAAAAAAAAAACACAATGGGTATTCAGTAATTGATAGGGAGACTCTTGTGGAAACAGAGTTAGGAAAATTGCCTAATAATTGGTCTGCTCAAACTTGCGAGCTGTTTGCACTCAGCCAAGCCTTAAAGTACTTACAGAATAAAAAAAACTCTCTCTCAATCCTGACTCAAAACGTTACCTACACCCTCTGAAACGAATTTGCATAAGAACTATTGTTCATAGGAATGCATCTTGATGGGGCTGCTGGGTTGTTATGAAGTACTCAGGAACCCAGTCCAGCTTTAGGTCTCATCCCTGACCACAAGGGCAATGTTGGGCACACTGGTAAAGGACCACTAGAATCCAGCAGTCTGGACCCCTTTCTTTGTGGTCAAGAAAGGCAGGAAAACAGGGGCAGGACTGCTACATTGGTGAGCGTAACTAATCTGATAAGCAGAAGTCCATGGGTGATTATGCACCCTGGAAAGGAATAAGCCTTAGGACTATAGAGGATGCTCTAGGACTAATACTTATCGGAAAATGAGTGGGGTGCTGGCATCCCTATGTGTTTTATTGTTTTGTTTTGTTTTGTTTTCAGATGGGAAACATTCCCCGCAAGGCAAAACACCCGTAAGATGTATTCTGGAGAATTCAGCCCAGTCAGAGTATATGTACCTTTTCCCCTCAGACTTGAAGCAAATTAAAATAGACATAGGTAAATGATCGGATAACCCTGATGGCTATACTGATGTTTTACAAGGGTTAGGACAATCCTTTGATCTGACATGGAGAGATATAATGTTACTGCTAGATCAGACACTAACCCCAAATGAGAGAAGTGCCACCATAACTGCAGCCCAAGAGTTCGGCGATCTCTGGTATCTCAGTCAGGTCAATGATAGGATGACAACAGAGGAAAGAGAACAATTCCACACAGGCCAGCAGGCAATTCCTAGTGTAGACCCTCATTGGGACGCAGAATCAGAACATGGAGACTGGTGCCGCAGACATTTACTAACTTGCGTGCTAGAAGGACTAAGGAAAACTAGGAAGAAGCCTATGAATTATTCAATGATGTCCACTGTAACACAGGGAAAGGAAGAAAATCCTACTGCCTTTCTGGAGAGACTAAGGGAGGCATTGAGGAAGCATACCTCCCTGTCACCTGACTCTATTGAAGGCCAACTTATCTTAAAGAATAAGTTTATCACTCAGTCAGCTGCAGACATTGGAAAAAAAAAAAACTTCATAGGTTCGCCTTAGGCCCAGAGCAAAACTTAGAAACCCTATTGAACTTGGCAACCTTGGTTTTTTATAATAGAGATCAGGAGGAGCAGGCAGAACAGGACAAATGAGATAAGAAAAAGGCCACCGCTTTAGTCATGGCCTCAGGCAAGCGGACTTTGGAGGCTCTGGAACACGGAAAGGCTGGGAAAAGCGGATGTCTAATAGGGCTTGCTTCCAATGCGGTCTACAAGGACACTTTAAAAAAAATTGTCTGAATAGAAATAAGCCACCCCCTCATCCATGCCCCTTATGTCAAGGGAATCATGGAAGGACCAGTGCCCCAGGGGACTAAGGTCCTCTGAGTCAGAAGCCACTAACCAGATGATCCAGCAGCAGGACTAAGGGTGCCTGGGGCAAGCACCAGCCCATGCCATCACCCTCACAGAGCCCCGGGTATGTTTGACCATTGACGGCCAGGAGGTTAACTGTCTCCTGGACACTGGCGTGGCCTTCTCAGTCTTACTGTCCTGTCCTAGACAACTGTCCTCCAGTATCTGAGGGGTCCTAGGACATGCAGTCACTAGATACTTCTCCCAGCTACTAAGCTGTGACTGGGGACCTTTACTTTTTTCGAATGGCTTTCTAATTATGCCTGAAAGCCCCACTCCTTTGTTAGGGAGAGACATCCTAGCAAAAGCAAGGGCCATTATACAATAGAATTAGGAGAAGGAAAAAGGGTAAATACATATACAGACTCTAAGTATGCTTACCTAGTCCTCCACGCCCACGCAGCAATATGGAAAGAAAGGAAATTCCTAACTTCTGTGGGAACACCAATCAAACATCAGGAAGCCATTAGGAGATTATTATTGGCTGTACTGAAACCTAAAGAGGTGGCAGTCTTACACTGTCGGGGTCATCAGAAAGGAAAGGAACGGGAAATAGAAGGGAACCGCCAAGTGGATATTGAAGCCAAAAGAGCCACAAGGCGGGACCCTCCATTAGAAATGCTTCTAGAAGGACCCCTAGTATGGGGTAATCCCCTCTGGGAAACCAAGCCCCACTACTCAGCAGGAGAAGTAGATGGTTTTCTTTTTTTTTTTTTTTTTTTTTTA
>NW_016817843.1:1398714-1402989 GCF_001698545.2 Rhinopithecus bieti | reverse complement strand
AGTCCAAAAACAGAGTCAGCAAAGGGAGATGGAGTGGGGTCATTTTTAAAGATTTGCTTAGGTAAAGGAAAACTATAGTCAAAGGGGGGTTGTTCTCTGGCAGACAGGGGTTGGGGGTCACAAGGAGCTCAGTGGGGGAGCTTTTGAGCCAGGATGAGCCAGGAGAAGGAATTTCACAAGGTAATGTCATGAGTTAAGGCAGGGACTGGCCATTTTCACTTCTTTTGTGGTGGAATGTCATCCCTTAAAGCAGGAACAGACCATTTTCACTTCTTTTGTGATTCTTCACTTGCTTCGGGCCATCTGGATGTATACATGCAGGTCACAGGGGATATGATGGCTTAGCTTGGGCTCAGAGGCCTGACAATGGGGAACCTCATGAGCACATAGTTTCCTCCCCTCAGGATGGCTAGCCAGCGAAGAAGGAAAAAATTAAAAATAATTTAACCAGTGAAAATTACTTAAAACTCTTCACCAAACCTTTCACTTAGGCATTGATAGCACCCATCAGATGGCTGAATCATTAGTTACTGTACCAGGCCTTTTCAAAACTAGCAAGCAGATAGTCAGGGCCTGAGAAGTGTGCCAAAGAAATAATCCCCTGCACTGCAGGCCATACATTTCAATCCCTGTATCTTTAACCTCCTCGTTAAGTTTGCCTCTTCCAGAATCGAAGTTGTAAAACTACAAATGGTTCTTCAAATGGATTCCAGGTACAGTCCATGACTAAGATCTACTGTGGACCCCTGGACTGGCCTACTAGCCCATGCTCTGATGTTGATGACATCAAAGGCACCCCTCCTGAGGAAATCTCAACTGCACGACCCCCACTATGCCCCAATTCAGCAGGAAGCAGTTAGAGCGGTCGTCAGCCAGCCTCCCCGGCAGCACTTGGGTTTTCCTGTTGAGAGGGGGGACTGAGAGACAGGAATAGCTGGATTTCCTAGGCTGACTAAGAATCCCTAAGCCTAGCTGGGAAGGTGACTGCATCTATCTTTAAACACGGGGCTTGCAACTTAGCTCACATCCGACCAATCAGGTAGTAAAGAGAGCTCGCTAAAATGCTAACTAGGCAAAAACAGGAGGTACAGAAATAGTCAATCATCTATCGCCTGAGAGCACAGGGGAGGGACAATGATTGGGATATAAACCCAGGCATTCGAGCTGGCAACAGCAACCCCTTTGGGGCCCACCCCTTTTGTTGGGGCTTTTTTTTCCCCTTATAAAATTGAAAACGGCAAAAAAAAAAAAAAAAAAAAAAAAAAAAAGCATTGACATAAAAAAATTCTTTCAACCTGCAATTCTATATCCAGCAGAAATATCTTTCTTTCTAAAGCAGATAGTGATGTCAACAAAATGGCAGACTAGAAAAATCGAAGGTTTGTTCTTCACTTCAGAACATTGAAAAAACCAGCAGGAACTGTCTGAACAAACTTTGTTGGTGCTCTGGAAAACAACCCAATGTTAACAGCAACCAAGCAAATGCCCAATCAAGAAAAAGACATCTTGGCTGAGCATGGTGACTCATGCGTGTAATCCTAGCACTTTGGGAGGCCAAGATGGGAGGATCACTTGAGGCCAGGAGTTCAAGATAAGCCTGGTCAACATACTGAGAGCCTATCTCATTTAAAAAAAGAAAAGAAAAGAGAAAGATTTCGTAGTGATTTTATCTTTGCCCAGCATAACCCCACCTGCACCCACTGCTGCAGTGGCAGTCTCAGTCTTGAAACTGCAGAAGCTGGATTCCCAGTTCTCTCTCTCAAAGCAGAGGGGACAGAGCAAACTTCATTTACAAATTTTTTTTTGAGGCAGAGTCTCACTCTGTCGCCCAGGCTGGAGTGCAGTGGTGTGATCTCGGCTCACTGCAAGCTATGCCTCCCGGGTTCATGCCGATCTTCTGCCTCAGCCTCCTGAGTAGCTGGGACTACAGGCGCCGGCCACCACGCCCAGCTAATTTTTTGTATTTTTAGTAGAGACGGGGTTTCACTGTGTTAGCCAGGATGGTCTTGATCTCCTGACTTCATGATCCGCCTGCCTTGGCATCCCAAAGTGCTAGGATTACAGGCATGAGCCACTGCGCCCGGCCTATTTACAAATTATTATGTACACCTGTTCTAACCTCTCTACAGGATATCTGAAGCATGAACACCAGGTGCTTCTTTCTGTTTTCCCTAACTTGGAACTCAGGAAGAAAAATGGTGGGTTTCACTCATAAAAACTGCAAGGTGACTACAGACCCATGGATGCCTAAGGCAAGAGATTATGGGTAAAGACGTACGATAGACCATCAAAGGCCTAAAGGAGAATCTGGGGTGAGATTTATTTTGGAACTTAGGACGTGCAAAAGCAGCAATGTATGCCAAGGAATTTAGAAAGCCACATACACACCCAGGCAAAATCCATGCTTAGAAAAGACTTGAGAAGATACTAAGCATTCACTTAAGGCTGACCCTAGGCTCAGGGTGAGCCTTGCTAAGTGCTGAAGGTGCGTCCCAGCATAGAGCTAACTTACAAAGATTGGGAGAGGTGGTTGGTTTTTGGTTTTGTTGTTTATTTTGAGTTTTATTTGTTCATTTCAGCTCCAAGCATTAAAGGAACTCTCTGTCAAAACATATAAATTTAGGTTTGTGAGAATTTTATTATGAATGAATGCTGATTTTACAGATTTTTTTTCTGTATCTACTGAGATAATCATGTGGGTTCTTCTCCCCTTTATGCTATTTGTTTGGTGTGATTCATTATTTTTTACAATGACTTAATTAAGATATAGTTCACACATACCACAAAATTCACTCTTTTTTTTGTGGTAGAATATACACAACATAACATTTATCATCTTAGCCATTTTTAAGTGTACAATTTGATAGCATTAAGGAAGTTCACATTGTTGTGCAACTATAACCACTATCCATCTCCAGAACTTTTTCATCTTCCCCAGCTAATTCCTTCCTCTCCACAGCCCCTGGAGTCACCATTGTGCTGTCTCTATAAATCTAATTACTCTGTGAACCTCATATATGTGGAATCATGCAATATTTACTCTTTTTTTTTTTTTTTTTTTTTGACGGGGGCTTTGTTTGTCACCCAGGCTGGAGTGAAGTGGCCGGATCTCAGCTCACTGCAAGCTCCGCCTCCCGGGTTCACGCCATTCTCCTGCCTCAGCCTCCCGAGTAGCTGGGACTACAGGCACCTGCCACCTCGCCTGGCTAGTTTTTTGTATTTTTAGTAGAGACGGGGTTTCACCATGTTACCAAGGATTTTCTCGATCTCCTGACCTCGTGATCCGCCCGTCTCGGCCTCCCAAAGTGCTGGGATTACAGGCTTGAGCCACCGCGCCCGGCTGCAATATTTACTCTTTCCTGACTCGTTACTTTCACTTAGCATACTATCTTCAAGGTTCATCCATGTTGTAGCATGTGTCAGAATTTCCTTCCTCTTCAAGGCTGAATAATATTCCATTGTACATATATACCACATTTTGTTTTATCCATTCATCTGTTGGATGAATGTTTTATCCATTTCTGTCTTTTGGCTATTGTGAATAGTGCTGCTATGAACATTTACGCACAAGTTTTTGTTTAAAGACATACTTCAATTCTTTTGGCTATATAACTAACAGTGGAATTGCTGGGTCATATGGTAATTCTATGTTTAACTTTTTGAGGAACTGCCAAAGTGTTTTGCAAAGCAGCTGTACCATTTTACATTCCCATGAGCTGCCTTAATAAAATAGCATAGACTAGGTGGTGTAAACAACAGAAATGCAGTTCTGGAGACTGAAAGTCTAAGATCAAGGTGCCAGCAAGGTTGGTGTCTGGTGAGGGTTCTCTCCTTGGATTGCAGATGGCCACCTTCTCAATGTGTGCTCTCATGACCTATTCTTTGTGCATGCATGCAGAAAGAATGCAGTTGAGCTCTTTGGTGTTTCTTCTTATTAAGGACACTAATCCTATCAGATTGGAGCCCCACCCTTATGACCTCATTTAACCTTATTTATTTAGAGGTCCCATCTAATACAAATAACAGCTGGGGTTCAGAGCTTCAACATATGAATTTTGGAATTTAGAATAACTGGAATAATTCTAATTGGAAATTAGAATAATTGGAATAATTCTAAAATATGGAAATCATACTGGCTCAAGATGTTTAAGCACAACATTTAATCAATCAATTGGCTTAGTACTAAGCTACGTTGATCCAGGGGTGCCTTGTTGAAAGTCAGGCTTAAACATTTTAAAAAGTATAATTTTTTTTTTTTTTTTTTTTTTTTTTTTT
>NW_016817843.1:1392555-1395106 GCF_001698545.2 Rhinopithecus bieti | reverse complement strand
AAAAAAAAAAAAAAAAAAAAAAAGAAAACAAAACTTCCTGTTTTCTCATTTGTCACTCAGTTACTAAACATCTTTAGAGAAGTTAAGTTGCTGTTGTAGCTAGTTTATTATTGGGTCAGTTACTTTCCCATGGACTCAGCAGAAGTTCCAACTTGCTTTTGCCATTGACCAGGAAAAGTTACAAAAGTCTTGACTTTAATTAATCAGAACTGGTCTGGCTAGAATCAGCCTGCTCTGTAAAAGAAGAGACTGTGGTTTGGCCCATTTCCCAGGTGGGGAACCTCTGCTAGGTCTGGCAGACATGCAGGCAGAGAGGGAATCTCCCCTTCCTGGGATAGCATTCTGACCCACCGCATGTCCCCAAATGCTCCTGATAAAGCAAGCCACCATTGCTTGTCATAACCACATACTGGGGAGAGGCGCACTGAGGCTTGTATCATCAGTAGCTAAACCCCAGGATAGACAGGAGGAAGGTAGTTCCAGCTCCTGAGCCCAATGGCTGTTTCAGGTGAGGACTGAGGGCCTCCTCCTTCACTCTGAACTTCCCCAGCTGTGCATTTCTGGCTAAGGTGAAATACTATCTCCTTCTCTTTTCAAATTATGAAGGAGTGTGTTTATTTTGGAGGGAGTTGATGAAACAATCAGGG
This sequence comes from Rhinopithecus bieti, assembly GCF_001698545.2. Lineage (NCBI taxonomy): Eukaryota > Metazoa > Chordata > Mammalia > Primates > Cercopithecidae > Rhinopithecus > Rhinopithecus bieti. The sequence goes on along the minus strand of NW_016817843.1, from coordinate 1,394,459 downwards.
AAAATGTGTCTTTTTCTTTTTTTTGAGATGGAGTCTTGCTCTGTCACCCCATCTAGAGTGCCATGGTGTGACTACAGCCCAGTGCAGCCTTGAGCTTCAAGGCTCAAGTGATCCTCCCACCTCAGCTTCCTGAGCAGCTGGGACCATGATTGCATGCCACCATCCCTGGCTAATTTCTTTTTTATTTTTTATAGAGACAGGGTCTCCCTATGTTGCCCAGGCTGGTCTTGAACTACTGGGTTCAAGCAATCCTCTCTCCTCAGTCACCCAAAGTGCTGGGATTACAGGTGTGAGCCACCACGCCTGGCTGAAAATATTTCGAATATGACAAATGTTGCTGGGTTTGCACTGCATAAGGAATGATGCCACGACTTCAGAACAGCCTCTTGTGAGCATAACATTCTTTCAAAGACCTTGCCTCCTCCCCTTCTTACACAGGGTGTTGCAGAAAAGGGCATTGGTATGTTTACTGCACACTTGAGAAAACTGGGGCTCAAGGAAAGTCACGCGACCTGTCCATGAGTGCCCAAGGAGATCTGGCAGGGTGAGCTCCTATCCAGCCCACCTCTGACCATACGGCCTGGCTCACGATGAAGTGTGCTTTGGGTTTTTTTTTTTGTTTTTTTTGTTTTCAAGAGTTGCCCTGATGCTTCATTCTCCTTTCTACTCATTAAGAAAAGCAACAGAAAGGAAAAAAAAAAACAACGAAAAGCAAGAAAATCCTCACAAGGGAGCGCAAGTCTCAACGTGCCAGTCACGAGTGCTTCTGGCATGTCTGTTCCTTTATCCTGTCGACCTCCTGATCCTGGGCCTCAGCATGGTTAAGACAATTACCCAACTTGTTTCTTCCTGTTTCCTCTCTCCCTCTTTTTGCCTATAAGAGCCACTTACAAAAGTAATTTGGGTTTCTGTGAAAGAGAATTTGAAAGGCTGTTTTCAGTTTATGCTCAGAAGACAGTATGAGAGTTTGCCAATGACTGGATCATCTGAAAAAGTTAGTTCTTTCCAAATTTTCAAATATTCAAATGTGGCTGAGAGGAACACCAACGTTCTCAGTGCGGAGATTTAAATGTGAGGAACAATGTGGTAGCCCAGCTTCATTCTCATTCATTACACCACTTTTAACCAACACTTGGGTGCATCGCGCTGTGTGCTGAAGTGAATTTCTCTGCTATGTTTCTTAATGTCTCAAGAAAAGCCAGAAGCCACAGCTAGCTCAGCTTTCTACACTCTCCTGCGGCAGAACTGGCCCAGGCTCCCCAGCCCTGCTCAGGCCACACAGAAGACACTGGACAGGATTCAGAGGGCTGTGGGGCGTTTGATGAACAATTCATTGTACATTTTTTACATTATGCCATTAAAATTAGAAATATAAAATACAAAGTACTGTATATGAGCATAGATCCTTAATATTAAGTTTATATTACACTTCCAAATAACATTTTTCAATGTTTATAATTACTTATTTTGCTCATAGCGATGAGCATACCTTTCTAGATTGGGGTGGTTTTTTTTTTTGTTTGAACTAGTCACCATCAGGTCCTGATCCAGACTTTAATGATCAGTTCTTCAAATTCTTGCTACTTACCATCAATAAGAAACTATTTGTACAAGTAGGGGATAAATCTTTTTTATTTATTTTTTATTTTTATTTTTATTTATTTATTTTTGTTGAGACGGAGTCTCGCTCTGTCGCCCAGGCTGGAGTACAGTGGCACGGATCTCAGCTCACTGCAAGCTCCGCCTCCCGGCTTTACGCCATTCTCCTGCCTCAGTCTCCAGAGTAGCTGGGACCACAGGCGCCTGCCACCTCGCCCGGCTAGTTTTTTGTATTTTTTAGTAGAGACGGGGTTTCACCGGGTTAGCCAGGATGGTCTCGATCTCCTGACCTCATGATCCGCCCG
>NW_016817843.1:1365192-1390513 GCF_001698545.2 Rhinopithecus bieti | reverse complement strand
AAAAAAAAAAAAAAAAAAAAAAAAAAAATTACACAATCCCAAGTATTTCTTTATAGCAATGCAAGAATGGACTAATACAACCCCCAAATCACATTCATAGAACTAACCAGAATCAGATGTTCTAAATTCTGGCTCCCCCACTGTTTAGATGTGGGCTACAAGCAGGGTTATTCAGTCTCTCTAAGCCTGGATTTCTTGGCTCATACATGATGATGGCACTGGTACCCATGTTATAATGACATAAAGATTAAATAGGAAGGTTCACATAAAGTTCCTGAAAAATAACAAGTACTCTACAAATGATGGCTATTACGAAGGGGCAGAGGCAGGACGTGAGCTCAGCTCTGCCCTGCCCCACTCCCATGCCTACCTCCCATGAGCTACGCCTCCCAAACAGAAAAGTGCTTCACCTGCCAGATTCTCTTCTTCAGCTGATTTTAAATCTTTCCATTCAGATTTGTATTTTTCAATCCTTTAATTTTTTGTTCCTTATCTACAGACCCTGGTGTGGTTTTACCATATCTCTAGAAAGCAATGCCAAGAATGGTCAGAGCAATTGCCCCAAGAGCCAGGCATTAAGAGAATTCCATTGCAAAGGCCGCCACTGACCACTGTCTTTCAAGTCAAGTAAGTTCAACATATCCTTCCTTATTCATATTTTATTAGGAAGCCATATCAGAAAATTAATCCATTATAAAACTTTAAACATTGAATGAATCATTCTTATCAAATACATCAAGACCAGAAGCCAAGTTAAATATGGCATTTCATTTTACAAATATTTTTACATTTCATAGTCATGAAAACGAAAATAACTTGAAAAAGCAACTTAAACTCTGTACAAATGTTAATGTCAAGGAGCAGCTGAAGCTTAACTTTAAGATATGCAAGATAAGTGAAATAAGTAATGTTTTATTAAAATATCCTTGTCTTTTTCCATGATATACACATATTTTTTTCTCTTTAAATAAATATATATTATGTATTTTTAATGACAGCTTACTTGACAACATTCATCTGGTGCTTTGGGGCCATGGAGTTCACTTGGTAAGGAAGACAAATACCAAAAACATCAGGTACAACTGGATTCTCCTATAGCAGAAGAATTGGCTTGATTTTTGGAATGTCTCCCCGCACCTCTCCTCACATCAGGACTTCTGAGCTTTCTGAGGAGTCGTCAGCAAACAAAAGTTCATCAGGCAATGGGCTTCCCAAGGGCAGCGTGCTCGAGTGGGACCAGGGGACCCCATTCCTAACAAGTCTCTCCCCCGGTAAAACGCTGTTGTTTTCAGCTGTGACTGCAGCGGCAGAAGTCAGATCTTCCCATTCCTCACTGCCCCCATTCAGGATGTACCGTCCTTCATGAGGTTTGCTGTCATGAATTTCCGCTGTGACCACGCTGATGGCAGCGCAGGGACTGCAGGAGGCAATTATAGAGTCAGGGTCAATGTTCAAGTCCAGTGGAGCAAGCGTGGAGCCCTCGGCCAGGCCCTCAGAGCTCTCCAGCAACTGTGTGTTGATGTAAATGACGTCTGCTTGGTTCCGAACGTCGGGCAAACTTTCTAAGAGTTTTTCTAGCTGCAGCCTCAATACTGAAAAGGTGGGGCGGTCCAAGGGATCGGTTCTCCAGCAAGAGTACATTATTTCATACCTGAAAGTTAAAAAGAAGTGGATTATCTCCCAGCACAGCACCCATCTCTTTGTGCAATCCATGCCTTTGTTTTTACAGAATCTTTATCATATTTTAATCAGCATTCATTCTACTTTTTATAAAAATTATTGAGACTTTTTTGGTGGCCTCATATTTATACAACTTTTGTAAATCTTCTGTGGTATTTGACAAAAAAGTGACCCTGTTCCTAGGAAGAGAGCACATATGTGGCAATTATATCTAACTTTGCAGACAAGGAGTATTTAGGTCTCTTTTCTTTGTATAGCGGCTGGCAAACTATGGCTCACGAGCCAAATCCACCCCACTGTCTGCTTTGTAAATAAAGTTTTATTGGAACACAGCTATCCTTATTTGTTTACACATTGTCTATGACTTCTTATGTCACAATGGCAGAGTTGAGCAGGTGCTAAAAGGCCTGCAAAGCCAAAAATATTTGCTATTTGGCACTTTATAGGAAAAGTTTGCTGACCTCTGTCCTATGCCATCAAACTGAGTTGTTACCAGGACAGCTGAGTTAGTTGGGGCCCTGGGGCTAGGGCTAAGAAGGTCAGGAGTAGGGGTAAGGGCAGGGGGTAGCTGTGTGCTGTGTATCACTTCATCTAGTCTTCTCAACAACACTGTTATTGTCACTTTGTAATAAAGATGACAGTGGGCTCAGGGACATTACAGAATGTGCCATGGCCATGTGGGTAGCCAGGGATTCAGATTCAGATTGGACAACTCCTGCATCCAAGGGCTCCTCACAACCCCTTCCACTTTGTTTTATAGAGGACAACTCTCTTCTGGGTGGTTTTTTCATGCCAGTGTCTCCTATAGTTAATAATTCCAATGGAGGGACATTTAATGGAGCACAGTAAGACAGATGACAATTAGGAATCAACAGGCTGAGATGAAGAGTACGTTATACCATAATTTCATTAAAAATGTTTCTTTTCTTAAAATTGATAGACCAATATGGGGCATACACACATATATGGCATATATATGTACACGCACACACATATATATGGCATATATATACACGCACACATATATGGTGCATATATATACACATACACATATATGGCATATATATACACACACACATATATATATGCATGCCAATTAATATGCCTGGCCCTGAAATGTCAGGTCTATCAATTATAATATATACATATACATATAGATACACACACACACACACACACATATACATGCCAATTAATGTGCCTGGCCCTGAAATGTGTGTGTGTGTGTACATATATATATATGCATGTGTGTGTATGTATATATGTATATATATATAAATGTGCATATATATATGCATACACACATATATGCATATATATAATTTTAAATATATGTATATATTTTTTTAAATAAGACAAAGTCTTGCTATTTTGCCCAGGCTGGTCGAGAACCCCTGAACTCCTGGGCTCAAGTGATCTTCTGCCTCAGCCTCCAGAGTAGCTGGAATTACAGGTGCACACCAGCATGCCTAGGCATCATTTCATTTTGATTCCTTTCTGTTTTGAGAAACTGATAATTCATATGTCACTGGACAAAAAAATGACCCAAATTTAAATCATCTGACCCATGCAATACATTACTGGCATCTCATGAACAGAAATGTGCAATTTCCATGTTGACATTTAGTTACAGCCTATAGAACCTTTGGCTAATTCTACTAACATGGTACTTCACACACAACATGCAGATCTCATTCACGTAGATGTATAATATCTTTTCATCTGTCCACTGGACCAGCCTTTATCAACACTTGCACATGCATCCTGAAGGTGGAGGCTGGCAAAGTGCCATGCATGTAAAGAGCTTGATACTGAATGTAGGCCTAGACAATGGCACGGCACACTTCCTTGCCTCACAATCCTTGTTGTCATCTCAGGCTTAGGGCTTCTCTTTTGTTTCCCTGTCTTACCTTCTTTAGATGGTCACTTAGACTTGACAGACAGTTTCTGTTTTTATTTTTGAGGTTTTCAGGCATAAGTCAATTTGCATGACTCCGTTTTCCACAGAGCCTCCTTGATTGTTTGCCATCTGAGATGAGCTTTGAGACATTCTGTTCTCAGGGACATAATCTCCTTTCCATTATTTCATCAAGAGGCTGTGGTATTTGACTTACTTTCATTTATTTCATGTCTTAGGAGAAAGTGTTTAAATAATTTATCTTTATTTCCAAGTAGAATAGTATCAATATCACTTTGAAACTTCTTTTCCTTTTATATTCAATACCTTATCAAATGTATAAAAATATAAATATGACTTTTAAAGACATGGTGAACATGTATGCTGTCTAACCTACTCCCACAAAAGGGCAATTTCATAGTAGTAGACCAAGGAGATTAACAAGAAGCCCCCATCTGGTAAGTAATAGGAAGGCTGTGATATTTAGTGATTTAGATTTTATAAAATTTTATGGATGGAAAGAAAAATAAGTTTGGTAATTGCTTTTGTAAAGGGTTATTTTTATTTTTCTGTTGAGATTTTATAAAAGGTGTGATCATATAGGTTGCCAGGGGCTGTGGGGAGGAAAGAATGGGATTAGTTTAATGGGTAGAGAGTTTCAGTTTTACAAGATAAGAAGAGTTTTGGAGATAGACGGTGGTGATGGTTATACGACAGTGTGAATGTACTTCATGCCACTGAGCTGTACACACTGGTTAAGAGAGTCCATTTTATGTTATGTATATTTTACCACAATTAAATGCAATCATGTGAATTTACAAAATTTGTAAATGTATGACTTTACTCATATTTTTCAAGCACCTGCTTTGCTCCTGGCCCTGAGGATGGCCGAGTGCAGGGCTGCAAGTCTGCACAGGGAAATGACGCCCATCTCCTATCAGCTGTGCTTCCACTGTGCTAGCCAGTATCTACCTAGCTCTGCCATTCAGCCCACTGTGACTCCCACCTTGTCCCTTCTCCAGATCTCAGATGCCTCAGGTGGCAGTGGAGGGAGGGATAGGTCAATGGATAGAAGAGGGTTTCTGAGATGGAGAAGGTGGGTGTAAGCTGGGGTCCTTGGGGCAGACAGGCAGCAGGCAAGAGGCAGGGCCAGCTCTGTGCCAGCCAACACGCCAGGTCCTGGGTGCCAGGATGAATAAGAGTGCGAGGGCAATGCTAGGCTGGTCATGTGTGTGAAGCGCGAGGGGGGTGCTGAGATGGGCATCAGGTGAGTCCTGGAGAGGAGCCCCTGAGTCTGTGCAACTGCAGCTTCACGGTGGCTGATGCAGGTGGAACATGAGCAGCAAGTGCCAGCTGTGTGTAGGCTGATGGGCCCTCACCGTTTACTCCTCACTGCAGCCCCACAAAGGAAGAGATGCAGTTCCACTCACAGACAGGGCAGCTGAGGCCTGGAGAGGAGAGGAACTGACTGAAGTCGGCGACAGTCGGCGGCAGTGCCAGTCCATGTGACGCGTGGCCCTGCTCTCATCTGTGGCCTCTGCCTCCTTCACTAAGAAGAAGAGTCACTGACCTTTCCCTCACGTTTACTATTTCAGCCATCGTGTGACACACTTTACATTTGTTTTTTGGGTTGTTTGTTGTTGTTGTTGTTTCCTTTTTTTGAGACAGGATCTTGCCCTGTTTCCCAGGCTGGAGTGTGGTGGCACAGTCATAGCTCACTGCAGCCTCCATCTCCTAAACTCAAGGGGTCCTCCCACCTCCTGAGCAGCTGGGACTACAGGCATGCCCTGCAACACCCAGCTAATTTTGTTTATTTTTTGTAGAGATGAGGTCTCACTATGTTGCCCAGGCTGATTTCAAATTCCTGGCCTCAAGCAATCCTCCTGCCTTGGCCTCCCAAAGTGCTAGGATTACAGGCATGAGTCACTGCACTCAGCCTGAGTTCATTTTTCTTTCTTTCTTTCTTTTTTTTTTTTTTATTGAGATGGAGTCTCACTCTGTCGCCCAGGCTGGAGTTCAGTGGCGTGATTTCCGCTCACTGCAAGCTCTGCTGCCTCCTGGGTTCACACCATTCTCCTGCCTCAGCCTCCCAAGAAGCTGGGACTACAGGAGCCCGCCACCAAGCCCGGTGAATTTTTTTGTATTTTCAGTAGAGACGGTTTCACTGTGTTCGCCAGGATGGTCTCGATCTCCTGACCTCGTGATCCACCCACCTCGGCCTCCCAAAGTGCTGGGATTACGGGCATGAGCCACTGCACTCAGCCTGAGTTCATTTTTCAAAGGAAATTTCTCAGAAATGGAACAGAGGCTTCTTTGGGGGATGCTGTTGTTACCCAGCATGTAGATTAGAGAGGAGATGGAAGAAAGCCTGGCTCACGAGGGCACGAGGCCACAGCACAGCCATAGCCCCCTTAGCACACCCAGTGCATGGGCCCCCCAGGAGGCGGGGGTACTGCCTGACTTCACTAGCCACATGGCGTGTGCTGACTCTGCTGCTTTGTCCTCTAAAATGTCTCACAGAAAACCAACTCAGCGTTCCCTTGTTTTGGCTCTAAAAACCACAACGTGACACAGCTTAGACCTTGCTAAGACCCAACATAATCACTGCAAATATCAACTATTTTTTGGTGGGCAAGGAAAGCCAAGAAAGAAACTGCACCAAATCTCTTTCCAGAGTCAATACTGTTTGACTGAAACGCTTCCTTATTTTCAGAAGCGGGCACTTCATCAACATGGCACTTTTAAAACTACCATGAAACCCTAGAACTGATTTTATTAGCATTTCAGGATTTTTTTTTTTTTGAGACGGAGTCTCACTCTGTCGCCCAGGCTGGAGTGCAGTGGCCGGATCTCAGCTCACTGCAAGCTCCGCCTCCCGGGTTTACGCCATTCTCCTGCCTCAGCCTCCGGAGTAGCTGGGACTACAGGCGCCCGCCACCGCGCCCGGCTAGTTTTTTGTATTTTTTTAGTAGAGACGGGGTTTCATCATATTAGCCAGGATGGTCTCGATCTCCTGACCTTGTGATCCGCCCGTCTCGGCCTCCCAAAGTGCTGGGATTACAGGCTTGAGCCACCGCGCCCGGCCGTCCGGATGTTTTAAAGGATTTACAGTGCTTATTTCTCTTCTTAATGTTATACATCTACCACCACAATAAAAACCACCAACCACTACCAACAGGACGAGGCTCTGATTAAAACAGTTTCCTTCTTTTTGGCTTAGAAGGGACCTGGGAGGCCTGTGGGCAAATGGACCCAGGCTCTCTCCCCTATGTGAGGCAGCAGGGCCTGTGTGTGTGTGTGAGTCTGTGTGTCTAGGGAGGGTGCTGCCATGGACCCAGGCTCTCTCTCCCATGTGAGGCAGCAGGGTGTGTATGTGTGTGTGTAGCGAGGGTGCTGTCCACACTCAACTGTTCCAGCCCAGGCATGGCACTCCATGACAGAGCCAGCGCAGGCCCACAGTCCTGAAGTGTTCTCACTAAATACGGTGAGAATGCCCCTCTCCAAGCCCATGGCCCTTATTATACAGGGAGGAGACTCCCCATTAGGAAGGTTCAAATCCCCATCACCAAGCTACCGGAACTGCCACAAGAAATTATTTTAATAAGGTGAGCAAAGTGCTTGGGGGAGATTAATTGCCACGGCCACTCACAGGGCCACTTAGGAAGCAGAGCCTGGCTTATTAACTCCGAGGCCTGGGTCTCTTCCCCATACTGCCTGGCCTTGAAGATGGGGGCCCTGTTAGGATGGGATGTGTGCTGTGTGTGTCACGGCTGGTGGTTCTTTCTCCTGTCTAAACACATGATCTCTCAGGGACTATTTTATTATTTTTTAATAAAGACAGGGTCTCACTATGTTGCCCAGGCTGGTCTTGAACTCCTGGGCTCAAACGATCCTCTCTCTTTGGCCTCCCAAAGTGCTGGGATAACAGGCATGAGCCACTGTGCCCAGCCTCAGGGAGCATTCCAAAACACACACTTCTGGGCCCACTTTGTACCGAAAGCATCATAATTTCCGGGAACAGGGCCAAGGAATTGTATCGTTAGACTATCTCCCAAGAGATTCTGATGAGCAGCCTGATCCCAAAGTCACTGGTTTAGATTTCTCAGTGTCCTGATGAAGGGTATTACTGTGAGTGGACTGTCTGAAATGCTACACAGAAGGAAAAGGATAACTGGACCAAAAGAGGGTGAGGAATCATTCAAGGACCTCATGCACTACAAGGCAAACCTATTCTCTGTGGATATATTTCCTAGAGGTGTGTAAGGAATTTAAGGACTGGTGCCATTGCCTTATCTTGACGGTGCCCGTCCTTCGAGGCTGAGGCCCTTTGGATGAGTGAGCCTCAGTGGGCTCACTGGAGATACCACACCCTATCTCCCACATTAGGAATGGCTCCTGGCCTGGGGTGTCTGCAGGTGTCACCCCTCTGCACATGCCCATCTGGCTAGCAGCAGTCCCGTTCCCCTCCCATGGCTGTGTTTCCGAGGTCACTGCAGAGCCAAGTGGCTGCCCCATGCAGAGTATGGAAGGGAGACAGAGAAGCCCACTCACAGTTCATCCAGGCAGTCCTCGGGCTGCTTCAGCCTGTGTCCATGGAGAAGATAGTCATACATCTCATGGTTCTGGACCCCGGGATAGGGAGTCATTCCCCGCGTAGCTATTTCCCACATGGTCACGCCAAATGCCCACTGGAACAAAGCAACAAGTTAGGATGCAAGCCTTTCCACAAAGCCTGAATGGACCTTTTCACTGGCAAAGGCCATTTCCCTAAACACTGATGATCATGCACAAAGCTGGCAATTATGTGTGAGACGCACTGCTCTCCCAACGCCGCAATAACGTGGGGTTGGAGTGTCGCAGTTCCCCACTTCTACAAAAGCTGTTCTGGGAAATTTGGCAAAGGCAGAAACAGCCTCGTCACACGTCTTCTTAATGCTCTTTTCCACTGTGGTTGTGAGGTGCTTTCTTTCTCTAATCTCGGGTCAAGGGCGTAATTACACAGCACCTTTCATATAGCATCTAGGTTCCAAGAGCCACCGGATGAACCCATTCAATTTAATGTGACTATGAAATATCCTAGTTGTGGGCAATGAGTCATCCTTTGACAGCAAGGAAAAATGGGAAGAAACTAACGGCTTTTGCAAAGCACACATCTTCCAAACGTCAGGACACTTCACCAGAACCTCTGTTTCACCTGAATTAAAGTATCTGGTAAGACATAAAAGAGAGGTCTGAGCAAGCTCCCAATCCTCAGTTTATCAAAGAGTAAAATGTCTTGCCACACCAGCTGAAGTCATTTCTTTCAATGTGCCCTCGTCTTTGCACTGTGGGGCCCCTGAATCAAAGCTGTGTACGCACCACGTCACTTTTACTTGTGTAGACTCGGTCTGCAAGACTTTCTATAGCGATCCATTTAACAGGCATCTTAGCAATGCGGCCTTGGCGGTAGTAATCGCCACTATAAATCTTCTTAGAGAGGCCAAAGTCCGCAACACAGACAGTCATGTCATCTCGCAACCTACAGAGAGCAGGTTATGTCTTCAGCAGCGTCAGAGGCAATGCCTTAAATTACTGGTCTGTATCAGACACAGGTGAAAACACTTATGATAATTGACCAAAAGAACACAGAGACACCACCAGCCTGTGAGCGTGCTGCTTTGGGACCAATGGCAGAGCAAGAGCAAGAGCAAGAGTAAGAGCAAGTGATGCAATTTTTTCTTTACTTTTGTTTTTTTTTTTTTGAGACTTTTGAAACAGAGTCTCGCCCTGTCACCCAGGCTGGAATGCAGTGGCACGACCTCGGCTCACAGCAACCTCCGCCTCCCGGGTTCAAGCGATTCTCCTGCCTCAGTCTCCAGAGCAGCTGGGATTACAGGTACACACTATCAACACTCGGCAATTTTTTTTTTTTTTTTTTAAAGTAGAGATGGAGTTTCACCATGTTGGCCAGGCTGGTCTTGGACTCCCGACCTCAAGTGATCTGCCCGCCTTGGCCTTCCAAAGTGCTGGGATTACAGGTGTGAGCCACCACGCCTGGCCTCAAGTGATGCAATCTTGCATCACTCTGATCTGTGTGGGATGCGGAGCAGCAAGGGCACCTGTGCACAGTGGATAGAAACAGCTGGAGAACATGGAGACACAGCATAGCAGGAGCAGAAAGCAGTAGCTCAAAACCAGGGCCCCCTGGTGGACTGATGGAGGACCCCAGCAGCCTTCCTCCCAGAGGTCTGGAAGCGGCACTGACCCTGTGGACTAAATAAGCCCCCTGAGAGTCTGGAGAAGCTGGGGATTTACCTGCAGTAAGAACAAGATGCTGGGCTTCTTGCTAAGATGGTCAGGTGGGTGCTTGAAGAACTAATTGAGAAATTAAAGGGCTACAATTGCATTTGTAGCCCAAGATATTAAAACAGCTCCTACACAAGAAGAAGGAGGAGGAGAAGAAAGAATAAAAGCAAGAGAAGGAAAAGAAATAGACATAAAGTGGTCTGGGGAAGGTGACTAACTTGTCCCTGTTTGCCTGACACTAACTTTTTACACTGAAAATCCATTGTCCTGAGAAACCCCTCAGGCCAGGGTAAACTGCAAAGCTGGTCACCCTACCTGCTGGGAAAACATGAAGGAAATAGTAAGGGAAAAAGACTTCATGATTCTCCCTCCATGGTCGAAAATTAAGTTAAATAAAACAATAACAAAACCAAAACCCCTTTAGGGTTTTCAAAAGTGAGGTGAAAGGGGTAGGAGCCCTAGGGGCAGGGTTGGCTGGGAGGCGGGAGGGGGCAGGCCCTATTGTCACATCTCTGACCAAGAAAAACAAATGACAAAATCCATTGAGGGACCACTCCCTCTTCTTGCAATAAAAAACTTAAAATCAAGACACAGTTATTGTTTTTGAAGATTTACAGCAGACAACGGCTCTGATGAAGCAGGGTGAAGCAATGGGGAGAACTTAAGTCCACATTTCTTGTATAATGAAGGCATTGTCTGCTGTGAAAGGACAGCTTCCACATATTCAAAGTACAAAACTTCTTCCTAAGGAAGTGTTGTGTAAACGTAGGGAAAAACCTTTACGATTTTCACTGCTGTCTTTAAGGGGAGCTGGTGTGCACGTAACTCTAGGCAAAGCTACCTGATGGCATGGGGAAGGATCACAGGGGTCACACCTCGCATTCCTACCTGAGTGAGAGAGTGAAGGTAAACTGGAGTCATAAGGGAAAGCTTTGGAAGCCAACCAGACTCTCAGATGCAGAGGCAGTGAAAACTCCCAAACACCCAGCCGTATTTCCATCTTTGGAGCAAGCCACACCATACTCTTTTGACTACAGCTTCCTTCCCTATCTAAACAGGAACAGGTCATCTCCTTATCCCTGCAAAGACCAGACACCATGAGGGCCCAACCCTTCCAGGATAGCCGAGGACTCTTACATGCAGTTTCGAGCAGCTAAATCTCGATGAAGAAAATTCCTGTTGCTCAGATACTCCATTCCCAGGGCAATATCCATCATGAACTTCAGTAGTGTCTGCAGAGGAATATGCTAGATGATAGAGGAGACAAGAAGAAAGACTATCTTTTAAAAAGGAAAACTTGCAAGTAGTTTCGCCTGAAGGGGAAAGGATGCTTTAATTTATGACGTGTAGTGATGAAATAAGGAAACAAATCTTTTATTTCCATATCACTAATATCACAAATAAGGGTTTTAAAAAGGAATGAAAAAAACATTAAACTTCTTGGCAAACATCATATTCTCTTTCCTCGTCTTTAAAAGTATTTACAGTGAATGACACTTGTTTCTTTTCATAAGGTATGAGGTCTAATGTGATCCTTCCCTGTGTCCTTCAGAGTGGGACAGAGCACATACGTTGCACAGAGGAGGGAAAGGGACAGGTGATCTGGCTTCAGCAGCGGTGAGGTGCGTGTGTGTGGCAGGGGTCTAACGTTTGGGAGGGGAAAAGTCCACTTAGGATGAGGTGTTTCCAATTAGGCACCCCTATCTGCTACCATTTTACTTTGAAATGTTTTGAAAGATACTTGTTTCTTCTAAACAGAAATTAGAAGAGTCTTCACCTCTTATCACAGGACCAAAGTACTACAAGTACATATTCAGGAATTTTCATTTTGTCCCTGTAGGGCCTGCCTATAAGTTTCAACAGTCTAGTATTTTCTCTAGCTTATAAAAATCAAACTAGATTGCTGTGTTAGAAAAACCAGTCACTGTTGGAATCAGTTATGAGGATGACTGCTGATAAAACTTCACTGTAGTAATTAAGTGTTTTAGTGCAACCATGGCCCTGCAGAAAAGGATTTGCACAAGTCCCTGGCAGTCATGAATGGGTCCATCCATTATGTACCCTCCCCAAGGCACTGGATTTGCCATGGCTTGCTTTCCATACATGAGTTTTACAAAATGGTACTCATGAAGACACTGCATTTTTTAATGATTTTTATTTTCCAACCAAGACACATGTCAATTACATACTGTATAAATAAATGAACTGTCTTAATGTTTATTTTTAAGTAAGGGAATTGTTTAAAAATCAGTCATGGAAGTTTTATGCCTCTACTCTGTATTATTTGGATATTTGGTTTTCTGGATACTGATTTCCAGGAAAGGATTTGGGTCTTAAGAAATATTACATCTTACTGTCATTCACGAAGGTGCAATGAGTATCAGGTACTATTCATTTGTGCTGCTTTTTCCTAGAACACTTCTGTTATTCCTGGAGACTGTGACCAAAAGTCACTTAAAAAATAATTGTGTAGCACAATTAATAAATGAGTTCAGCAAGGTTGTAGGATACATGATGGACACACAAAAATCAACTGTATTTTTATGTACTGGTGATGAATAATCTGAAAATGAAATTAAGAAAATTTCATTTACAATAGAATTAAAATACTTAGAAATAAAGTTAACAAGGAATTGTAAAAATTATATTTTGAAAACTGTAAAATATTGAAAGAAATTAAAGAAGATCTAAATAAATGGAAAGATATCCTGTGTTCATGGATAGGAAGACTTAATATTGTTATGATAGCAATACTCCCCAAATTGATCTAGAGATTCAACATAAGCTCTATCAGAATACTAGATGGCTTCTTTGTAGAAATTGATAAGCTGATCCTAAAAGCCATATGGCAACTCAAGGAACTGAGAATAGCCAAAACAAGCTTGAATATGTACAAAGTTGGAGGATTCAAACTTACCAACTTAAAAACTTACTACAAAGCAACTATAATTACGACAGTATGGTACTGGGATAAAAATACAGATCAATGGAAAAAAATAGAAAGTTTAAGAATAAAGCCATGTATGGTCAACTGACTTTTAGGAAGGATGTCAAGACCATTGACAGTAAGGGAAAAATAGTCTTTTCAACAAATGTTCTTGAGACAAGTGAATGGCCACCTGCAAAGGAATGAAATTGAACCTCTACCTCAAACCATATACAGAAATTAACTCAAATGATCAAAAGATGAATCAAAGACCTAGATGTAAGATCACAAACTATAAAATTCTTAGGAGAAAACAGAAGGGCAAATCTTTGCGACTTTAGATTAAGGGATGGTTTCTTAGATATGACACCAAAAGCACAAGCAACCAAAGGAAAAAAAGAAAACTGGACTTCACCAAAAATAAAAATGTTTGTGCCTCAAAGAATACCACAAAGAAAGTGAACAGGAAACCCACAAAACAAAGAAAATATTTACAAATCACCCATCTAATAGGAACTCGTATCTAGAATACATACAGAACTCAGGCCAGGTGTGGTGGCTCACGCCTGTAATCCCAGCACTTTGGAAGGTTGGGGCAGGTGGATCATCTGAGGTCAGGAGTTCGAGACCAGCCTGGCCAACATAGTGAAACCCCATCTCTATTAAAAATACAAAATTTGCCAGGAATGGTGGTGCATGCCTGTAATCCCAGCTATGTGGGAGGCTGAGGCAGAAGAATCACTTGAACCTGGGAAGCAGAGGTTGCTGTGAACTGAGATCACGCCAATGCACTCCAGCCTGGGTGACAGAGTGAGACTCCATCTCAAAAAAAATAAACAAATAAATAAAAACAAATAGAATATATACAGAACTCTTACAGCCCAATAATAAAAGACAATCACATTAAAATGGGTAAAAGGTCAGATAGACATTTCTTCAAAGAAGACATACAAATGGCCAATAAGCACATAAAAATATGCTCAATGTTATTAGTCATTAGAGAAATGTAAATCAAAATCATAGTGAGATACCACTTCACACTCACTGGAATGGCTAGAGTTTAAAAGTCACATAATAAGAAGTGTTGGTGACGACATGGAGAAACTAGAACCCTCACACGTTGCTGGTAAGAACGAAAAATGATGTGGTTACGTTAGAAAACTATCTGGTAGTTTCTCAGAAAGTTAAACATTGAAGTTAACATACGACCCAGCAATTCTACAATTAGTATATACCCAAGAAAATGTAAAGCATATATCAACACAAAAATTTGTACCAAATATTCATAGAGCATTACTCATAAAAGCCCCAAAGTAAATAACCCAACTGTCCATCAACAGATAAATAACCAAAACATGGTATATCTATTCAACAGACTACTATTCAGCCATAAATAAGAACAAAATACTGTCACATGCTATCACATGGAAGAACCCTGAAAACATTATGCTAAGTAGAAGAAACGAGTCATAAAAGATTACAAATGTATGTGATTCTATTAATATGAAATGTCCAAAAAAGGGAGAGAGAGAGACTGAGACAGAGAAGTTTAATGGTTCCTTAGGGATGGGAACAAGGAGGGTAAAAGGGATTAGGAGCTGACAGCTGAAGAGTATGGGGTCGGTTTTGTTTTCTTTTTGTTTTTAGGTGATGAAAGTGTTCTAAAATTGATTGTGGTAATAGTTGCACAACTCTGTGACTGTACTGAAAACCACTGAATTGAATACTTTAAATGGGAGAATTGTATCTCAATAAAGCTGTCATCTTAAAAAAAAAAGCACTGTTCCAGGAAAAGAGAGGGGAGAGAGAGAGAAAGAAGAGACAAAAGAGACAAAAGGCAGGCCTCTCTCTTTTATCTCTGGAGACGGGTGTGTGAGGACGTGATGCTGGAGAAGCTGCTATCTTGTAACCATGTGGAGCACCAGCTGCAGATGAACAGAAAAAGGTGGAACACTTTGGGGCACTTGATGATGTTGAGGACAAAATGGCCAACTCTGGAGCTGTGCTACCTCTGGGCTTCATTGCATGAGATTCTGTATCTCTGCTGAAAGTCATTTTGAGTTGGGTTTTGTATTACATGCTGGTGAAGCCATTCTACTTATTGTAGAACCTAAACATTGACCCCAACTTCTCTTTCCTGTTTTATCACCCCTCCTCCCATCCTTCCACTGCTTTGCTGTTGCCATGTGAGACAATCTGCTTTTCTCAAAACATGGGTATGTTCCCAGATCATTTGGTCTTTGCTCATTCTGATCCTGACTGTGTGCTTCTCTTAATCTTCCACTGTACTCCTCCTACAACTCTTTTGAAGAAATCCATGATGGCAGTGTGGAATTTATTTTTTATTTTTTGAGACGAAGTCTTGCTCTGTCACCCAGGCTGGAGTGGTGCAGTGACGCGATCTGAGCTCACTGCAACCTCTGCCTCCTGGGTTAAAGCGATTCTCCTGCCTCAGCCTCTCAAGTAGCTGGGATTACAGGCATGCATCACCATGTCCGGCTAATTTTTATGTTTTTAGTAGAGATGGGCTTTCACCATGTTGGTCAGGCCAGTCTCAAACTCCTTGAGAGGTGAAGCCAGCTGGACTTCCTGGGTCGAGTAGGGACTTGGAGAACTCTTCTGTCTAGCTACAGGATTGTAGACGCACCAGTCAGTGCTCCGTGTCTAGCTAAAGGATTGTAAATGCACCAATCAGCACTCTGTAAAAACGCATCAGTCAGGGCTCTGTGTCTAGCTAAAGGATTGTAAATGCACCAATCAGCACTCTGTAAAAATGCACCAATCAGCATTCTGTGTCTAGCTAGAGGATTGTAAATGCACCAATCAGCACTCTGTAAAATGGACCAATCAGCACTCTGTAAAATGGCAGGATGTGGGTGGGGACAAATCAGGCAATAAAAGCTGGCCACCCCCAGCCAGCAGTGACAACCTTCTTGAGTCCCCTTCCGCGCTGTAGAAGCTTTGTTCTTTCGCTCTTCACAATAAATCTTGCTGCTGCTCACTCTTTGGGTCCGTGCCACTTTTAAGAGCTGTAACGCTCACCGTGAATGTCCGTGGCTTCATTCTTGAAGTCAGCGAGACCAAGAACCCACATGAAGGAACCAACTCCGGACACATTCTGACATCAGGTGATCCACCCACCTTTGGCGTCCTAAAGGTGGCTTACAGGCATGAGCCACCACGCCCGGTCAGCAGTGTGGAATATTTTAAACATTTCTCCAGTCAGAACTCATTTCTTCCCTGAAACTCTAGCAGGCTGCTCGCATCGCTGTGTGATGCATATGTTATCACAGACTATCTCCCTTTGTACTATCGATCTCCATGAGACCTGGGGTCGTGTCTCATCATCTGCCTGTCTGCCCTGCACAGCTCCAGCGGTGATGTCTGCCCTGGGTAGAGTGGCACTATGGGTCCAGCACCCAAGCCCTCCTGGAGAAGCACGTTTAAATACACTGATATTGGGCCATTACAGTATCAAATACACTGATAATAGTCTTGGGCCGCTCTAGCAGGAACATAAGATATTTGTTCCAGGCAGCAAAGAAAAGATCTGAATAAAAGCTTGATTTTTCTGTTTGTCTATGCACTTTGTGTCTTCCATCTTATCTGTGGCTACTAAGTAACAAAATAGGAAACGACATTCCTTTTATCTTTTAATACTTGAAAGTTATTTTCCATCATTGAAAATACACTTGTATTTTTTTGCAAATGGAAACTATTCATCAGTCAGTAAAGTCTGTGTACTTGTTTCCCTTACTTGTTATTTTGTTCAAAAGGATATAAGATTACAGCAGAACTTTTGCCAGACACAGATAAGCTGATTCTAAAGTTTCAATGGAAGGGCAATGAAACGAGAATAGTTAAAACAATTCTGAAAAAGTAGAACAAAGTAGGAGGAATCACAGTGGGTGATCTTAAGATTTATAACAAAGCTTCAGTAATCAAGACAATGTGGTAGGGGCAAAGGATGGGAACACAGTCTAATGAAACAGAACACAGGACTCAGAAATGTACAACCAACTACTTTTAGACAAAGATACAAAAGCAACTCAATGGATTAAGGACAGTCTTTTCACAAATGCTATTGGTCATCTATATGCAAAAAAAGCAAACCTTAAACTAAATCTCAAACCCTATACAAAAAATAACTCAGAATTGGTCATATACGTAAATGTAAAATGTAAAACCACACTATCTTTAGAAAAGAAATAGGAGAAAATCTTTTTACTAGAGGTTAGGCAAAGAGTTCTTGGACAAGAGAGCAAAAGCATGATTCATTAAAAAATAAAACTGATAAATTGGGCTTTATCAAAATTTTCGTTTTTTTGACTATTTTAAGAGAATGCAATGACAAGCTACAAACCTGGAAAACAAGCTCTGAAAATCACATATCCAGCAAAAGAATTGTATCTGGAATACATAAAGAACTCTCAAAATTTGACAATAAGAAAATCAACAACTCAATTAAAAAATGAACAAAATACTTGAACAGCAGACACTCATCAAAGAGGATATAAGGATGGCAAATAAGCACATGGCAAGATGCTCAACATCATTAGTCATTCAGGAAATGCAAATAAAAACCACGATGAGATATCACTCTACATCCATCAGGACAGCTATAAGCAAAAACCAGAAAAGCCACCAAAATACCAAGTCTTAATAAGAATAAGGAGTACTGCATTTTCACACACTGCTGGTGAGAATGTAAAACGGAAGGGCCTCTCTGGAAAACAGTTTCTTATAAGGTTAAATATGCACTTACCATATGACCCAGCAACCTACTCTTGGGCATTTACTTTAGAAAAATGAAGACTTCATCCAAAAATCTGTATGTGAATTTTACAGCAGCCTCATTCATGATTGCTAAAACCTAGAAACAACCCATATGTCTCTAAACAGGTCAACAGATAAACTGTGGTATAAGCATACAATGGAATACTACACAGCAATAAAGAAGGAATGAACTATTGATATACACCTCTTGGCTGGATTTCAAAGAAATAATGCTGAGTGAAGAAAGCCAGTCTCAAAAGGTTATAAACTGGCTGGGTGCAGTGGCTTACACCTGTAATCTCAGCACCTTGGGAGGCTGAGGTGGGTGGACCACTTAAGGTCAGGAGTTTGAGACCAGCCTGACCAACATGGTGAAACCCCATCTCTAGAACAAATACAAAAAAATTGGCCTGGCGCCTATAGTCCCAGATACTCAGGAGGCTAAGGCAGGAGAATCGCTTGAACCCAGGAGGTGGAGGTGGAGGTGGCGGTGAGCCGAGATTGCGCCCTTGCACTCCAGCCTGCATGACAGAGCAAGACTCTGTCTCAAAAAGAAAAAAAAAAAAAAAAGTTATACACGTATGACTCCATTTATATAACATTCTTGAATAGACAAAACTATCAGGGGAGAAAAAAGATGAGTGGTTACCATGGGTCAGTCATGGGGGTAGAAGGTGTTATACAGGTGTAGCAGGAGGGAATTTTGTTGGGTGATAGAACTGTTCCATATCCTGATTAGGATTATGGGTACATTAAACTATATAAGTGTTAACATTCCTAGATTTATATAACAAAAAGGGAAAACAGGTCAATTTTACTGTATGATAATTTAAAAGAATATAAATTGTTCCTCTATTTCTCCTCTATAAAGATTCAAGAAAGAGATCCAACATGAGGCTCACCATATTTACACAGGGGTCCAAAACAAGGAGGAGAGTTAAGCTTCACAAATAAAGACAGGCAATTTTGGCCGGGCGCGGTGGCTCAAGCCTGTAATCCCAGCACTTTGGGAGGCCGAGACAGGCAGATCACGAGGTCAGGAGATCGAGACCATCCTGGCTAACACGGTGAAACCCCGTCTCTACTAAAAAAATACAAAAAACTAGCCGGGCGAGGTGGCAGGCACCTGTAGTCCCAGCTACTCAGGAGGCTGAGGCAGGAGAATGGCATAAACCCGGGAGGCAGAGCTTGCAGTGAGCTGAGATCCGGCCACTGCAAATCCAGCCTGGGCGACAGAGCGAGACTCCATTTCAAAAAAAAAAAAGGCAATTTTGGGCCACCAAATAGACCTGTGTATTTTTAATCTTTTTGCTACAAAATGCACTCTTGTACAATAACATGAAATTCCCAGACCCGCAATAAATTATTAGAAAAATTGTACAACGTACCAGCTAGGCGTGGTGGCCTGTAATCCCAGCACTTTGGGAGGCCAAGATGGGTGGAGCACCTGAGATTGGGGAGTTTGAGACCAGTCTGACCAACATGGAGAAACCTGTCTCTACCAAAAATACAAAATTTGCCGGGCATGGTAGCGCATGCCTGTAATCCCAGCTACTCGGGAGGCTAAGGCAGGAGAATCGCTCGAACCCAGGAGGTGGAGGTTGTGGTGAGCTGAGATTGTGCCATTGCACTCCAGCCTGGGCAACAAGAGCGAAACTCCATCTCTCTCTCTCTCTCTCTCTCTCTCTCTCTCTCACACACACACACACACACACACACAAAATTATATGACACACCGTAAATTAAATGTAAGTAAAATCACCCATCAACATGAAACAAAACCCATTGAAGAATATGTGGTGCCACCACTCACAGGGATCTGTCTGGGTGCTGCCCTGCTGGGGAGGGGTGCACACAGAATGGGGCAGTCAGAAGAGCATTGAAGGCACACAGTGTGCAGCCTGGGGGCCAATCCTGCTTTCACCATGGCCCTCTGTGCCTCAGTTTCCTCAACTTAGATTCCACTAGTAACTACTTTCTAGGGTTGTTTGCCATTGGTGCATTAATACATACAAAATGCAGGCTGGCCTATGCTACATGCTTGAGAAAGGTTAGCCACTGTCATCCCAGGGGCAGGAGTGTATGTAGTGACGTGAAGGCCATGAGGAATGTAGGCATGGAGTGAACAATGAGAGGTGAATATCTGAAATCACCAACAATTGTACTAAGGTGTTGGGAATTGTGGGTAATTTTTTAATCCCTTACAGACTTCCTATAATGCAATCATCTTTCTTTTTGGGGGTAAAAGAGGAGGAAAATACTCAGCCCTGTCTATAACATTTTCCATGTTGGACTAGGCCCCTCACCTCTTTGGAAGAGTCTCGGTGATTTTTTAACAGCTTCCTGTCTCTACGGTTAGTACTCATGCTGGTGAAGGACAACTGCATTTTCATGGAAGAGAACAGGAGTACGTGTGGGCGTGGGGCCAGGGGGGAACTGGAAAAAAGAAAGGGGGCCACTCTTCTGGTCACTTAGACTGTCCCTAGGAAGAAGAGAAAGAGTAAAAGGGGGGAAAAAAGCAAAAGTCCCCTCCCCTCCATCACACACAGGCAGAAGATACCAAGAACGTCAGCTGGAAGTAGAACAGCAGGCTCCAGCACCTGCTGACCCTAAATTGCATCTCACATTTTTGCCTGTTTGTTTCAGCTTTCCCAAATTTTAAATAAAGGGCTGTTTCTACACATTGACCTGTCTCTTGGGATGAGGACTAGTGTTTTTCTAAGCCGACTTCCCCCAGGAAGGCCCTCAGTTGTCATTCTTGTCATCATGGCTCACTATAACTCTATCAGTCACCTGTGACCTGTGGTTATTAAGTTCATAAGTTACTGCAGGTCGGTGCACTTCAGTCTGAGGTTCTGCTTCTCTCTAGTTTCTCTGTGCTGGAAGGATTCAGGACAGGGGTTGCTGCCCCTCTTAGGGGCACTGCTGAGGCAAGCATGCTGGCCTACCAATTCCCAACACGTCTTCTGATCCTGAGGATGGATAGACTCATGATAAAGAGAAGATGAATGGAGTGAGCAAGTTGACCCTCAGTGAACAACTAGAAAGCAACTCCATGCTGCCTCCACTGGGGAACTGAAAGGCACCCTGCATCCAGAGATGTTATCATGAACAAGCCAAAAAGAGGGGACTCCAAAAACAAGAAGCTTCTCTGACAGCACACGGGGCCCAAACATCTTTCAGAAGGAATGTGGCTTCACTGACAAGAAGATGCTCAATGACTGGGTGTGGGGGCTGGGGGGAAAGGGAACTCACATTTCTCTGCAGCAATCCCTCCTTCTAAGCGGCAGAACCCGCAGCATATTCCAATCACCATCTCTGATCTATCTGCCAACATTCTCCAGGTTACTGAAACAAAGAAGCCCTGGTCCTGCCACCATGAGGTTCTGTATCTGTGCACGGACACCACACCCCCCAGTCTAGTTACCTTGCACACTTTCTGCCCCTATGCCCCCGCTGGGCTCTGCCCGGCCCACTGGGCATTTGAGCCCCTGTGCTCCTGGTGCCCACAGCTCCCTCACTGTGAATAACCAATTGTCTGTCTCCTGTTCTCCCCTCACTCACCACCAGCAGGTCAGCTCCATGGGGCAGGAACCACATCTGTCATGTTCCCTCCAGTGTCCTCAGAGCTCAGTGCCCACCTCAGAGTCAGCACTTGTTCGCAGGGTGAACTAATGAACTTAATAAACCTTCGTTTTCATTTTTTTCAGATGGAGTCTCACTCTGTCACCCAGGCTGGAGTGCAGTGGCACGATCTCGGCTCACTGCAACCTCTGCCTTCCTAGTTCAAGTGATTCTCCTGCTTCAGCCTCCCAAGTAGCTGGGATTACCGGTGCCTGCCACCACACCTGGCTAATTTTTGTATTTTTTCATTAGAGATGGGGTTTCACCATGTTGGTCAGGCTGGTCTCGAACTGTCCTCAAGTGATCTGCCCACCTCGGCCTCCCAACATGCTGGGATTACAGGCGTGAGCCACTGCACCTGGGCAGAACTTAATAAACCTTCTTTGGTTAAGAGTTTGTGAGTCCCATGGCACCGCTTCACTTGGAAAAGTGACCTGGCTGACCCTAGGCCACTGTCACCCCAGGTTTGTAGATACATTGGAGTGTGCAGAACTCCACCACACCGGTGCTGCATGGTACATTTTCCCCGCTGTGTTTTGTCTGCAGAGCCAGTGGGAGTGAGTTTTCATGGTCCCTAAGAACTAATTTCCTTGCACTTTCATCCCGTGGACTCATCAGACCATCAAGTAAGAGCAGCAAGAATTCTTTCCCGCAGCCATTGCTGATGCAGTGAAGGAAGCAGTTGTTCTTAACCGCCCTACTGCACTCAGTGGTCCTGATACTGATGGCAGCTAAAGGGACAAAGGTGGGGTGTGTCTGAGAATGCCAAGATGTAGACTGGGTGGTGCGGTTCCTTCCCAGGACCTGTGGTTTCTTACGGCTGTGATTAAGGGCAGTGATGATCTGCAGTGACTTTTGCCCTTTTGCCCAGTCAGAGAATGACTGTTGACAGAGGCCAGCCACACCCTGTTCCCACATGCGTCCCAACCAGAGCCCTGCAGGATCGCTGCCTTTTGCAGCAGACCGAGAAGGTGCGTGCAAGGCAGGAAGGGCGTCCTGCTTAGCCAGGCCCATAGTCAGGACACACTCACACTGCCTGCTCGCAGTCCACCGTTTGTCCACAAAACGTAACAGGAGGATACTGGTTTTGTTTCCGATAAGGAGGCCTAGGAAATGAAAGACACAACGTCCCCAGTGGCTATGATTCCTTAACGCTACAACCCTCGAAGTCAATACTGAAAATTGACCCTGAAGAAAGGCGGGCATGCCCGTGGGTCCTAAATTTCCTAGATGATCTATAACTGCCTCTACAGCTACATCCAACATTCCCAGGGCTTCACAGTACTCACGGTGGGTAAGTCAACGTAGGGAGTAAAATGTTACAAACGTTTTTCAGAACATCGGTTGTGCAGTCCTCTTGGGTCACCAACACTTCTTCAAAGGTTGAAATCCAGAATGAGCTCTGTAAAATTTCTTTTAGGAGAGCCATCTTCAATGGCCTTCCCTTGGTCTGCGAGCTCTGGGGAGTATGCGGCCATGAGGGGTGTGAATCAGGAGCCTGGGCCACCCAGCTCAAGTTGGTAAAGCTTTGTCCATAAGGCTGTGCACACAGCCTCTTACCCCACCATAAAGCAGGATAATAATACCTGGAGCAGGCCTGCTGTGAGGATAGACCCCACATTTCAACCCCTGGACACACAGGGAGCACTGAACAAAGATCAGTGTCCTCTCCTTCCTGTCTTCACTTTCAAGGTTAGACGATTTGGTTGTCCTGACTAAGTCACATAAACCCTGAGAAGCGTTCAAGGGTAACACAAGGAGATCATTACCTTTGGTCCTGTCTCCAATCGGGAATAAAGTAAGTAAGTATGCAGGTCCCCGTATTTCATGAAGGGTAAAATTACCATGGGCTTTGGGATGCCTTGAGAGCTCATTTCTATACATACACCTGAAATTACAAACACAGCATCAATGACAAAGAGCCCTTGTTACTGTGACCAGAAAAGCCCTGCAGGACCACTGGCCAAACTGAAGCCACCACGTGTTACCAAGTTAACAGTGTAAAAAACCCAAGAGCTCCTCACTCACACTCTGTTCTAGAAAATGGAACACACACAGGGTCCACTACTTTTTTTTTCCCCCTTTCAGATTAATGAGGGCATGAGGGCTCTCACAAATCAAATGGTAACAACTATAGCCATCTAGAAACCCAGGAATTCCTGTTAGACTGAGTCTGAGGGGTAGTGACCCCACAAGATTTAAGGGCGAACTAGTTTCTTGTGATAGATATTTAATCATGTGAAAAAGTCCACTGCAAATGCTTAAACTAGTAAAATAACTTTGAAGGGCTGTAGGTAAAATTCACATCCCTGAATTTTAACAGTTTTGTAAAGGAGAAGCTACAATATCATTTGTCATGTAATCTGAGAGCCAGAGGCTGTCACCTGATCCCAGGCTTGCAAAGCTCCTGCACTCTGTGGTGTGATCACAAAGTGAGATTGTTCTCATAGTCGGCTAAAGCCAATAGCAGTGAATGAATAACAGTAGTGTATTTGACATAATTCTGTATATAAACATTGATTTTCACATCTCTCTGCAGTGTCAATCATATAAAACTTTGAAAGATCTCAAAAGAATTTAGTGTGTATCCAGTCACAGGATGGCAAAACAAAAACAAAAAACCAAGGCTAGCAGAAAATTCAATTATTTCCAGGTTACTCTTCTCTCTTGGGACAGAGTCACTTAGACAGCATCCATTCCATACTTAATCTCCTCTTTTGTAATTTTTGGGTAATGGAGCTGCAAAGCCAAATTACATTAAATCACATTCTATGGAACTGCTAAATCATATTCCATGAAATCATCAATGTACAATCTTAAGAAATCAGTACTTTCTTTTTTTTTTTAGACAAAGTGTCCCTCTTGTCCCCCAGGCTGGAGTGCAATGGTGCGATCTTGGCTCACTGCAACCTCCACCTCCTGGGTTCCAGCGATTCTCCTGCCTCAGCCTCCTGAGTAGCTGGGATTACAGGCATGAGCCACCGCGCCTGGCCGGAAATCAGTACTTTCAAATAGGTTAATAAATTATTTCTCAAAGATAACCTGTGGAATTTGTCTACTTTTTCAGCTTTATCCCACTGCTGTCTAACTCATGTATAACCTTAAATTAATAAAAATTACAACACGGCCACCTCTGTGTCTTGCCTTTGAGTAACCGAGGACAATTTAATTCATACTCTCCAGAATTCTGTGGAAAACTCAAATCATTCCTGAGCCCATCAGTGTCCAGAAAATGCAAGCTCATGATTACTATCAGCCTCAGAAAACACCATTGTGAAGAGAAGTCTGGGTGAAAACCTCAATGTTATAGGTTATGTTGGGGTTATACAAAGTGTAAACATATCTACACCAGAGATCTTTCCCTTTGGCACAGAGCAGATCAGCAGAGCCCCTTGGCCACCCACTCCCACATTTCTCAGAAGTACCTAGAAGTCGAATGACATTTGGGTGGCTGAAGTCTTTCATGCACGCTGCCTCACTGAGAAACTCCTCGATCTCCCGCTGTGAAAAGTTGTCCACTAAAGGAGAAAAAAGAAAAGGTTAAGTATGGATAATTCACTCAATTAAGGGGAGGGGTGGGCAACAGCAATTCTGTTCTCTAAAATCCAGGCCAGGAAGAGATGAAACTATAGAGACAGGAAACAGATGGGTGGTTGTCAGGGGCTAGTAGGGGTAGGGGAGAGAAGACGGGGGCAAACAGGCAAAGCACAGGGGAATTTTAGGGCCAAGAAATAATTCTGTAAGATACTGTAGTGGTGGATGCATGACACTACACATTTGTCAAAACCCACAGAGTTGTACAACACCAAGAGTGAACCCTAATGTAAAATATGGACTCTGGTTAATAATAACGTATCAGTATGGGTTCATCAATTGCAAAAAATGCAGCTCAGTTATAAAAGACATTAATAATAGGAGAGATTGTGTGTGTCAGGAGGGGACCTATGGGCATTCTCTGTACTTTCTGCCCAACGTTTCTGCAAACCTGAAACTGCTCTAAAAAGTTAAAGTCTAATGGTAAAGAAAAAAAATTCCAAAAAAAAAAGAAAACCCAAACCCAAAACCAAGAACAATTCTAACTGATCTGTTGCAATTATATTTGCTTTTTTTTTTTTTTTTTTTTTTTTTTTTTT
>NW_016817843.1:1353381-1364466 GCF_001698545.2 Rhinopithecus bieti | reverse complement strand
AAAAAAAAAAAAAAAAAAAAAGAAAAGTTTTAGAGATGGATGGTAGTGATGGTTGTATAACATTATAAATATGTTACAGTTCTTAATACCACTGAACTGTATACTTAAAATGGTTAAGATGGTAAATTTTACATTATGTATATGTTGCGCCAATTAAAAACAAATAAAGAAAACAAAAAGTCAGGCTTGCCTTTGGGAATTTGCATTAACAGTGTATAAATACTGATTAAAATCATGCATGAGGGCATCTAATGCAGTGTCTGTACCATCCTATGGGCTTAATATATATTACTCTTCTTTCTACTGAAGCAAATTTAGAAAATTCAAAATTTTCTAATTAAAAAAAAAAATCTATACATTTGCAAAATTTGCCCTCACCTATTCCTTTTGCTGCAAACAACCAGGTGGGGGAATAGGGGTACAGGGCTCTGCCTGCAGACTCCTCCCTGGGGGGTCCAACCTGCAAGTAAATGTAGCTGAGCCTGGGGATTTTGAAACTAGAGATTATTCTCTCAATCTATGACAATTAGCAGGGGTGTAATCCCTATGCAAGTTACCCTAATGAAATTAAATAACTGCAGCGCCAAGCCAGAGAAAAAGGGGGTTCTAGGCCCAGCTCCTCCCACCAGGCATCCTAATATGCCTGCCTATATCCCTAAATAGGGATTATGGAAGGATTCCCCACAGACACACTGTGAGGCTCAAACAAAATCACAGAAGAGCAGGAATGGTGCAGAATATGGCTCAGTGCTTGATTCAGCTCTAGTGAGTATTCTGACTTCAGGGTGCTTTAGTTTCTGGGGGCTAGTTCCTGAACCTCCTTTTCAGTTATGTTCATTTTCTCTTCCTGTTGTCCTGATGAAATGCGGAAATAACTGCAATGCCCTTTGGCTAACAGTGAGTATCACATAAATATTAGCCATTACGGTCTACTTAAAAAGCAAAAAGCACTGGTTCATGTGGCTTGTTGGTTATTGTGGTTCCTTTTCATAACTGAATTAAACTGCAGCCTCCAGGCCAGGCGCGGTGGCTCACACCTGTAATCCCGGCACTTTGGGAGGCCAAAGTGGGCAGATTACTTGAGGCCAAGAGTTCAAGACCAGCCTGGCCAACATGGTGAAATCCCATCTCTACAAAAAATACAAAAATTAACCAGACATGGTGGTGCATGCCTGTAATCCCAGCTACTCGGGAGGCTGAGGTGGGAGAATTACTTGAACCCAGAGGCAGAGGTTGCAGTGAGCCAAGATCATGCCACTGCACTCCAGTGTAGGCGACACAGCAATACTCTGTCTCAAAAAGAAAAAAATAAATAAACTTCAGCCTTTTCATTTAAGAGTCTCAGAACACGCTTACAATCTAACTTATGCTTTAATGTCCAGTAACTAGTGGATTTAAATTTTAGGAAGAATCCAACTTTACTTTATTCCCTGATCAAAAATAGTATTGAATAGGTACAAGGGGTTAATAAGGAAGCAACACCAAGAATGTTGACAAACTGAGCACCAAATAATCTCCATCCATGATTCGTGATGAAGACTGTGAGTGAAATGCCATATGACCATGGTCTATTTTCTAAGTTCCCCAGTGATAGGCCATGACCAGCCAGACACCCATAGAATCACACTTAGACAGCTGTGTGTCCTTCCTGGGAGAAGGACATGGAGAGGAAATGCTATATTGCTCTGCCAGTGAAATCTGGTCATCTTATGGTAATGAAGAAGCCCAGCACAACCTGCCCCTTTCTAGCTATTTCAATTAGACAAGTCAGCAAGTCACTATAGTTTCCTTACCTATATAGATTTTGGGATGGGTGCGGTGGCTCACGTCTGTTATCCCAGAACTTTGGGGGACTGAGGCAGGTGGATCATTTGAGGTCAGGAGTTCGAGACCAGCCGGGCCAACATGGAGAAACCCCATCTTTACTAAAAATTCAAAAATTTAGCCAGGTGTGTTGGTGGGTACCTGTAATCCCACATACTCAGGAGACTGAGGTGGGAGGATCACTTGAACCCAGGAGGTGGAGGTTGCAGTAAGCCAAGGTGGTGCCACTGTACACCAGCCTGTGTGACACAGTGAGACTCCATCTCAATTAAAAAAAAAACCAAAAAGGATTTGAGAGGGCCTAGACTGCATAGATTTTAGAGTGTCCTAACTGGAATCTAGCACTATTTTTTTAAATCTTTTTTTTTATTATTACACTTTAAGTTCTAGGGTACATGTGCACAACGTGCAGGTTTGTTACATATGTATACATGTGCCATGTTGGTATGCTGTACTCATTAACTCGTCATTTGCATTAGGTATATCTCCTAATGCTATCCCTCCCCCTCCCCCCTCCCCACAATAGGCCCCGGTGTGTGATGCTCCCCTTCCTGTGTCCAAGTGATCTCATTGTTCAATTCCCACCTATGAATGAGAACATGCGGTATTTGGTTTTCTGTTCTTGCGATAGTTTGCTGAGAATGATGGTTTCCAGCTGCATCCATGCCTCTATAAAGGACACAAACTCATCCTTTTTTATGGCTGCATAGTATTCTATGGTGTATAGGTGCCATATTTTCTTAATCCAGTCTGTCACTGATGGACATTTGGGTTGATTCCAAGTCTTTGCTATTGTGAATAGTGCTACAGTAAACATACGTGCATCTAGCACTATTTTTGTCAACACTGTAATTTGTTCTCCTCCACACTGACATCAAAATGAACTTTCTGGAATGTAACCTGCTCTATTCTTACTTGGTTAAGACTCTTTTTTGTTTGAGACTTAAGTCTCACTCTGTCACCCAGGCTGGAGTCCAGTGGCATGATCTAGGCTCACTGCAACCTCTGCCTCTTGAGTTCAAGCGATTCTCCTGCCTCAGCCACCTGGGATTACAGGTGCATGCCACCATGCCCAGCTAATTTTTGTATTTTTAGTGGAGACGGGGTTTCGCCATGTTGGTCAGGCTCGTCTCAAACTCCTGACCTTGTGATCCGTCCGCCTCAGCCTCCCAAAGTGCTGGGATTACAGGCCACCGCGCCCAGCTGGTTAAGACTCTTAATAGCGCTCTACTCCTTGCAGGATAAAGCAGGTTCTTGGCAATGATTTACAAGACCCTCCCTGCCCCACTGCTGGCTCTCTTCCCATCTTGCTTGGAAGTTCTAGCTTATGATAGCAACTCTTCATATGCCTTGACCAAGTATTTCTCCTCTTTCTGGGGAACTTACTTTCCAGGCAGCCCACAGCTTCCTCAAGGGCCATGCAATCATCCTCAAATGAGGAAGCGGCCCCACCACACTAGACAGGTCGGTCAGAACAACCCCTGGGGTCAGATGTTGCCATCAGATCACCACTGCCTCAGCAATTCATGCTCTCCTTTGGAGTTGTTAGCTCTACTAGATGAGAGAGAGTGAGAGAGAGAGACAGTGAGAGAAAGAGAGAGAGCAAGACAGAGAGTATGTATGCATAGGCATGCAGGAGTTAGTAAAAATTTAAAAAATGTTATTGCCTTGAGTATAAAGAATATGTAGGCCAGGCACGGTGGCTCACGCCTGTAATCCAGCACTTTGGGAGGCTGAGGTGGGCGGATCACAAGGTCAGGAGATCGAGGCCATCCTGGCTAACACGGTGAAACCCCGTCTCTACTAAAAATACAAAAATTAGCCGGGCGTGGTGGCAGGCACTTGTAGTCCCAGCTACTTGGGAGGCTGAGGCAGGAGAATGGCGTGAACCTGGAAGGCAGAGCTTGCAGTGAGCCGAGATTGCACCACTGCACTCCAGCCTGGGCGACAAAGCAAGACTCTGTCTCAAAAAAAAAAAAACCCACAAAAGAATATGTAATGTATGCATGAAGAGCTCATTATAGTAATTCCCCCTCAGTGACCAGTGTTACTCATTGCCTTCTGACCCACTGGCAACTGAGATTGTGACATATGGCCTCATGGAGCACCCAATACTGAAGCAACTGCCCACCCCAGAAGAATGGGATTCATCATTCATAACTCACACTTCATGGTCTTCACTGCCACTTTCTGAGAGGTCCCATCTTCCTGCTTAAGATTTCCTTCCATTACAGACCCAAACTCTCCTGTGAAGTGAAAGAATTTTGTATGGACACTGTGCAAATTCTCCCCTGACCACAGAAATGCTACAGTGCCAGAGCTGCTGGCTTCACATGGTATGAGAGCATCTCACCCATGGGTAGCCAGGCAGAGCCGGCCCAGGCCACCCGCATCGCAAACCAGGGCAATGCGCCGCACTCTAGTCTCCTGCTTGTCATGAGCTTGGGTGGCTTGGGCCTACCTTTGCTCATCACTTTATTAAGCATTATAACCGATCCAAGACACTTAGAAGAGAACGTGAAAAATACAATTGAAGCTAAAGCACAAAATCTTAATACCATTATCATTCATCCTAAGAACAACTTAACAAGTTAAATATGTATTTTCATTTTTGTTCCTAATTAGAAAGATGCCAAGAACAATAAACTTAAGAACTAGAGGAATAATCTTAAAGTACGTAGGAAACTAATCAATGAATTACATGCTTTTCAATGAAGAATGAAAATTAATATTTTTCAAGGACTTGTGTGTGTGCTAGGCATTGAAGAGAATCTTTTCATTTGCCAGATCTGAGTTTCAAAAATCAATAGTCTATCATTTTAAATAATAAAATATAACTATTCATAGTATAACTCAGAGTCCTAAGATGGTATTTTATTTAATAAATACATGTTAAAGAACTATTCTAAACTGCTTACCTTCTTATCCCACATTTTATTAGAATTACTTTAAACTGCTTACCTTCGCCCAGAATTTTTCCAAGAAGTAGAAGATTCCTGTCAATCACAACATCTTCTAGTTTATTTTGTAGTTCCTCGCTGACTCCCAAGCTATGTACTGAAAAAGGAGTAACTTAGTATGTATAAAAATTGTCAGTATGCTTTCTTTCACTTGATAATTAAAATGAAATAAAGTCCTGTATAATAAACATTGCTGCCAGACGCGGTGGCTCAAGCCTGTAATCCCAGCACTTTGGGAGGCCGAGATGGGCGGATCACGAGGTCAGGAGATCGAGACCATCCTGACTAACGCGGTGAAACCCCGTCTCTACTAAAAAAACACAAAAAACTAGCCGGGCGAGGTGGCGGGCGCCTGTAGTCCCAGCTACTTGGGAGGCTGAGGCAGGAGAATGGCGTAAACCCGGGAGGCGGAGCTTGCAGTGAGCTGAGATCCGGCCACTGCACTCCAGCCTGGGCGACAGAGAGAGACTCCGTCTCAAAAAATAATAATAATAATGATAAAATAAAATAAACATTCCTTATTTATTTACTTGTTTATAAATAAATAAATAAGGCCAGCCCCTTTTCTCATTTTGTATCTATTATTTCTCTCCCCAAATTGCCAGTAATGAAACTTCATACTTTATTATGATTAAACTAAGTATAATGAATCCTTCAGGGCAAGGTTAATTCTGAAGAATTATAAAAATTAGAACTGTATTTCTCTTTCTGTAGTGTGGCAGCAGCAGCCGGCAATCAGATTCATGTAGGGGTGGTTTGCCTTTGACTTAAAGGGGTAAGGAAGGTAAGTCAATAGGTACTTTCTAGTGAATTCTTTACTATTAATATTATACCCTTAACTACAGTATACAAGAGAACCATACCTCCCCTACCCTCCCATGCCATGGATGGAGTCTCACAAACCACAGAAAACATGTAGAGAACAAGCTCTTATTTTACATACTGTATATGAAACCTTATTATAACAGCATAGCTAGGGCTAAAATGAGCACTTTGAGGAAGTGGAGAATAAGATTTTCTATAATAAAATATGTAATATAGTAAGGGATATAATAGATGTGTTGTGTTGGCAACAAGAGAAATTAACCAGAAGAAGGAGACCAGTTCAACAACTCCTGGCAAATGATTCAGTCTGGACCACAGTTAAGGCATCAACAAGCTCTTGAAAGAACAACAACAAAAAAAATGTGGATAATTAGGACACATTCGTTCTCCGAGAAAAAACTTTATCCAGCGGTTCTCCAGGAAAGGAAAGAAAGTGGTCTAAATGACAAATCTTAAAATTTTAAATTAAAAAAAATTTGAGGATATCTAAAAGTCAAAACTTACAGACTAGAAATGTAAAGAAACTAATAATATTCTACACCAAGCAAGTTTCTATTTCACAGCAACCCGTATTCCGTCATTTTCATAGATTTTCTTTACTGGGGGCAAACATCCAGAAGCATGAATTTGTTAATAATTGCACATTCTTTCTATACTTTTTCTGAAGTTATTCAGGAACACTAGTATCTGTTTAGTTCCACCGTTTAAACCAGAAGCCCCCACTCTCTGATTCAGCAAAGCTCAAACCATAATTACTATAAAGCATGTTGGCAAATCATCCTCGGAGTTGGTTGCCAGGAAAACAGGATATGAGGCTTGAGATTATGTCTGCTAGTTATAAGTTTTCTTTAAATCCCTGACCTCTACCCATCTTCTGTCACCCCAGAAGGTTCTTCTTTTCTGCCACATTTCATGACATTATGAGTCCTTTTAACCCCAGGTTAAGCTCCTGATTCCAGTAAATTAGCCCGCAGAGCTGTGCATAGCAATATCTATCTACTTGCGGCTTTTAAAGACATTTTGTACATTAAAAATATCCATTCGTCTTCGACACCTATGGCTTTTGTTAGAAATCTGTCTGTTGTTCTTTCTTTGTTCTCAACTATTTTAACTTTTGCCAAAAAGAGAAATGAAAGTCAACTTACAGGTAAGTTCAATGGCTCGCCGACAGAAGGACTTCTTTGCTATATAATTTACTACTAATTCAGAATCCTCCTCTGTGAATGCATTCCTGGGTGAATGAAAACAAAGATACTTCACTATAAAAACAGGGCTACTGGGGCAGGTGCTGATTCCACAAGGATGCTACAGAGCTTCCCCTTTCCAACGGGCTCTTCTACAACAAAAACTTTCCCCCTAGAAGAAATGTGTTTCTTTCCTTTGATTTATTTTAGACTTACTTGGCAATATTGAAACTACTCTAGCTAGGTACCATCAAGAACAGAGAATAACAGACAAGCTCCCAGTGGCCAAAGCTGTAACAATCTGAGCAAGAAACTAAAGTAATACTAGACTATGAGTATAAAATGAATATCAATGAGTCCATACTTATGAAAATATGATTGAATGAATGAATGGAAGAAAACACACCAATCTCCTGTGGTGAAGAATTCCAAATATTTTATGTAGCTAGTAAGGGGTGGAGGGAGTTAAATCCTTACGCTGTCAGTATGGGCTTGCATAGGGACTTGCTTCCAAAGAACAGTAGGGAAAGGGAGAAAAAATAACTTCATGGTAGAGAAACCCAGCAAATACTACTTCCACCAGGTGATCAATGTCAACATCAGCAGTGAAAAATCATGTTAATATGCACCCTTGATAAGAAGTGATGGCAATGGCACTTTAATTCTGTGGCTCTTCTTCTCAATCACCCATAACCCCTGCTCATTATCAGCAAAACATCGAACAAATTGCAACAGAGGGGCATCCTACAAAACCCCCGACTAACACTTCTGAAAACTGGCAAGATCATCAAAGACAAGAAATGTCTAAGAAACAGCCACAGCCAAGAGGAGCCTAAGGAGATGTGACGACTCACTGTAAAATGTGGCGTCCTGGATGGGATCCCAGAACAGAAAAGGGGCATTAGGTGAAAATTAAGGAAATCTCAAAGTAGAGATGTTAGCTAATGACAATGTATCAATATTGGCTCATTAACTGTAACAAATGTATTGTACTAATTGTCAGGACCCTGAGCCCAAGCTAAGCCATCATTTCCCCTGTGACCTGCACGTGTACATCCAAATGGCCTGAAGCAACCGAAGATCCACAAAAGAAGTGAAAATAGCCAGTTCCTGCCTTAACTGATGACATTCCACCACTGTGATTTGTTCCTGCCCCACCCTAACTGATCAATTGACTTTGTGACAATACACCCTCCCTGCCCTTGCGATAAGGTACTTGGTGATATTCCCCCGTCCTTGTGACTGTGCTTTGTACGATACACCCTCTCCACCCTTGAGAAGGTACTTTGTAATATTCTCCCCACTCTTGAGAATGTACTCTGCAAGATCCACCCCCTGCCCGCAAAAAATTGGTCCTAACTCCACCACCTATCCCAAACCTATAAGAACTAACAATAATTCCACACCCTTTGCTGACTCCTTTTTCGGACTCAGCCCGCCTGCACCCAGGTGATTAAAAAGCTTTATTGTGGCCAGTCACGGTGGCTCACGCCTGTAATCCCAGCACTTTGGGAGGCCAAGGTGGACGGATCACGAGGTCAGGAGATCGAGACCATCCTGGTTAACATGGTGAAACCCCGTCTCTACTAAAAATACAAAAAATTAGCCGGGCGTGATGGCAGGCACCTGTAGTCCCAGGTACTCGGGAGGCTGAGGCAGGAGAATGGCGTGTACCTGGGAGGCAGAGCTTGCAGTAAGCCGAGATAGTGCCACTGCACTCCAGCCTGGGTGATAGAGCAAGACCCCGTCCCCCCAAAAAAAAAAAAAAAAAAAAAGCTTTATTGCTCACACAAAGCCTGTTGGTGGTCTCTTCACATGGACACGCATGACACTAATAATGTAAGCTCTTAATAATAGAGGAAACTAGGTATGGAGCATATGAGAAGTCTCTGTACTATCTTCTCAATGTTTCTGTAAAATTAAAACTGTTCTAAAAAATAAGGCTGGGCGTGGTGATTCATGCCTGCAATCCCAGCACTTTGGGAGGCTGAGGCAGGAGGATCACTTGAGCCCAGGAGTTCAAGACCAGCCTGGGCAACAAAGTGAATTGCCTCATCTCTACAAAAAGTAAGAAAATTAGCCAGAAATGGTGGTGTGCGACTGTGGTCCCAGCTAATCGGGAGGCTGAGATGGGAGGATCACTTGGGTTCTGGAGGATGAGGCTGCAGTGAGCCATGATTGCACCACTGCACTCCAGCCTGGATGACAGAGCAAGATCCTGTCTCAAAAAAATGAATTAATTTTAAAAATAAAAAATGAAGTCTATTTTAATAATCCATTTAGTCCCTGTTTTAGACTAATTGGTGGGAAAGTATTCGAATTAGAAAGTCTAGATTATAGATTTAATCTCAATTTACCTTAGATACATAGGTTATTTTAAAGAGATAACACAATTAAAACAAATACTGATGTACAAAAGCAAAGCACTTGGAAAGATGTATGCCAAAATAGCAACGAAGACCATCCATGGGCCTGAGATGGGTCTCACTTTCTCCTTTTGACTATTCCACGTAATCTGATTTTTTAAAAATATAATGTTATTGTGGCCGGGCGCGGTGGCTCAAGCCTGTAATCCCAGCACTTTGGGAGGCCGAGACGGGCGGATCACGAGGTCAGGAGATCGAGACCATCCTGGCTTACACAGTGAAACCCCGTCTCTACTAAAAATACAAAAAAAAAAAAACTAGCCGGGCGAGGTGGCGGGCGCCTGTAGTCCCAGCTACTCGGGAGGCTGAGGCAGGAGAATGGCGTAAACCCGGGAGGCGGAGCTTGCAGTGAGCTGAGATCTGGCCACTGCACTCCAGTCCGGGCGACAGAGCGAAACCACCTCAAAAAAAAACAAAATATATATATAAGTAAAAATAAAAGTATTTTCATTTAAAAATGAACTGGAAAGTGGTTTTACAAAAGGAACAAATGAATAGATCTTGTAGTAAGGATCCATGGGAACTGACTTTGGCATAGATAAAAATAACCTGTTACAAGTCTTTGTTTTAAGCTTCTGCTGAGCTTAAGGGTTCCTGGAAATAGTTTTATTTTTAAATATTTGAAATAGTATTGTAACCTTGTTAATATATTTGCTGTGCTCAGCAGCCCCACTTTTTGGTAATGTGGCATGTGCTGTTCTTTCTGGCTGGAATGCTCTTCTTCTCTCTCATCTAACGAATACCTGCTCTTTCTTCAGATCTTAGCTCTGGTGTCAGCCACTTCTGCAGGAAGGCCTTCCCTGACTTTCTTAAAGCAGCCAAATTTTTCTGACACATTCTTACCCCTTTACATAGAATTTATTACAGTTGCCATTTTTAATCTATTCTGTGAGTGCTTGACTACTGCCTGACTCCCCATGAACTGTGAACCCTATGAGGACAGGATTTTGTTCACCACTGTATTCCAGGCTACTGCAGTGCCCAGTGCCTAGCAGGCCTTTAATACATACATATATATATATGTATTATATATACATTACATATACATATGTATATATATGTATATATGTATGTATGTATATATATATATATATATTTTTTTTTTTTTTGAGACGGAGTCTTGCTCTGTTGCCCAGGCTAGAGTGCAGTGGCACGATCTCGGCTCACTGCAAGCTCCGCCTCCTGGGTTCACGCCATTCTCCTGCCTCAGCCTCCCAAGTAGCTGGGACTACAGGGGCCTGCCACCACACCCAGCTAATTTTTGGTATTTTTAATAGAGACAGAGTTTCACCATGTTAGCCAGGGTGGTCTTGATCTCCTGACATCGTGATCCCCCCACCTTGGCCTCCCAAAGTGCTGGGATTACAGGCGTGGGCCACTGCACCCGGCCTTTAATACATATTAATGAGCTACTCTTGCAGCTTCTGCAGAGGTTCTCTGTACTTGTTTTATGATGAACCCACATGTCACACCAAGATCCATCCTGGGATGTATTTTAGTCAATTATATGTTCAAGATTTAGATCAGATTCTGTCCACTTCTTTAAAATAGTCATTCTTAGAATTCACATACGGCCGGGCGCGGTGGCTCAAGCCTGTAATCCCAGCACTTTGGGAGGCCGAGACGGGCGAATCACGAGGTCAGGAGATCGAGACCATCCTGGCTAACACGGTGAAACCCCGTCTCTACTAAAAATACAAAAACTAGCTGGGCGAGGTGGCGGGCGCCTGTAGTCCCAGCTACTCGGGAGGCTGAGGCAGGAGAATGGCGTAAACCCGGGAGGCGGAGCTTGCAGTGAGCTGAGATCTGGCCACTGCACTCCAGTCCGGGCGACAGAGCGAGACTCCGCCTCAAAAAAAAATAAAT
>NW_016817843.1:1329045-1353137 GCF_001698545.2 Rhinopithecus bieti | reverse complement strand
AAAAAGGAATTCACATACTAAGATATAACAAATGTAAGAATAGGCTTGTAAAGACTAAAGTAACTGACCCCTAAGACTGGGATGAACACAGATAAAGGGCAGCCTGGCTGCTAATCTTAAGCCCTTCCCAGGCCTATGGCAAGTCTTGGAGCAAATGGGATGTTCTAGTAGCATTCTGAAGGTGGAACAATGAAAGAGGGAGGCCAGGCTCAGTCCCCTCCAAAGTATAGCCATACACCCCTCACTCACTCTGTCTGTCCCACTCTAACCTGCCAATAACCCTCCTGGGTTCAAGCAATTCCTGTGCCTCAGCCTCTCAAGTAGCTGGGATTACAGGCGTGTGCTATCATGCCCAGCCAATTTTTGTATTTTCCGTAGAGACAACGTTTTGCCATGTTGGCCAGGCTGGTCTCAAACTCCTGACCTCAAGTAATCCGCCCGCCTTGGCCTCCCAAAGTGCTGGGATTACAGGTGTGAGCCACCACCCTCGGCCTATTTTTAAGGCTTCTAATAAAAGTCCTCGCTTAACAGCAACCCAGTTTGAGTAGCAAAGGCCTACTGATACTCTTCTCCGTAAAGGAACCCTTTTCAGGGCTGGCTTTTGCTGGCAGCTGCTTCTGTAAGCCATGGCCTAAGTCAGGAAGCTGCCTGAGCCCAGGGAATGCATAAGGCAGGACAGCCATCTGGGAGCAATGTGCCGCAGCCGGCCCAACAGGAAAGGCATAATCACTTGGTATAACAACCTGGTCAAAAGCAGTGTGCAAACATTTTTAGCTGGGAGACTTACCCAAACTTTGTCTCCTGAACTCTTTTTCTGATGGCCAAGGAGATATATAAAACCAACCCAATCAAAATAAATCCACAAAAGCAGCCAAAGATGATGAGCACAGGATCTGCATTGCCAGGCGCTGGAGTTGAAGAGGGGGCATGATCTGCCCAACCTGGTAAAATACCAATAGACCAATCATGGGTTTGAAATATATGAGAAACATTGGCTTGTAACAGGGAAGAACAAATAGTCAAAGCTTTCAGAACTCAGTTAAATCTTTTGTAATCTACAAATACAGGCAGGCCTCACTTTGTGTAAGCTGACACCATGCAAAGAGATCTTAATAACTGATGGGAAACTAGCTTGATTTACTCATTCCACAACGTATATATAGATCAAAATGTCACATTGTACTCCAGAGGTATATATAATTTTCAATTGTTCATTAAAATAGTAATTTAAAATCAATGAGAAAACTCACGTCAGTTATACATGTACAAGAAAATTTAAAAAATTACAACTAACATTTACTTGTACTGTAGTTTAAAATGTTAGAAACATGAAAAATTAAAGTGTCATTTCTTTGTAAAAAACGATCGAGAGTAGGTTGAATAGTTTGCCTTCTAGTCATGTAACTTATGATACAGAGAAAACATAGTTTCTGTGTTTTGGACAACTGTCACATTCCTTTCTAAGTTTGGATCCGCGGCTAATACTTTATCTTGTTCTTTCAAGGTTGTAAAATATCTCTCAGTATTCCTTCAATGTTGTTTTTTGACGGTGTCGCTTTCTCTGGGACATTTTCAACATTTTTGTCACAACCTCTTCATGTATGTGCATAAGTTCACCTTCACTAAGGACCGCTGGTTCACATCTAACGTTTACCAGTGGGGGCAGTAACAACTTTCCATAGTCTTACATTCAATTCAAATTTTACGTTGAACATTATCACTTCGCATTTCTTTGCTGTGCTTTTACCTTTGTTCACCAACTCCCTTTTTCAATTACCCGTTTTTGTAAAATGGCATGTGAGTTTGTCCCTGGGAGACAAGGAGGCAACACAGCCACAGGTCTCCGCTAGGTGGGCACAAAAAGAATGACAAAGGCGCAGTGACCAATCACTACAGACTTTGAAAGAAATGACGCCATTGGTCCTGAGAGTGATGTGCATCTGTTATTTCTACAGTGATTGGTGGCCTGAAGAGCCAGCAGCCCGAGTTCATGCTTTCTGCCATTATAGTTAATATAGAATGGTGACTAAAATTTGAACTATATTTTTGGGGCATGGCTATTATTTAACTGTAGTAATTGAAATTTGTGCATACTGGAGGCATGCAAGGTAAGGAATGCCTGCATAGCAAACATGGCTTCACCATGTTGGCCAGGTTGGTCTGTGACTCCTGACCTCAAGTGATCTGCCCGCCGCAGCCTCCCAAAGTGCTGGGATTATAGGCATGAGCCACCGCGCCCAGCCTAAACTCCGATTTTTTTAAGCTGTCCCTTTAGAATCAGAATTTCATTGTCTTTGTTCTTGTTTTGTTTTGTTTCGTTTTGGAGATGGGG
Organism: Rhinopithecus bieti; assembly: GCF_001698545.2. Taxonomy (NCBI): domain Eukaryota; kingdom Metazoa; phylum Chordata; class Mammalia; order Primates; family Cercopithecidae; genus Rhinopithecus; species Rhinopithecus bieti. The sequence goes on along the minus strand of NW_016817843.1, from coordinate 1,350,805 downwards.
TCTCACTCTGTCACCCAGGCAGAAATACAATGGCATGATCTTGGCTCACTGCAACCTCCACCTGCCGGGCTCAAGCAATCCTCCCAAGTAGCTGGGACCACAGGCGCATGCCACCACACCCTGCTAATTTTTGTTGTTGTTGTTGTTTTTGATAGAGATGGGGTTTCACCATGTTGGCTAGGCTGGTCTTGAACTCCTGAGTTCAAGTGATCTGCCTGCCTTGGCCTCCCAAAGTGTTGTATTTACAGGCGTGAGTCACCATGTCCAGGGAGAATCTCAGTGTCTTTGAATTTCTACCAGGTAGACACATCTTGCCTCCCCATCACCAGTTACTAGTGTTTCCCAGGAACTGTGCCTATGGGCTGCAGGAACGTAATGTGGTTCCATTTCAGCACCAAAAGGGAGAGCAAGTTTGAGGGTCCCTGGTAACAGACAGGTGGGAACTCAATCATCTGCTCACAAGACAGGGAACAAATCATCTGTCTGCTATTGGGTACAAAGGTCATTTTTGGCAAAAACTTAATGTATAAGCACACTGATCTAGATACCTACGCATGGACTTTATGACAGTCATTTAACATTAAACAACCTAGGGAAGGTGAGAGTCAAAGTGGCTCCACTGGGTTATGGAGTGAGCACAGCACTTGGTTCACTTGGGGTACCACCGTGGCACCGTGCCAAAGGACATTCCAGCAACATGCAAAAGCCAACTCGCATGGCTGGGCATTTAGCTCAGTGGGCCCAGGACAGTCTGAGGATGGCTTCCATAGGAAATATTTCATATTCTGTGCAGACAAAACACAAAGCATGTTACCCAAGGCTTGAATGGGTAAAAACATGGCAAAGCAGTACTGTTTGAAACACAGCAAAACAACCACCAGCAAATAAATTGTCCCAATTATAGACAGCTAAGGATTAGCTATATCGTTTATCTAAAATTCAGTCATGTACAGTATACATCATTGTAACTAAGTTCAATAAGTAAAGCCAAAGTTGGCATCTGAAAAGACTGATCTCCCAAGTAAGTTATTACCATTAATAGTAACTACAGGAGGGACCTATGGGTATCAGCAGTTCTACAGAGCATGTTATCGTATCATATCTTTATCACTGGAAAAGTATTTTGATTCTTATTTTCCTTTTTTTTTTTTTTTTTTGAGACAGGGTCTCGCTCTCTTACCTAGCTAGAGTACGGTGGTGTGATCATAGCTCACTGAAACCTCTGCCTCCTGGGTTCAAGCAATTCTCCCATCTCAGCCTCCCAAGTAGCTGGGACAACAGGCATGATCCACCATGCCCAGCAAATTTTAAAAATACGTATTTTTTTGTAGAGACAGGGTCTCACTATGCTGTCCATTGCCCAGGTTGGTCTCAGACTCCTCCTGCTTTTGACTCCTGAAGTGTTGAGATAAGCCCAGCCTTATTTTTTCATTCTTTAATCAGCCATCCATCCCCCAGGTTACTTTCCGGCAATCTGTGCACTGCCTGGACCATCACACCCTATCAGCCCTTACTGGGTATAGCTCTCACCGTGCGCAGGGATAAATATTTTCACGGGGTCACTGAAGGGCCCGACTCCCCCTTTTGTGACGGCTGCAATCCTCACTGTGCACGTAGCATTGTGGACTTGAACAGAGATCTGAGCTCGGCTGTTATTCTGGCCGACTTCCTCCAAGAGCTCTTTCTGGGGACAGAGAGGAAAAGAGGAAATGAAAACACTGACGGCCAGGCAAGCTGCAGGCGTGTCTATAGTTCCTTCTGAGGGAAGCCATCCTGCCCACGTCTGGGGTCAGAAGCCACACTTTCACAGTGTTCCTTCCTCACTCAGGCCATGGCCAATGGAACCAAAAGGCGGGTAGGGACAGGATGCAACCTCATGTTTTGGGGGGCGTTGGCAAGCTAGGGCTATGAGGGCATGGCACTTACAGTGGTCCTAAAGAAGGTTCTGGAAGAGAGGGAGCACGTAGTAGATGCACCCAGATGGCAGACAAGACTGACTCCTTGAGCCCTCGATCCTCAGAACCACCCATAGCACAATACACCAGTCACACTGTCCCTTTACACTGTCCACCTGCCACCCGCCCTTGAACCAGCATGAGTGGCCTCCTGTTCTTTGAAATTATAAGAATTTTGACTAAAATCTACCTGGAAGAGGGCACTGACACTTTTTTTTTCTTTCAGTGTGACAAATGTACAACTTGTTCAATTTTCAAAACTCTGGTTTTACTTTTATTTGTACGTTATTTAAAAGTCAATGTCATTCAAACAAAGGGAAAAATATAACCAGAACTAAGGGTTTATACGACACCTTCCTCCCCTTTTCCAAACCTCTATAATCATAATGTTCTCTGGTGTAGGAAACTAATCTTGTGTTTGGGCTGGCTTTTCAAATGGAAATTGCAGGGGTTGTGAAAGCTGAAACGAAGTTCTAGGAACATGTCTTTATCTCTGAATTTTGGAAATTTGATTTCAGAGACAGAAAGAAGTCTCAGGTCATGTAGGTCACAGATGTCACAGGTCATCAATGAACAGCAAAGGCAGTTCTATTGGTAACTGTATTCCCTGGTCACTCACTCTCAAGTCGGTCCCTTTGCTAGTGATGGTGAAGGATAGAACCATCTCAACCCTTAAGGAGAGAGCAGTCCATCATTCACGACCAAGGAGGCACCTGGGTTGGCCACCCAGAGACTGTTTCCAAATCTAAATAGGCAGTGGACATCAGGACCCAGAAATGTCCCCTGCAGAAAAAACACAAGCTGTTTTTTCTGCTCCCACACCACAGTAGTCAACACAGAAGGCTTCTGTGACCTCTGGTCACCAAGAAGTGTATGAGACTTTTTCCCTACCAACAACCAGTCAGTTCCACCGCAGACACCAGCTGGGCATTCTCCAACCCAGTTCAATTCTAACACTATCAGCTGGAGATAGTGTCAGATCCCACAGGGTGAGGGCTCAGCCCCCAAGAGCCCCCCCAATTTCAGATGCAAATCACAAGCCCCAGGTAGTTTGACCTGTACTTCTGACCAGCTGGCTATAAATCAGGGACCCCATGACCCCCTCCTTGAGTTTGTTTAATTTGCTAAAGTGGCTCACAGAACTTAGGAAAAGACATTCACTGGTTTATTATTTTTTTCTTTTTTCTTTTTGAGATGGAGTCTCGCTCTGTCACCCAGGCTGGAGTGCAGTGGCGCTATCTCAGCTCACTGCAACCTCCACCTCCCAGGTTCAAGCGATTCTCCTGCCTCAGCCGCCCAAGTAACTGGGACTACAGGTGCCCGCCACCATGCCCGGCTAATTTTTTTATTTTTAGTAGAGATAGGGTTTCACCACCTTGGTCAGGCTGGTCTCAAACTCCTAACCTCAGGTGATCCACCTGCCTCGGCCTCCCAAAGTGCTGAGATTATAGGCGTGAGCCACCGCGCCCAGTCTCACTGTTCAGGGTTTAATGAGTTCCTTTATGTAAAACACATAGTACATGATCTGGCAATGCTGCAAGTAATCAGTGGTGGTTATGATTATCCTTCTATCATGTTCACGGTGGTGCTACAGTTGGGTCTTCTTTCCCTATAAATAAATACAAAACCTCACAGAATTGACTTTGTGGTATCTTTCAAGTCTTGGTGCATTAGAGAAAATCATCAAGGCTGTCTAGTTCCCCAAACTAGGAAGCTTATTTGACCCATTAATGGAGTTTACCTCCATGGTAGGTTTCTCCTCCAGGCAAAATGTACCCTATTTGATCAATCCCTGGGTTTCAGAAGTGGTTCAGATCCCTGGCTGGCCATGAGAACCTTGCCTATTCCTCATACTTTAAGACAACGCCAGTTCAAATGCTCTGCTCTCCTTTGACAGTGAGAAAGAGGGAGAAAAGGAGAAAGGAAGAGGCGGTGGGCACATGCCAACATCCAGGCACACAGCTCAGCTCATTAGGGGAGCTTGTTAGGAGGCCAAGGTCTTGGGTCAAGTACACTGTAGCTTCCCTGAGTCTTTAAAGAAGTTGGTTCTCCGGGAGGCAGATGTTGCAGTGAGCCGAGATTGTGCCACTGCACTCCAGCCTGAATGACAGAGTGAGATTCTGTCTCAAAAAAAAAAAAAAAAAAAAAGTTGGTTCTAAATATCATGCTGTCTCAAGGCTATAAGAATCTCTGCTATGAGATTCCTTCTAAGATCTATACCCTTTGAAAACGAAGAGTAAACTAGCATCTAAGCAATAAACCCAAAGCAATGAGCTCCATAAAAACCGCACGTATAAAAATGTGTCTCTGCCTTACATTTAGGCGATTCTGGGTCAAAGTTAAACAGATTTATTTTCTGTTGAACTTCAAAGAGCCTTGAACTTGCCAGTATACATGTTGGGCCTTCAAGGTGGTATAATATGCAATATTTTATAACTCTATTTGCTCACTGAACACTTTTTTCACGGAAGATCCACAGACACTTTATGGGAATGAGGGTGGGGTGGGAAATACTAGTCCAACTCAATAAAAGACTGTTCCATTCACAGAGAGAAATTCTCCAGCTGGTTTAGATGGTGTAGCTGGGCCCACAGATCAAATCCATAGTGCCATAAGTGCCTACAAAGCAAGGTCAAGGCCCTGTGTTCAGACAGTACAAAGACGAGCAAGACCTGCCTCGAACTTCAAAGAGAACACATTGTATTTGCTCCTTATCTTTGGATTTTAAGCTCTGATTTGGAAGGCAAGTAATCGCAAGAAAAATAGAACGAAAAAAGTAGGTATCATTATTGAGATATAATAAATATCCATACAGTAAAGATCAAAGGATTCTTAGTCTGAAAGTGACATGACCATTGTGGGAACACAAAGCTACAGACCTGTCTTCAGTATAACTGCAACAAGCCAAGCAAAAACGACTGCCAAGAAAGTTCTGAAATTGTATGCACACGAAAAATCCCACCCTTAAATACAGTTTTTTTGTTTGTTTGTTTGTTTGTTTGTTTTGAGACGGAGTCTTGCTCTGTCGCCCAGGCTGGAGTGCAGTGGCCGGATCTCAGCTCACTGCAAGCTCCGCCTCCCGGGTTCACGCCTTTCTCCTGCCTCAGCCTCCCGAGTAGCTGGGACTATAGGCGCCCGCCACCTCGCCCTGCTAGTTTTTTTGTATTTTTTAGTAGAGACAGAGTTTCACCGTGTTAGCCAGGATGGTCTCGATCTCCTGACCTCGTGATCCACTCGTCTCGGCCTCCCAAAGTGCTGGGATTACAGGCTTGAGCCACCGCACCCAGCCTTAATTACAGTTAAAAGTGAGAAATATCTTTCAAAAATATCCAACTGCTCTGTCCTGCATAAGGAAGTCGCTTTAGTATCAGCTATCTAAAAATGAAAATGAAAGGATAATTTTGAGACAAGGTTTTGTCTAAGTTTTGCCCTTCTGAGATGAAGGAAATTCAAGGAAATCAAAGTGACAGATGCCAAGATCATCTCAAACTTCCTTTTGGGTGTGGATTTCAGGGCACTCCCAAGGTCCGCCTTTCTTCTCTGTTCTTATTTGCCCCCAGTTTTGGATCACAAGTTTGACACTTAGCTGCATCAGAGAATGTTTTCCAAAGTAAAGTGAGCCACTGGGTCTTTGTTGTCACAAGACTGTCATGATGCATAAAGTATAGTGCAAAGCCCAATAAATGATCTCACTGGCATGATCTGGCATCCCCAAGGAGGTAAGTGACTGGAAAGGGCACGGCCCTAACTGTGGCAGTTCTGTTCTCCCTGCAGAGGGGACCGTTCTGAACAAAGGGCAATGAGAATGCACAGCCTAGCTGAGTGCTAATGGCATTTAGTGCACAAGGCTCTCCAGCCACAGTCATTCATAAGGTTTTCATCATTGCTGCCCTTCAGAATGCCTCAGCTCAAGAGGCCCCCTTCAGAAAAGTAGCTTTCGCCCATGCCAGAAGTAGAAGGAGAAAGGATGACCTGCAGCTCTTTAAACAAACTGGCTTGTTTTAGACAGCCTAAGTGTCTGCTGGTAATCACTATTTTCCTGCCAAATAGAGAAAGATAAAATTCCTGCTGAACCTTTATGTTTAGTACAGCTACACCAAGCATTCAGCATTGTGAACAAAAGCCTTTCTCTCAAAGAGGCATTTGATTCCTGCAACTCAGCCAATGGAGAAATGCAGTTAATCCAGAGGCACCTCACACAAATGCCTTGGGACAAAAGACAAAAGGAAAGGCTGCTTCTCTCGCAGCTGTGACTTTTAAGCGGGATTGCTATTTAAAATTAATTAATACCATGATCATTTACTATGAGGCAGAACAACATGGACTTCTAAGCTTTCTTTTTCTCTACTTCCATCACCTATTGCGTCCAACAGTCTGCTTCCTGATAGGTAAACTGAGGCAGGGAAATCAAAATAAATTTTAAGTGTCCTTTCAGAAAATGGCAGTTTTGATAAATGCTGGATGATATGTGGCTAAAAATGATTAAAACAAACTTTGGGCATCATTGGTGGGTGCATCTGCTCATCCACTCTCCCTGTTCATCTCTATATGGAGCATCTGTATGTGATGCTCCATATAGATGCCATGAAGAAGCTAAAATTTGGATCTATGATATGGTTTGGCTGTGTCCCCACCCAAACCTCATTTTGACTTGTAGTGCTATAATCCCCACATGTCATGGGAGGGTCCTGGTGGGAGGTAATTGAGTCATGGGGGCGGGGTTTTCCCGTGCTGTTCTCTTGATAGTGAATGTCTCATGAGATCCTATGATTTTATAAAGGGGAGTTCCCCTGCACACGCTCTCTTGCCTGCCACCATGTAAGAAGTGCCTTTGCTCTTTCTCTGCCTCCTGCCATGATTGTGAGGATTCCCCAGCCATGTGGAACTGTGAGTCCATTAAACTTATTTTTCTTTAGAATTACCTAGTCTCAGGTATGTCTTTATTAGCAGTGTGAGAACAGACTAATACAGTTTGTTACTAGGATTAGATTGATCAGGAATACGGCAACACAGAAGAAGCATGCTTTCCATGATCACAGTAAAGAAGAGACAGACTTGATAATGAAACCAGTGCATCTGCCCTTCCATGGATGTTCTGTGTCACAAAAGGAGGCAGTATTACCCTACTCTCTTCCTTTCCCAGGTGGGAAGGGAACCTGTCTAGAAGCTGCCCACCTAACCACACCCAGGCATCGTCACCCAGCTGCCTTTCCTGCTGCTGTATTGGGTCTAGGGTTCACATCATGGTAGTGGTCTTTAGACTTCATAGAAATCAAAATCAAATGTCCCTCTGGGTTTGACTGGAGTCATGCTTAACGAAGTCGTTGGAAGGGCACTGGCTGCTACATAGGGAGGGAGCCACTATTTCACAGGTAGATTCCCTTTGCCTTTTGTTTGCCACTGTGAAATGAAACCAGTGCTTATACTAGAGAGTCTTCACTGAACTTGCCAGCTTTAGCAAAAATCTAAAGGATCTTGCCAATTTTAGAGTGATTATAAGGCAGGAATTACCTGACATATTGATGCTCCCCCACCATACCCCTACCCAGTTCCAAGCACACACTGGTATTCCAAATAAACACTGTGGACGATTCTGACATACATTTTCAGGGAGCAAGAAAACCTCTGTAGCTGGCAGGAGCCTGCTGCTGAGTTCCCTGCTCAGTCGTGGAAGACCAGAGTGAAATGTGTTCAGCAAGTATGCTCTGGTGGAAAGAAGGCAGGTTGGAAGGTTAATTATATCAGCAAACTCAATGTAATTATTCATAAAAGAAGAATCATCTAGGTCATCATCATGACCTGTAAGTCTCAAGTTGTGCTCCTGAGTTCATACTTATCATTGGCTCCCTTGCTATCAACCAATTTCTACCTGCCTTGGCCTCACTTCCAGGGCCCTGCATTTTAGGGTCAGAACTCCTTAATCCAGCTTCATCTCACATCTTGCTCTCACAAAAGGGTTATGTTCCAGACCTTCAAGTGAGTCAGAACTTAAAGTTGCCATATTGTGCCTTCTCTCATGTTATATTTTCCCATCTGAGACTCCTCAAACTTCATCTGCCAAGATTACTCTAAGCTGTGATGGTTAATATTATGTGTCAACTTGACTGGGTGACAGAGGTGCCCAGCTATGTGGCTGAACATGATTTCCGGGTGTGTCTGTGAAGGTGTTTCCAGTGAGATTATTATTTGAAATGGGGGACTCACTAATACAGACTGCCCTCTCCAGTGTGGCTGGTCCTCATCCAATCCATTGAGGGCCTAGAAAGAACAAAAGGTAAAGAAAGGAGGAATTCTCCCCTTTTCTCTGCCTGAATGCTTGAGCTGAGACATCAGTATTTTCCTATCGTTGGACTGAGATCTACACCACTGGCCCTGTTCTCAGGCCTTCAGACTCGGACTGAATTACACCACTGGCTCCCAGGTCTCTAGCTTCCAGATGGCAGATCGTGAGAAGTCTCAGTCTCCGTAATTGCATGAGTCAATTTCTCATGATAAATCTCCTTCTATACATAAGTGTTCAATTAGCTGTTTCTTTAAAGAATTCTGACTGACACATAAGTCCAATTCAAGTACCACCTTTTCTGGGACAGGCAGTCTGCCACAGGCTCCAAGCATCTTTGTTCATCCTTGCTGAGCGTGACAAAGTGCAAGGCCTAACCATCTCCAGCCCTGTGCCATGCTGGGGCCGGTCACATGGGCAATGAAGCAGGTCAAGGTGGCCACAGCATGACGACCGTGCAACTGCACAGAGGATCAGCTTGTTTGTTGCTCACTACACAGGGTGCTGAGCCCTTGACCCTGGTCCCCTCAGGTGCACAATCCACCAAGTGGGTACATCACATTGCCCAGTGGGACTTGGTGGGGCAGGGAACCTGTGCCATCTGGCTGATGCACCTGGTTGTGTGCTATGCCATGTCAGACTGCATGTCCTGATCCAGTAAGTCTCATGTCTAATTTCGGCTTGTCTGCAGCTGTGCCAGGCTGGCCAGCGAGCTTGCTTAGTCCCCTCCTTTGGTGACTGCTTACTTCTTGTCATTCTCTATGAGGATGAGGTTATTCCCTGATCTTCTTCTTTTGCAAAGTCCCATGAAATTTCCAAAAGGCCATGAATTGCTGGACTGCTAAGCCCTGTAGCTCCCTGACCTAATGCTACAATTTGGGTAGTCCACATTGTCTTCCTATAAGAGCCTAAATTCCATGAGGGCAAAAGTCAGGTGATAACAGAGGATGAAATCTATATCTATCTCATGAATAAGTGAATGAATGAATGAGTGAGGAAAGTTCCAAAAGACTCCTTAGAATTTTATAACCGTTCAGTCACCTCTAATATTTACTGTATTCTTTATGTTCCCCTGAAAGGTGCCTTGCCTAACTCAATCACACCAGGTCTTTTCAAAACCAAATGAAAGCTTCTAAAACTGAAGTAAACCAGCAAGTTGAAAGGAGATGATCAATCGTGCTCTTCTAGGGTTTAGACTTACGGAAATCCCTGCACTCTGCCACACATGGGATATCCTGTAGCCCACCAGTTCTCCAGCCTGCCGCTTGGTCGGAGGCTTCATCCATCTGATGTCCACATTATCTCTAGATTCATTCAGAAACACAGTGACGTTTAAAGGTGCTACTGATGGGGCTGCAAAAGAAAAAGGAGAGAAGAATGAAGAACCACAAAGCACACACAGATGCATTCTCATCTGGGTTTTCAAGTGTTTGTTTTTCAAATGCTCTGTGAAAAGCACTCAAATGAGACCAAGACTTACAGCACATTTTCACCTTCTCAACTAAGATTTTCACTGAGAAATCAATGAGTTTTAAATAAGTGAGCCCTTTTAGGTTACTGAAGCCTAGAAATTCATTTCTTAAGTAGAAAATGTCAGCCAGAACATAGCGAGACCCTCTCTACAAAACGGAACAAAAAAACTAAAAAATTAGCTGACTACTTGGTGCACATCTGTAGTCCCAGTCCCTCAGGAGACAGAGGCAGGAGGACTCCTTGAGCCCAGGAGGCTGAGGCTACAGTGAGACAGGATCATGCCACTGCACTTCAGCCTGGGCAGAAAAAGCAAGCAAGGAAGAAAAGAAGGAAAGAAAGAGAAAGAGAAAAAAAGAGAAAGAGAAAGAAAATAAGAAAACGTTGGCCAGGTATGGTGGCTCATGCCTATAATCCCAACACTTTGGGAGGCCAGAGGGAGAGGATTGCTTGAGGTCATGAGTTTGAGACCATCCTGGGCAACATAGTGAGACTCCCATTGCCACTAAAAATAAAAAAATTAGCTGGGTATGATGGCACAGGTCTGTAGTCCCAGCTACTTGGGAGGCTGAGGAAAGATCACTTGACCCTGGGAAGTCAAGGCTGCAGTGAGCTGTGATTGCACCACTGCACTCTAACCTGGGCGACAGGGCAAGACCCCATCTCAAAAGAAAAAAAAAAAAAGGAAATTTCATGAGCATCTAAAGTAAAACAGCAAAGAAGAGGAAGGCAGGGAAGGTAGGGTGGGTGGTGCTCTGGACTCCTGGGGAAGTGAAGCAGACACAACTTGAACAATGTTCTCCAGGACAAACCTGTGGGGCAGAAAGTCAACACGGCCAGTTGGAGATCAGCTTGGTGGCATTTGAGATGCACAAGGTAGGAAACACTGCTGAGCTCAGAATGCAGCCACCATTTTAAAGTCCAGAGGCAAGTTATTGACGATCTGAACAGAGCTAACCTGTCAACACATTTAAAAAGTGCGTGCGTGTGTGTGTGAGTGTGCACATGTGTGTATGTGTATAAAATAATTTGGGAAACAAGTTAAGATCATTACTACAGTCTTTTTTTGGGAGAGAAGAACTTAACTATATCTATTAAAATTGAAAATAATATGCTCTCTGACCAAATATTTTATTTCCAGGAATTCAATCTGTAGGTGATATTATATTCATTGCAGCATAATAATGACAAATAGAAAGAAATGCAATGCTTGGTCAATAATTATGATATAACCTGGGAGGCGGAGGTTGCAGTGAGCCGAGATCATGCCACTGCACTCCAGTCTGGGCAACAGAGTGAGACTCTATCTCAAATAACAATAATAATAATAATACAAATTTTGATACATTTTCCAATGGAATACTTAATTACCTGGCCACTGGAAAGAATTAGGTATATCACATGTATTGATATAAAAAAAAATCCAATGGGGGAAACAATCAGATTGTGAAAAGTATATAGATCCATTTCAGAAATTAAAAAAATAAATCTTCTATATCTAGAAAGAATAATAACAATTGGAATAATATACACGAAACTGTTGCATGTAGTTGAATGAGGGGAGGTTAAATTATATATTTCAGATACGTGTGAAAGGATACTATAACCCTCTTTTTCTCTGCTGATCCCAGAAACAGTAATCATGAAGTTAAAATGAATTTCAGCTTAGAAAATGCCACACAACTAAAGCTGCCTATGAAATCAGTCACACACTTTCAAACCTGTTGTAGAATTTGTGGCTAAATATGGCCAACACAACATGTCTGTATGTCTGCCTCCTCCCAAAACCCCTCTATGATGGCAATAAAGAATTTAAAAAGATATAAACTCACAAGGCAAAGAGGAGTCAACAGTAGAAGAGAGATTGCAACACATATTTGAAAGCTGAAAAAGAGATGAAGAAGGTATAGTTAACTCAGCAAGCCAATGTTCCCCCAAAGAACCACAGAGCAGCTCAGAAGCTGTGGGCCCAGGTCGTAAAACAGGGACTAAAACTGGAAAGAGTGATTGGAAGTCTGATTAAGAAATAGTTGCTTCTCAAAGTCTATCTTCTCCATGCCTACACACCTGGCAAATATGCCTTCAAATATCCATAGGACACAGGGTGATTTATTCTCTGAAGCAGAAAGCCACTAAACTTAGAGCACCTGTAGGATGGAGGCATGATAAGGAGCCAGGCTGAAACCTGGGAAAATAAGTGAAAGTTTATACACTAAATGGCAAGGACTCTACCTTCCTTTCCTCCCCCACCTGGCTACTGGAATATCAGCAGCCACGTTTAATTCCTGGGGCAGGAGACTTCTTTTCTAGAGGAAGTCAGCGGCTACAGAGGAAAGAAACCAATTTTGACACTTGGGAGTATCTGGATCAAAACACTTAAGGCACCTGATAGTGAAGCCTACAAGCTCTGCCCACGTTCCAATCAAATCAAGGACTCTTCATTCTTCCACAGGAGCAGACAGCAGAAATTGGCAGAGGTCTGGGGAAGCCCCCGCACTGAATGTCGGGGACCAAAAAAACCACACAGAACAGAGGGCTTAGAGGAGACAAAGCCAGTGTAGGGAACTAGAGAAAACGAAACACAAACAAACAAAAAATAATTGAGATATCCAGAAAAGGCTCTCATGATTGAGAACCAGAAAACAATTTTCAACGAAAAAAACTTGAAATTAGCAACATGGTAAGTAAAATGAAATATTTAACAGAAGAATGGGAAGATAAATCAAGTACATCTCCAAGAAGGTAGAACAAAAGGGCAAAGAAAATAGGCCAATTTGAAAAAAGAAAACTGAGGAAGCAATCAAAGAGGTCTAATTAACAATTGTCTACACAATTTCTGGAAAAACCAGAGATTGGAACATTTCCAAAGGAAAAACAAAAGTTTAAGGACCAAAGGACTTTCCAGATTTCCAGATCAAAGGGGCCACTGAATGCCCTTGATAATGACCAAAACAAATTGCACATCACAGTTTATCACAGAACCAGGATTAAAAAGATATTTTAAAACTAAAACTGAAAACAGTTCACATAGAAAACTTAAGTATCAGAATTTTCCACAGCCACCCATGAAGCTAAAAAATGATACGAAAACACCTTTAAACTTCTGAGGGAAAATAATTTCAATCTAAAATTCTATGTTTGGAAAAATTACTAAGCCAGTATTACATAAGGACGTGCAAGTTCCCACAATCTTTACTTTTTATGTATACATTCTGTGGAAGCTAATTGAGAATGGGCTCCCTGAAAACGAGGGCATAAACTAAGAAAGGCAAATACCCAGGAGAAGGCACCAGAATCCTTAGGATGCCTCTAAAGGAAAACAGAAAAAGAACCACATGAAACAATTAAAGGTAATGGTATCCAGGCCTCGCACGGGGCAAGGGAATAGTGCCTGTTCCCATCAATCAGACTGAAAATCTAATGATTCAAGAAATACTGAGTAGGGCACACAGAATGGTCTTGTGTCAGCAGTGGGTAATAACTGACCTGAGACTGAGCCCTGCTCAGGTTCTGCCTAATAAATCTTAAAAGCAAGACCCTACAGGATTAAACTGTTTCCCACTAGCTTAGCTGTGTCTCAAAACAAAGCTCGCTACTTATAGAAATACAAGAATATCTAGCATCTAACATTGTAAAATTCTCAATGTCTATAATCCAGTAAAAGATTATCAGGCATGCAACAAACCTGAAAAATACCACCTACAGTGGAAACATAAATGAATCAGTTGAAACCACCCACAAATAACATACATGTTAGGACAGCAAACAAAGACATTGAAACAGTTATGAAAAGGCTGGGCACGGTGGCTCATGCCTACAATCCCCACATTTTGGGAGGCTGAGGTGGGAAGATCATTTGAGGTGAGGAGTTTGAGAGCAGCCTGGGCAAAATAGTGAGACCCTGTTTCTACAAGCAAACAAACAAAAAACACGCCAGGTATGGTGGCTCATGCCTGTAATCCCAGCACTTTGGGAGGCCAAGGCAGGCGGATCACCTGAGGTCAGGAGTTCAAGACCAGCCTGACTAACACGAAGAAAACCCCATCTCTACTAAAAATACAAAATTAGCTGGGCGTGCTGGTGCATGCCTGTAATCCCAGCTACTCGGGAGGCTGAGGCAGGAGAACTGCTTGAACCCAGGAGGCAGATGTTGCGGTGAGTTGAGATTGCACCATTGCATTCCAGCCTGGGCAACAAGAGTGAAACTCCGTCTCAAAACAAACAAAGAAACAAACAACAACAACCAAACACACACACACACACACACACACACACACACACACACACAAACATAAACAAAAATTAGTTGGGTCTGGTGGCGTGCACCTGTAGTACCAGCTACGCAGAAGGCGAAGGGGAAGGTGGGAGAATTGCTTAAGCCAGCAGTTCAAGACTGCAGTGAGCTGACTGGCACTGCACTCCAGCCTGTGTGACTGAATGAGACTCTGTCTCAAAAAACGAAAATAAGAAAGAAAGAAAAAAGAAAAGTAATTATAAGTGCATTCTAGATGGTCCAAAAGTTAGAGACAGAAAAAAGCAAAAAAGAGATAAAAATTACAGTATATGAGATGAAATATAAACTGGATAGGACTAATGTCAGATTAGATACTGTACCAAAAAAGATGAGTGAAATTGAAGATATAGCAATAGAAACTATCCAAAATAAAATCAGACAGAAAAGAAGGGGAAAGTAATAATAGATCATCAGTGAGTTATGGGACAACTTTAAATGGTCTAATATATACGTAACTGCAGTCCTTACAAAAGAGGATAGGTGGAAACAGGAAAAAAATATAAAGAAATAATGGCCAAACTTTTTCCAAATTTGATGTAAACAACAAATACAGAGACCCCAGAAGTTCAATGAACTCCAAACACAAGGAATATAAATAAAATTACACCAAAGCAGGTCACAATTAAAGTGCTCAAAATCAGTAATAAGGGTGAAAATAGGGACAAAAGACACATTATATACAGAGGAACGAAGTTAGGATGACCACAGATTTCTTGCGGGAAACAATGCAAGAAGATAGTAGAGCAACTTCTTTTAATGTACTGAAAGTAAAAAAAAAAACTAAACTAAAACTGTGAACCTACAGTTCTATACCTCATAAAATATTTTCAAAATGAAGGCTAAAATAAGAACACTTCAAAGGTAAAATAAATATTTTTCCCCAGACTACAGGAGCTGAATACCATACCAGCAGATACACACTACAAGAAATGATTTTTTAAAACGTTCTTCAGGAAGAAGGAGAATGATGCCAGATAAAATATAAAGACCAAAAAAGGAAGACCGCTAGAAATGGTAACTATAGGCATAAACATGTGTTTTTCCTGGTTATATAAATCTCTCCGTAAAAGATTATTGACTGAACAAAAATAACAACAGTGTAGCAATGGTTTTCAGACACATTAAAGTAACTTCTTTGACAACAGCCAAAAATATCTCAAGGAGAAAATGGAATGTATGTGAAGTGGTATAAATCACTTGAAGGTACACTGTGATAAGTTAAATATGTATACTGTGAATCCTAAAGCAACCATTAAAAGAACAGAAAAAGAGCTATGGCTAATAAGCCAAACAAAGAATAAAAAAACAGAATCAGAAAATATTAAACACAGAATCATAAAATTTAATATTAAAATATAAAATATTTTAAATGAAGAAAAGAAGAAAAGGAGAACAAATTACAGATAGAACAAATGGAAAATATGATGCAATTAAACCTATCCATTTGAATGATTCTATTACATTTTAATGGACTTGTGGGTTATTTTATATGTATATATGTGTGTATATGTATACATATATAACCTACACACACACACACACACAGGTTTTTGTCATGGTTTCTGGCTTACAACTCCCATAGCCCTGGTTACAATCTTTTTTCTTTTTTCTTTTTTTTTTTTTTTTTGAGATGGAGTCTCACTTTGTCACCAGGCTGGAGTGCAGTGGTGTGATCTCAGCTCACCGCAACCTCCGCCTCCCAGGTTCAAGCGATTCTCCTGCTTCAGCCTCCCGAGTAGCTGGGATTACAGGCGTGCACCACCACACCTGGCTATTTTTTGTATTTTTAGTAGAGATGGGGTTTCACCATGTTGGTCAGGCTGGTCTTGAACTCCTGACCACGTGATTCACCCACTTTGGCCTCCCAAAGTGCAGGGATTACAGGCGTGAGCCACTGTGTCCTACAATCTTTTGCTATGATGTTGGGTGCTTTACGCCTCAGGGGCAGGCCTCAGAAAACAATCTCTCTGACCTCTTCCTACCCTCCTTTCACGTGCCTCAATGCAGGACTCTAATCTTCCCCATCTTTCTGATTGTGGGTCGTAAGACCCTTATTACAAAGGGGGTCCTGACCCATAACCTGGAGGAAGGAATGCTGACATCATGAAACTTCCACAAAAAAAGCAAGACTACAGGGTTCAGAGAGCTTCCAGATAACTGAACATGTGGAGGTTCCTGGAGGGTGGTGCGCCCAGGGAGGGCATGGAAGCTCCACGCCCTTTCCCTCTATACTTCATCCTCCACATCTCTTCATTTGTATCCTTTGTAATATCCTTTATGATAAACTGGTAAATATAAGTACTTCCCTGAGGTCTGTGAACCGTTCCAGCAAATTAATTGGACACAAAGCTGAGGTCATGGGAAACACTTGGTCAGTCAGAAGTTCCAGAGGTCAAGATTTGTGACTGGCATCTAAAGGCTGGGGTCGGGGATGGGACGGAGGGGAGGCCTGGGGATCGAGCCCTCAACCTGTGGGATCTGAAGCTATCTCCATGTAGTTTCAGACTTGAATTGGAGGAGACTCAGCTGGTCTCTGCTGCACAGCTGACTGCCTGCTGGAGGAGAGAAATCCTCACATATATTGGGGTCACCAAAGGCTTCTGTATTGACTATTGTGTTGGTAACATGTATTGATTGTTGTGTTGTGAGAGAGCATGTTTTAAAGTGTGCTGCTATTATCTTCTATGTAAAAGAAAAGATTACCTATACATAACATGGCTAAGTTTTGTCACTAAATGCTTTTAAAGTATGGAGGAAATATCTTTCCCATTTTCATCCGTCTCCTCAATAATTTTCTCCTCCAGAGACAAAGTCCAAACAAAGCAAAGTTTCAACTCTCAGTCAGGCCACTGGGAAGGGTTTGTTGAATCACATGCCATTGGGGGCAATACACATTCTGAACCCCAGGAATTACCTCCTTCAGTCGTGCTGGCTGGAATCCAAGGGCTCACTGCAGACCAGCCTATTTCATTCATGCAGGAAACACCAATGCTGTAATTAGCCAGGGCTCGCAGCTGCTTGATTTGATACATATGTGGTGAGGCAGAGGTGTTGAAAATCATGACTGAGCCATTACTCAGTGGATCAACTTCCTTGACCTAAACGAAGAGTAAACACGAGGACTGGGTGTTAGTAATGAGGTGGGAATGTCAGGCACGGGGCGTGTGGGTATTTGGTGCACGTGCCCCTTCCTCTACGCTGAGGGGAAGGACCTGCTTCCTTTCTGGGCACACACACATTTTCCCGCCAGCATCACTGTGTGTTACTCATGCCACTCGGACAATAACTGAACACCTGAGGAAAACACCTAAAATAACAATAAACAATTCTCACTGTGGCAGGTAATGGAGCAAATAATTATGATGATTAGAATTCATATTGTATTATAAAATAAAGCCTCTCCTCTCTTAGAACCTCTTCGATTCTTGACTTCTTTCAGCTGCTTCAAGGAATATGCAACAGAGACAACAGATACAATATGTGCTGACAAACCCTGAAATATTTAATATTTTGCCTTTTAAAGGAAATATTTCCCAAATTCTGCTTTTAGAGGATGGGTTTCTTTCTTTCTTTCTTTCTTTGAGATGGAGCTTCACTCTCGTTGCCCAGGCTGGAGTGCAGTTGCGTGATCTCAGCTCACTGCAACCTCCACCTCCTGGATTCAAGCAATTCTCCTGCCTCAGCCTCCTGAGTAGCTGGGATTACAGGCATGTGCCAACACGCGCAGCTAATTTTGTATTTTTAGTAGAGACAGGGTTTCACCCTGTTGGCCAGGCTGGTCTTGAACTGCTGACCTCAGGTGATCCGCCCGCCTTTGGCCTTCCAAAGTGCTGGGATTACAGTCGTGAGCCACCACGCCCATTGTTTCTTAATCTTTCTTTTTATTATGTAACCTGAGGAACGCTGCTCTTGCCTTGAGGCTAACTTTATTTTATTGTTATTATTATCACTTTCCTTGAGATGGAGTCTCACTCTGTTGCCCAGGCTGGAGTGCAATGGTGCGATCTCAGCTCACTACAACCTCCGTCTCCCAGGTTCAAGTGATTCTCCCACCTCAGCCTCCAGAGTATCTGGGATCACAGGTGCCTGCCATCATGCCTGGCTTTTTTTTTTTTTTTTTTTTTTTTTTTTAAAGTAGAGATGGGGTTTCACCATGCTGGCCAGGCTGGTCTTGAACTCCTGATTTAAGGGATCTGCCTGCCTTGGCCTCCCAAAGTGCTAGGATTACAAGCGTGAGCCAATGCACCCATCCTGAAGCTAATTTTAGTGTGTCCTTTATTCTTAACCCCTTCGACCCCAACAGAAATTCAATTCCAGAAGCACACACGGGAAATGTAGATTCTTGGCTTTTTTTTCTTTTTTTTTGATGGGGAGATATAGGAAAGGGTCATTTGCCCCTCCTCTAGAAAACTTTTCTCCAAATCTCCTTTAAACACACTGCCTTATCTTTCCCTCCATAACTCCACCAGTCTCTCCACATCCCTCTCCAAATCTGTACGCATAGGCAAGAGAGGGCGATTCCCAGCACAAATCTAGTCCTGGGTGAAACTTCCATCTCTTTCCTTGCATACCTCCTGTCTGGGTATGGGGAAAAGGGAGAGTATGGGATTTTGTTTTCCACTACATGCTTTTTCAAAATTTCTATAATATGTGGCACTTATAAAATCAGAACAGACAAAATGATATCGGGTAAAACAAGCAACTGAGAGCAATTTGGGAAAAATCCTCAGGCCACAAAATGTATTGCTGTTAATAACGGGCTTGCAGTTCTGGGCTGTGGATATACAGTACTATAATTTTAGGCTATGTGTGTTTGAATCTTAGGTCAATGAACCGGAAATAAACATTCTGGAATTCCAAATCCCCTGGCAGATAGCAGGAGTATGGTGTGGGGGCTGAGTTTCTCCTCTGACTCAGACCCCGTGGGAGACAAGAAGGTATCATTTGACCTGAGGAGCCACCAGAGGAGAAACAAGAACCGGGACGCTTGTCCTGGTGGTGGCTGTTGGCAGACATCACTTTTTGTTTGTTTCACTTCAGAGTGTGCACCTACTTCCTGGTGACCAACCACCAAAGCGAAGGTGGAGGAAACCTTTGGCTCTCCTCCCCGCCCCACTTCCGGAGACATGTGGGGAGCATTTCCAGGCACAGAAACGCTCTCTGAGAGCACGTTCCTAGAGGAAAACAGGGTTTCTCTAATAGCCCTTCTCAGTCAGTCAGTCCTCAGGGAAAAGAGCGCATGAAGTGGCAAGAAGTACGTGGGAGAGCTCAAAATAGAAATGGAGTGTGTGGCCCAAAAATGGGTGAAGAAAAGAGCTAAGATCAGGACCAAAGGAAGTGAGAGGGTGTGTCCTGCTAGCGCATGCATCTGAATCTCATCCAAAACATTCATTTGGTCCCGAGTCAGAGTTTAAAATTATAATTTTACAAAGCCATACTTGGTCCCTTCAAAAAATGGGAATACACTGTTAATGACAGAATGGAAAAGATAACTTTTAGAGCTTGTGCCAATTAACCCCAGTAGGACTGCCAGAGAATATAAAGGACACCTAGTTAAACTTGAATTTCAAAGAAACAACAAGTAACTGTTCAGTACAGGTAGGTATGTCACGAGATTATTCGTGCAGTTTAACTGCGTGTTCCGTATTCTTTTTTTTTTTTTTTTTTTTTTTTTTTTGAGACGGAGTCTCGCTCTGTCGCCCAGGCTGGAGTGCAGTGGCCGGATCTCAGCTCACTGCAAGCTCCGCCTTCCGGGTTTACGCCATTCTCCTGCCTCAGCCTCCCGAGTAGCTGGGACTACAGGCGCCCGCCACCTCGCCCGGCTAATTTTTTGTATTTTTTAGTAGAGACGGGGGTTCCGTATTCTTATTTGCCAAATCTGGAAAGCCTACCAGAGATGGAAAGGAGAAAGGATGAACAGAGGCTGAGCTAGCCAAGGGGGACAAGAACAGAATCACCATATCCAGCACCACAGAATCCAAGATGGGCAAGAAAGGACTGGAATTTGGCCGTCTCAGGATGCTTTTTCATCTGTACCATGAACACCCAAAACCATGGCAGAGAGAGAGCAGGTAAAGCTTGTGTGTGATCCTCTTCCATCATCAGGAGTCACCTGGTGTTTTCAGACTTTTCAACCATCCTGCCCACCTCACGTCACCCTGAGACCTGCTGTCTCAAGGTGGACTGGTACTCTTCCTGAGAGTCTCCCTGAAGCTCACCATCCTCATGTTTCATGTCCTCTTAGGCTCTTCAAACAGCTCAGCGCTTTGGTCACAGTTTTAAAAAGGGCTGGCCCATGCTTCAGTTATGTCCCGTATGTAAATGTCTACCTCAGCCTGGCTGGCATGGTGAAACTCATCTCTACTAAAAATACAAAGTTAGCCAGGCGTGGGGGCAGGTGCCTGTAGTTCCAGCTACTCAAGAGCTGAGGCAGGAGAATTGTTTGAACCCAGGAGGCGGAGGTGGCAGCAAGTCGAGATCGCGCCATTGCACTCCAGCCTGGGCAACAAGAGCGAAACTCTGTCTCAAACAAACAAACAAACAAACAAATAAATAAATAAATGTCTACCTCTAGAGAAAGAGGCCTGGATATTTCTAAAAACAGAGCCCCAAAATAACATGAAGCAAAAACTGATAGAAAGGAAAGGAGAAACACACAACTCAAAAATAAGAGTCGAGATCTCAATTCCCCACTTTCAATAACAGATGGAACCATGAGACAGAATATCAGCAAGGCAACAGAAGACTGAAGACTCTAAACCAACAAGACCTGAACAACATGCACAAAACACTTCCTCCAACAACAGCTGAATGTACATTCTTCTCAGGCGCACACAAAACTTTCTCCAGGATAGAACTTAGGTCATAAAACAAGCCTTAAGAAATTTAAAAGGATCACAGTCATATGAAGTATATTCTGCAAACACAGTAGAATAACATTAGAAATCAGTAAAGGAAGAAAATTTGGGAAATTCATAATTATGTGACAATTTAAATACACACTTCTAAATAATCAAGAGTACAAAAAAAATTCACAAGGAAAATGACAGAAAACTTGAAATTAACAACAACAACAACAACAACAACAAAACCTTATGGGATGCAGCTAAAACAGTGCTTATAGGGAAATGTAGAGTGTAAATGCCTATTTTTTTTTAAATAAAAGAACACAATCAATAACCTAACCTCTACCTTACAAAACTAGAAAAAGAGCAAACTAAACCAAACAGAAAAAAAAGAAACAAAAATTAAGGCAGAAATGAATAAAATAGATAATAGAAAATAGAAAAAATTTACAAAATCAAAAGTTGGTTATTCAAAAAGATCAATAAACTTGACAAACTTTTAGCTGGACTGACTAAGAAAAATAAGAGGGAAAACAAATTACTAAAAGCTGGAGTGAAACAGGAGATCTTATTACTAACCTCAAAGAATAAAAAAGGTTATAACGGAATATGATGTACTATGTTGTATACCAATAAATTAGATAACTAAGATGAAATGTTCAAATTCCTATAACATAGAAACTACCAAAGCTCACTCAAGAAGTAATAGAAAATCTGAATAGATGTATACCAAGTAAAAAGATTGAGCTATTATTGAAAAAACTTTCCACAAAGAGAACAGATTTTATTAAATATTTAAAGAAGATTTAACATCAATCTTTCACAAACTCTTCCAAGAAAAGAAGAAGGAGGAAGAGGAGGAGAAGGAGGAGGAGGAAGGAGGAGGAGGGGGGAGGAGGGGAAGGTGGGAGGAGGG
>NW_016817843.1:1319113-1328793 GCF_001698545.2 Rhinopithecus bieti | reverse complement strand
GGGGGAGGGGTAGGTGGAGGAAGGGGAGGGGTAGGAGGAGGAGGACGACTTTCACACTTATTCTAGATATATTACACTGATGCCAAAACCAGAAAAAGCTACCACAAGAAAACTACAGACAAATTAGATACAGACACAATTAGACAGTCGTAATGGCTGCACAACTCTTGAATATACTAAACACCATTAAATTGTACATTTTAAATAATGGGTGAATATTATAGTATATAAAATATATCTCAGCTGGGCATGGTGGTTCACACCTGTAATCCCAGCACTTTGGGAGGCCCAGGCTGTGGATCACTTCAGGTCAGGAGTTCAAGACCAGCCTGGTCAACATGGTGAAACCCCATCTCTACTAAATGTACAAAAATTAGGTGGGTGTGGTGGCACTGGCCTGTAGTCCAAGCTATTCAGGAGGGTGAGGCAGGAGAATTGCTTGAACCCAGGAGGCAGAGGTTGCAGTGAGCCGAGATTGTGCCACTGCACTCCAGCCTGGGCAACAGAGTGAGATGTCGTCTCAAATTTTTTTTAAAAAAAGTAAACTATATCTCAAAAAAAGGTGTTAAAAAAATCAATCACAAAAAAGGCCATTCCTGGTGAGGAATTGTAGATGCAATAAGAATTCCTAACACTTACCAGTGCTTGGGAGGCTTACCAAGAAAAAAACTGAGCAAGAATTAAGAAAGGCTGGAGGCGGTGGGTGAGGGTGGAGGCTATTTTAGGGATAATACAGGCTTTTCCTCTTCAGGGAAGGAACAGCTGTTAGATAAGAGTTGGAGGCGTTAAGAACAGAGAAATTAATTTGACTACCAAGTAAAAACATCTAGTTGTCAACACAAAATTTTTTGAGCTGAGTTGGCCTGTGTCAAGTTAACATATTTTTAATTAATGAGACCAGATATTTAGTAAACTAATTCCTGACCCTACTGTATGATTAGTACCAGGCAGAATGCATTCATACTTTTAGTGGATAATTCCTGCATGTTCGGTAACCTGCTCCCAAATGCGATGACTCTCCTGAGATGGAAGAGCTGATGGTTCTGAGCGCTGCTTTAGGCACTGGAGCTTCCTGGGCTTGAGTTCTGGTTCTGCCACTCATAGGCTGTGTGAGTACTCTGAGCCTGCAGTGCTGGTGTGTTTTAAGTAAGATAATGTTTGCAAAGCCCCTGGGCCATTGTGGTCTCTTAGTAAACAGTTGTGTTACTGCCACCATTCTCATTTTTATGAAGTGAACACTCAAGAGCAGAGCTTACATCATGGGCAAGTTATCATTTTAGGATAGCTAATAGCACTGTTTCACACCCATTCTAGGCAGCAGTGAAAAATGTCTGAAGACTCCACAAGACCTGTAATGCCCAGGATCCCCAGGTGACACTGGCTAAGGTGCTACGCTCAATAGCACAGACTACCTATCTTGTGCTGGCCCTTCTGTCCTTCATGGCCACCAGCCCAGGAGGAGCCACACTGGGGAGTGGCTGGCTTCCTCAACTCCTGGTCATAAGCATGTGGTTTGGGACCTTAAAAATGAACTCTTCCTGGTCTTGACTGGGCACGGTGGCTCATGTCTGTAATCCCAGCACTTTGGGAAGCCAAGGAGAGCGGATCACCTGAGACTGGGAGTTCAAGACCAGCTTGACCAACACGGAGAAACCCCATCTCTACTAAAAATACAAAATTATCCGGGCATGGTGGTGCATGTCTGTAATCTCAGCTACTCAGGAGGCTGAGGCAGGAGAATCATTTGAACCCAGTGGAGGTTGCGGTGAGCCAAGATCACGCCATTGTACTCCAGCCTGGGCAGCAAGAACAAAACTTTGTCTAAAAAAAAAAAAAAACAAAAGAAGAAGAAGGACTCTCCCTGGCCTCATGATGCTCTCCCTTGGAAACCCATTTTGCTTCCGGTTGGGCCCTGAAACCTGCACAGGAAGGACACAGTGTCATGGGCAGAGCATGGACATGGAATGGTGCATGCATGCTGGACACTGAAGCAGGGAGGTCAGGGGACTCTGTACAGAGATGGAGAAATGCCCTCCGTGTCCATCCTTGGAAGGAAGAAAAATCCTTAGACACACAGAGAGCACCAAACCGCTACTTCCCCCTTTACCATGGAGCTTTACCTGAACGCTGCAATTCCTGAACGGGGAATATCCATCAAAACCAGGGACCCAGGAGATCAGAATGCTGTGTGCAGTGCTGTTATGGATGCTGACTTCAGTTGGTGGGGAGGGAATTGCTGCATAAAACAAAACACACACACACACACACACAATTATAGATAATGAGAGGCTACAGCTACCAAACAAATGCATTAATAAATGGAATTATGTTTTCAAGAGGAGCCTCCCCATGCCTGAGGATAATTGTACCAGCCTGTGGATAAGTCTTCCAGTGAAGGGCCAAAGAAGTGGAACGCAGACCCACTGATGAAATGAGGAGGCCTTTGAACTGGAAAAGATGTGGAATACTCATGTCCTTTACGGAGTACATGTTCATGGACCCTACCGTGTGTACCTGGCTGGGCACTAGTACACTAAAGAGAGACACAGTCATAGCTCTGCCCTCATGGAGCACACGGCCTGGTATAGGAGACCCACGTTAACCAAGAATAAGAGCGCCCTGTCACCAGAAGAGAGGGGTGCCACAGGAGAGTATGTGCACGCATAAGTGTGCATGTGTATGTGTGCATGTGTAGGGGGAGAAGCTTTCCAGGCTGAGAAAACACTAAGAGTCGGTTCAAGCAAAAGAGCCAACTGCATCTGCTGGGGGAGGGGAGGAGGTGCGTGTCTCGAAAGGGTGTGCTACACCCTTGGCTACAGGTGGGTGAAGGGTAGCTATTTCAATTAGAATCCATGAAGGATCTTAAATTTGGGGAATCTTATTGCTTTGTGCTGAATTTAATTCATAATAATAATCACACTCGTAATTTAAAATGAAGGCTAACATTTCGTGTGCTTACTATGTGCCAGACACTTTGAGGGCTTTCTTTTATCATTCCTAGAATCCTATTAGAGAGATAGTCTTACAAGCCCCATTCACAGATAAGGAAACAGGATGAGAGAAGTTAAAAACTTGGCAAAGGTCACAGAGAGGTTGTAAGCAGTACAACGGGGACTTGAACTCTGGTCTGCCTGACCCTGGAGCTTGTGTCCCTCAACAGGACACTGGAGGCCTATTACCAAGGGCAGCAAGTAGACAGTGGGAACACCTGCAGGGACTGTAAGTCTGGTCTACCACCTGACCTGCTGTATGGCCCCAGGCACAGCTACACGCCCTGTCTACAACTACACACAGTTCTCTCTTCTATAAATGGGGAGAGTAACAGCACTGCTCCATGGAGCTGTGGTGAGGAATAAATGTGCGGAGCTGTGGATGAGGCCCAGGGAGGGTGTGGTGAGGATGAAGGTGATGATGGAATGAGCAGGAGAGAAGGAGGAAGGTGTGTTAAGACCATATCAAGCGTGCCCTGGGGGCCACATTTAGGAGTTTGGGTTTTGCTAGTAGACGCACACCATTGGGAGTGGGGAAGAGTAAGGTTTGACTCACTTTCCTCTGCAGATTATTTGTGGAACTGCCCTAAAGCATCTGCCTTTCCAGACCAAAAGCTGACCACATATGCCATAGTAATTATACATTAGAAGAAGAGAGTCTTGGTAGCTTTGATATAAATTTTACAATAAAAGAAAGCCAAAAACAGAAGTTTGGAGAATGATCTAATAGAGCAAAATCTTAGCAGAGATTCTGAAGCATAAAATTGAAGAAATGCTTTTCATTTTATATATTTTAAATTTTAAGAAGTTTATACTTTATGAAAAGTCTTTATAAACTCACACCCACTCATGAATTTTGACATTCCCAACATGTCTTTTGGAAATCGTAATAATGGGAATTGTGATGAAGGAAGGAAGTTATACACTTCCTCCAGTAATAACTTTTAGTTTGGTTATTTTTTTATCCCAGTGAACTTTTAGGATATTCCCTTTCATAGCCTTTGTCCAGTTGATTTGCTGAAACTAAAATTAGCATCTTTTTTGAGCATAATTTCTTTTGTAATTTTGAATCTCCTTCTGTATGTACCCAACCTTTAATTCATTATTAAACAAGTTCTGCTTTTTCCTTGCACTGCTTCCCTAAGGACAAGAGGAAAGGAATATGAGCCAAATAATTACTTCTCAATATTTAAACTAAGATCAAATAGTAAAACATAAAGTTTGCTTGAATTTCTATGACACACTAAGGAGGATGATTTAATACGAGATAAAAAGGTAGTATCTACTTGTAGGTTTTTCTTTTCTTTCAAATTTCAAGTTTAATACCTTTGATTACACAGAAGGAGAATAAGGTAGATTGGACTGAAATGTCTCCACTAGCCTGGAGGCCTTCAAATGTATGCTTTTAATTCTATTATCACAACTCACTGCCAAGCAAGCTCAGCCTAGTGAAATCCTAGCTCAGAGGAACCAAGAGGAAGAGGGAGTTTAGGAGGAAGAGGGATAGGAGCATTGGGCTCCAAAGAGTGATCTGCTCCCTGCTTTTCCTCTGTCTCTCTGAGTCAGTAGGTGGTGGAGACTCATGTCAGGCCTTGCTGACCTGGGAAGGACAGGGTCCATTTCCTAGATCATGCCCCAAGCCAGCCCCAGCTCTTCAAAGGTTAATGAGTAGTTCAGGGTGGAAGAGGGAAAAGTGAAAACGGGAACTAAGAATGAGAAAACATTGTAGCTTATTTTCTTCTTGGAGTAAGCAGAGCTAAATGAGTGAATGTTTATCAAAGACCTATATTATATGCCAGGCACTTCTGAATAATTTTACTTGTATTCAATCAATAAGCCTCAACAACAGGTTCTGTAATTATCTCCACTTTTCAGAGGACAACACTGACACAAAGAGGAGAAGTAAGTTGTCCAAGGTCACAAAGAACATCAGTGAGAAAGCCAGGACCCACACCAAGGCAGCCGGCTGCAAGCTCATGCTGCGTCCTCACCAGCTCCCAGAACATGCATGGGGAACCTAGTCTTGCTGCTTACCTTTGATGTTGATCTGCACTCCCTTGGATACTGTCAGCCCTTTGTCATTGTGGGCCTCACAACTGAAGACCGCCATCTCCGTCAGGCCTGGAATGGAAGGAGACTCATGAGACCAGCAGCAGAGAAACAGGCTGCTGTTCACCACAATTCTATGATTGTCTTTGCATTATGTTATTTCTTGGTTCATGGCTTTTGGGCATTAGGGTAAAGTTAATTTAAAAGGTGTGCTAGCTATGGAGAAACAAACCTGGGATTAAACCCAAGGCACCAAGAGCAAGGCAGCCATGGGCCCAAAAGGCAGCTGCTTTCATTTATTCAGATCCTGAATAAATGAGACATTAGGTAATAAAACAGGATCATTTCGACTTTTACTGCAAATCGCTGGCCCCAATATTAAGGAAAGTGGGTTCTGAGGCTCACTTGATCCTGCTACCTATCCCCCCAGTACATACAGTGCCACTATGCTATGCATATTTCAGAATACCAGAAATAGCAAAATAAAAGTCACAGCTTAAAAATCTCAGAAGATGTGTTGCAATGAATCCTTTTTTAATAGTAAAAACTGGTCAATTCACAAGGATGTATTACATAAATGCAAGGCATTATAACTAATCGAAGACACTAGTGCTAAATGAAAAATTCTATCATTTCAGAGGTTTGAAGACATCTTTTAAAAATTGATTTATTAATTTTAAATAGGAAGACAAGTTACTCAGATCTTGTTTTCTAATGCCATTCTCCAATAAATGGAACCAGGGCTCTTGGAGAAATGGCTGATTCTCAGATTGGGGCAGGAAATATATGAGTCTGGAGTAAAATGTAAAACAAACACAACACACACACACACACACACACACAGACAATGATGCGGCATGTCAAAGAGACACAGGAGCTAACTCAAAGAGTTCCCAATGGCCAAAGCTAGAACAATTTGAGCAAGAAAATAAAGTAGCTTTGGATTATAACCCAAAGAAGAAAAAAATATCCAGGAGTCTCTACTGATATCAGTAAATAATTAGATAAACTGGAGAGAATAGACAAACGTTCTTGCAGAATAATTCCAAATAGTTTATTGGATATTCTGCCCTCAAAGAGGTGGAGCATAACTCCCCACTCCTTAATGGGCGGCATACAGTGACTCCTTCCAACAAGTACATTATGGAAAGAGCAAAAAAAAAAAAGAAAGAAAGAAAACTTTTGAGTGGAGAAACTGACAAACTACCTGAGCCAGATGATCAAGTGGTACATCATGTTGACAGAATGTACTCTTGGTAACAGGTGACGAAAATGTCACTTCACCTCTATGGTCTTCCTCCCGAGGACAAAAAAACCCCAGGCTAATCATGAAAAAAATACCAGTCAGTTCTACATTGTGGGACATTCTACAAAGCACCTTACCAGTAAGACCTAAAACCTGTCAAGGCCATTAAAAACAAGGAAAGTTTGAGAAATTGTCACAGCCAAGAGAAGCCTAATAAGACATAGATGACTAAATGCAATGTGGCATCCTGGATGAGATCCTGGGATAGAAAAAGGACAGGAGGTAAAAAGCTAAGGAAATATCACTGAAGTATGGACCTTAGTTAATGATGAGGCATCCGTATTGATTCATTAATTGTAGCAGATGCACCACACTAATGTAAAATGCTAACAATAGGGGAAAGTGGGAGTGGGGCTTATGGGAAATCGCTGTATTATCCCCAATGTTTTTCTATAAGTTTAAAACAATCTTAAAATTTGAATTTATTTGTTTATTTGTTTATTTTGAGATTGAGACTCACTCTGTCGTTACCCAGGCTGGAGTGCAATGGCGCAATCCCAGCTCACTGCAACCTCCACCTCCTGAGTTCAAGTGATTCTCCTGCCTCGGCCTCCTGAGTAGCTGGGATTACAGGCGTGCACCACTGCGCCCAGCTAATTTTGCATTTTTAGTAGAGACAGGGTTTCACTATGTTGTCCAGGCTGGTCTTGAACTCCCAACCTCAGGTAATCTGCCTGCCTTGGCCTCCCAAAACGCTAGGATTACAGGTGTGAGCCACCGCACCCGGCCTGAATGGTTATTTTTTAAAACTACAACTATACAGTATATACTATTTAGTTGAATTCGGAAACTTCTATATCTGTGGCACACAAAAACATCATCTGGCACACAGTAGTATCTTCATAAAATTGTTGAAAATATGCCACCATTTGCTTCTTAGCAGAAAAACTTATTTTGTTTTCTTCTGTCTACATATGTAGGAAATTTTCCATCAGATATTTTTAAACTCAAAGCTTGTCACTAATAGAGTAATCAAATATTTGAAGAATGAAAGGGAAAAAACCTGCTGAGGGAAGCACAGCAAGCATCAGCCTAGAAAAGCTGTTCCTGGCCAGATGCCTGCGTGGCCTCGATTGTGCCTGGGCTGTAGTCAAGTGGCCACTACGTGGCAGAGGGCTGTAACTGGGAGAAGCTGTAGAAAAAATGCATATCTGATCCCTTTTATATTAGTACTTCTCCTGAGGGGTTAAATGTGCATAAAAAAGAAAATCAGTGCTCATGGGTTTTTGATATTTTCCATCTAGAAGGAAGGTGTCGCCAGTGTCTGCGTTTTCCTGACTACACAGGGGTCCCTCGGGGAAAAACAAACCCATGCATCTCTGTCCTATGATTCGGTGGTAACCTTTCATTTCTTCAAGAATAACATTGTATTATACAGAGAATTTGACAGATACTTCACAGCATCTTAATTTTCCAAGATGAGGAATACTTCCCTCCGACTGGAGGAAAACCCTAAGCTGGATTGCTTAATTAAATTCTCTTGAAAATTTAAAGTGCTAAGAAACAAAAACTCCCGGCCAGGCGCGGTGGCTCAAGCCTGTAATCCCAGCACTTTGGGAGGCCGAGACAGGCGGATCACGGGGTCAGGAGATCGAGACCATCCTGGCTAACACGGTGAAACCCCGTCTCTACTAAAAAATACAGAAAACTAGCCGGGCGAGGTGGCAGGCGCCTGTAGTCCCAGCTACTCGGGAGGCTGAGGCGGGAGAATGGCGTAAACCCGGGAGGCGGAGCTTGCAGTGAGCTGAAATCCGGCCACTGCACTCCAGCCTGGGCGACAGAGCGAAACTCCGTCTCAAAAAAAAAAAAAAAAGAAACAAAAACTCCCAGTAGGTCACTTCCTCTCAAGTGAGACATGAAACTGCTACTAGTTTGTGGTTTGTGTAGTGAATTAGAAAATATTTACTGCACTGAGGAGGAATATTTCTCTCACATCCATTACACCCACACCTGTAAAAGGATCCCTGTGATACTCTGCCTCGGGGTCTTTATATCTTGTGCTTGTATTCCTCCCAGAGAATTTTGAAAAATATATGTGGCCTCTCACACATTTTGAAGTTTGCATCCTTAAATTTTTCATAATTTAAACAGTTTCAAAGAATATAATTTGAGGTACCTGAAATATCTTGACACCAACACCCAGTGAAACGACTGTTCCCCAGCAGCAAGAAGTTTTCCTCCATGACACTTCTACCACCCCCAAGAATTTCATCCTAATGGTACACATTTGAAAGTGGAAATGGCACACACTTGAAAGTTTTTGCTTAAACCGTAGGAACTTATTGGCAACAAAATACACATATACCTTGAAATTGCAAAAATATTTTCTTCTGAATTGATTATACTCACTATTAGGATGCAACTGATCACACTATATTTAAGTGATTCTTAAACATAAGTTCAACTTTATTGGAAGGGCAACTCCTTCGCTGGACAAAATTTGGAATTTTCTTTTCTTTTTTTTGAGACTGAGACTCGCTCTGTTACCCAGGCTGGAGTGCAATGGCATGATCTCGGCTCACTGCAACCTCCGCCTCTCAGGTTCAAGCGATTCTCCTGCCTTGGTCTCCCAAGTAGCTGGGATTACAGGTACGCACCACCATGCCCGGCTAATTTTTGTACTTTTAGCGGAGACAGGCTTTCACCATGTGGCCAGGCTGGTCTTGAACTCCTGACCTCAGGTGATCTGCCCGCCTCAGCCTCCCATAGTGCTGGGATTACAGGCGTGAGCCACCGCCCCCACCAAAATTTGGAATTTTCTATGTGACAGTTTGGAAATTTCTTAACCCCAAGACATTGTACCCAGCAGCCATTCTCAAAATGTGGTCAAGAAACTTCTGGGGATTCCAGAGACCCTTTCAGTAGTCCTCAGAGTCAAAACTATTTTAATAATAATAATAATATATTACTTGCTCTTTTAATTCTCATTATCTCAGGAATGTATGATGGAATTTTCCAAAAGAATTTTCCAGAGGCTATACGGTACATGATGATGCCACAACATAGATGTATTAGCCAATGAAATGTATACTTGCGTATTTTTGTGTTTTAAAAGTTTTCAGTTTTGGCCGGGCGCGGTGGCTCAAGCCTGTAATCCCAGCACTTTGGGAGGCCGAGGCGGGCGGATCACGAGGTCAGGAGATCGAGACCATCCTGGCTAACACGGTGAAACCCCGTCTCTACTAAAAAAATACAAAAAACTAGCCGGGCGAGGTGGCGGGCGCCTGTAGTCCCAGCTACTCGGGAGGCTGAGGCAGGAGAATGGCGTAAACCCGGGAGGCGGAGTTTGCAGTGAGCTGAGATCTGGCCACTGCACTCCAGCCTGGGTGACAGAG
>NW_016817843.1:1305935-1318918 GCF_001698545.2 Rhinopithecus bieti | reverse complement strand
AAAAAAAAAAAAAAAAAAAAAAAAAAAAAGTTTTCAGTTTTAATTTCTAATTCAGTAAATACAGATAGATATGACCCACATCAACAAGAACTCTGGTTCTTGATAATTTATGACTGTAAAAGGATCTTGAGGCTAAGCACAGTGGCTCACTCCTGTAATCCCAGCACTTTAGGAGGCTGAGGCAGGAGGATCACTTGAGTCCAGAAGTTCGAGAGTTACAGTCCAGAAGTTGCCCCAGTCTGGGGCAACATGGAGAAATCCCATCTCTACAAAAAATACAGAAACTAGCTGAGCGTTGTGACATGCGCCTGTAGTCCCAGCTACTTGGGAGGTTGAGATGGCTGAATCACCTGAGCCTAGGAGGTTGAGACTGCAGTGAGCACTCCAGCCTGGGTGACAGAGTGAGGCCCTGTCACACACACACACACACACACACACAAGGATCTTGACACCAAAGCATTGAGAACTGATGCCTCATAGTGGTGATTCCAGACAGGTGAGAGAGGTCTTTTTTCTTTTGTAATGCAAGGAAGAGATGAAAGGAAAACAGGAGGTGGAAAGGAGAACTGGCGAGGTATCTGGACTTTGGGCACTTTGTCAAGCATTGATTTTAAGAAAGAAGATAAATACAGGATGAAGATGAAGAGACACTGATCCCTCTAAGCTGTCTGTGCTCTGCTGATCACTGTTTCATGGTGAGGCCTCTGACACTTTGATTTTCAAGCCTTGGCATCACTTTTAACCTTCCAGATCCTAAGCTCCCAAGTGAGATGCCCATTTCATCCACAAGGCTGCATGAACTTGCAAAACCTGGCTTATATTTAGAAAAACTGGCTTTGGCTCAATCAGAAGATACAGGAAGTTACTAACTTATCCTTTTTATATATTGGAGGAGACATCTGCAGGTTAAAATTAGTCATCTGACTTCAATTATTCTTATCAAAACTCTTAGGAAACCCTTGAATACAAACTACA
Source organism: Rhinopithecus bieti (assembly GCF_001698545.2). Classification (NCBI taxonomy): domain Eukaryota; kingdom Metazoa; phylum Chordata; class Mammalia; order Primates; family Cercopithecidae; genus Rhinopithecus; species Rhinopithecus bieti. The sequence continues at coordinate 1,317,943 of NW_016817843.1, read as the reverse complement.
AAATCACATTGCAAACTTGTCATAAGGGGAAGAGCCAGCCCTATGGTAAAACAGGAGGTTTATTTCACTGAGATCCATTATCCAGTTATAGATCCTATAATAGGATCCTGTAGTAGCAGAATTCAGGCCCAGTGGTCTTCATTCCTATCAGGCTTATCAACACTGAAAGGGAAACATTATCACAGAACATGACTTCAGGACAAATGGACAGTCGTTTCTCCTGTGTGCTTCTTTTCATAGTGCACACAAGGTCAAAAAAACAATCTATAGCAAATGTCCTAGCACAAGACACCTACACCAAGTCTGAATTGCCTGGCAGTAACCACACAATGTATTAAAACAGTTTACAAGGTCAGGTGGTTAGCGCCCATATGCTGGCAGAGAGAAGAGGAAACTGGTTCAAACCAAAGGTAACTTTCTCCAAAACTAGACGGCACTTAGGCCAAATATAGTCTTCTTTGCTTAATTTTTTCTGCTAAACTTTCATGGCTTAACGGCACTGGCTTCCCAGCTAGACACTCGTTTATAAGCCTTGATTGACCATAGCAATGAGTGTACACTAGGAGAAGACAGCTCCCTCTCACTCGCCAGTTCTCTCCCTGTGGATAAACAATAACTACCAGACTGGAATAGACCTTGACATTTTATAGCCCCAAACCCTTGTGACTTTCCAGGGAGAAAAAGCATCCACCTCCTTAAGTCTCCACCCCACCACCCACTCTATCCTGAATGGTCCCGGGCACTGGAACCCCCACAATCTCCTGAGCCAGCTCCTCTTCTAGTGTTAGGTCATCCCCCTTATAGTAATTTCTCCTTTTCACCCAACTCCATTATGATGGTTCATGCCTCTCTTGCTTGGTCGTCTGCTGGTTTGAGAAAAGATATTTATGACACAGCTCTGAAACATATTTTTAAGGAACATTCAGTAACAGAATGTTCCCTTGAGGGAAGGACAATCGGATTGCTGAGGGAGCAACTCTTAAGAGCACAGTTGAGCCAGTTCTTTGAGTTCTCAATTAAGCAATCCTGCAAATTAACTAGACAAACAATTCTGTCCCTGCTTTTTTTCTTCCCCTTGTGTCCATCTTTCTACCAAAAGAAGCAACAAATGGAAGATTATGCTGCGTAAGTGACGTAACTTCTTAACTTGGACCTCTCTATCTGCTCTGCATTCATCCACTTGAAAAATATTGACTGAGTATTTACTACAAGCCAGACATTTTTTCCAGAAACTTTGGATATATCCACGAATAAAACAAAGATCCCCTCCCTTACAGAGCTCACATTTTCAGAGAGGGAAATGGGCGATATATAATAACCTTGATAAAAAAGTAAGATATATGATATATTAGAAGGTGATAACTACTATGGAAAAATAGAAGACCATCAGAGGGTCAGGATGGGTGGGGAAGCAAGCTATAATTTTAAATGATGGGTGGGGGGCATCAGAGGTGGTTCCTTGAGAAATGACCTCTGAGGAAACAGTTGGGGTGAGGAAAGGGGCCAAGTTGATACTTGGGGGCCTGGGGAGGTTCTAGGCAGAGGGAACATGTGGGAGAGGCCTTTGCCTGTTTCTCTTGTTGGGTGGCAAACCCAGAGCTCTGAGCAGACGGCTGATATGATCTGACTTGTATCAGGATTGCTCCAGCTGTCATATGGAGAATAGACCTTAAGAAGACTGGTCTCTTAATAGTTCCAAATGTTTTTCTAATACATAAGATGGGTATGAGAAAACGCCTAACTAGCCTGAGCAACACAGTGAGATCCTGTCTCTACAAAAAATTTGAAAAGAGCTGCTTATCCCTGTAGTCCTAGCTACTTGGGATGCTGAGGTGGGAGGATTTGCTTGAGTGCAGGAGTTTTGAGGTTACAATGAGTAGAGATGGCGCCACTGCATATCAGCCTGGGTGACAAAGCAAGACAATAACAAAACTGCCTAATTATCACAGCTTGCTATGTGATTCAAAGTAATTCTTTACAGAAAGTACTGTGGGCATTATGAACTAATTTGTATAAATTCTAGTTATTATTACTCTTTCTGTTATTACAAGGATAGTAACAATTATATCCAACTAACTAAAACAAAAGCTTGCTTAGCTGTTTCCTAGATGTGGATTTAAATATAAAATGAGCATTTTTTAAAAAAAGAAAAGCCTGAAAGATCAACGCAAGCCCACCACTGTTAACAGAAAGGCAGGTCAAAATTGGCAATGAGTTAGTAACTTATTGCATATAAAATAAAACAAAATATAAAAAATTTAAAATATATGCCAGAGCTGGAGCTCTTACCTGCTAACTTATAAAGCACTCCATCATTGAACACCATGAAGCTAAAACTCTTTGCAGTTCTGCTCTTTATTTTGGGATTTGGTTTTGCCCATGATAAAAATTCTTTAAAAAAGAAACTTTTTATTTTGAAATAACTTTAGACTTACAAGAAGTTGCAAAAATAGCAGAGTTACTGTGCACCCTTCACCCAGCTTTACCCAATGGTAAGATCTTACATAACCATGGTACAATGATCAAAACAGGAAAGTGACTTCGGTACAACAGTATTAACTAAAATGCAGGCCTTACTAAGATTTTACCAGTTTCTGCTTTGTTTTATTTGGGGGGGAAGAATGAGTGTATAGGTTTATGAAATTTTATGACAGGTACAGATTTGTGGCTACACAACTGTTCCATCACCAAAAAGAAGCTCCCTCATTCTACCCCTTAAAGGAACATCCTATCCCCAAACCTAACCCCTGAAATTGTTGATATGTTCTCCATTACCAAAATTTTGTCCTTTTGAGAATGTTATCTAAATGGAATCATACAGCACACAACCTTTGAGATTGGCTTTGTTGACTCAGAATAATGTCCTTTAGACAAATTACTTCTTTGCTCATGTTCCTTAAAGAAAGCTCATACAACACAGAGGAAAAATAAAAACTTGTATCGAGAGGGAAAAGGCATATGACCTTCCCATTCATAAAAAATGCTTGCTCAAAGCAGTCCAAACAATTGGCTATTTAAACCAATTAGCATTCCCTCAGTAGAAGGGGCCAGCAAAGTTTACTTAGGGGTCAATTGCAGATAGGATGGAGTCTCCCTGCCAACACTCACTGCTTTATTTACATCAGCATGTCAGGGGCGGCTGCCCAGCACAAAGCCCCCAAAAGCCGACCTCAGCACCCACCTCCTCACACATGAATTATTGGGAGGGACTCAGGTATCAAACTAAAGCTTCCTCAAAATTAAAAATATATTTAATTAAAAGTAAGTTTTTACACAGTTCTTTTGTAACGTTACAAAATGCAGACACAAGGGAACAGTCAGCAACTAGCTGACTTGAGAGTAACTCCTGTGAGCCCGCACAATTCCCACATTCAGCAGCCTGGGCTCCACGCCCTTCCTCCCCGGACTTATTTTAGCCCTTTGGGTCTACAGAATGGACATTAAAGATCCTGTTCTATTAATTTCGCAGGACCGGCTGGAGATATAAATGAGAAAAGAGATAAGAATTTAAATGTAAAAATAATTTGATAAATACAAGTTACTTCATTATCATGATATCCCTTTGTCCCAGTGATAGGACCTAAAACTCAGGGACTATCTGTAATTAATTTGTTTGTTCATTAGTTCATTCATTCATTCACATAGTTCTTACATGCCAGGTGCTGTGCTGGGTGATGGGGCTAATCATACATAATAATCACCTGATTAGTAAGTCTTCTTGAAGGCCTGACAAATAGATAGAGGGTTTGTGCTTCAATGCAATGGGGAAGAGGCCTTGTGAATACACAGACAAGGAGGTGACCAGGAAGGTTTTCAGAGGAGAACCACGATCTCTGTGTCAGGTGAACGGGGGCTTGTCAGACAATGAGAAGGCAGCTTGGCAAGAAGGCAACAGTGCACTCATAGGCCTGCAAAAAGCTCATCAGGCCTCACAAGCAGGTGCCTTTGCAGGTGAGGCAGGCAGAGACCCTGGGAAAGTTAGGCTGAAGCCCCAGTGGGTCTCAGACTTCAGGGTAAAATGGTAGATTTTAACCTGCATGTAGTGGGGAGTCATGCCAGGAACGAGAAACTCTGTACTTTAGGAGAACCTCTTTAATCACAAGGTGGAGCATCACTCACTATGGTGGTGGGGTAGGGGGATGAGAACAAGAAAGCTGGGACCATAGTCAAGAGGTGACAGCAACAGTCCTGGCAATGAACCAGGAAAGCCTGAATTAAGGCCATGGTGGTGGAAGTGCAGCACAACTGACATTTGAGAACAATGTACAGGGCCGGGCACAGTGGTTCACACCTGTAGTCCTAGCACTTTGGGAGGCCAAGGTGGGTAGATCACCTGAGTTCACGAGTTAAAGACTAGCCTGGCCAACATGGTGAAACCCCATCTCTACAAAAATACAAAAATGAGCCAGGCATGATGGTGGATGCCTATAATCCCAGCTGCTTGAGAGGCTGAGGCAGGAGAATCACTTGAACCTGGGAGGCGGAGGTTGCAGTGAGCACAGATCACACCATTGCACTGCAGCCTGGGTGACAGAGCAAAACTCCATTTCAAAAAAAAAAAGAGAGATAACAATGTACAACTCTTGGTGATGATTGTTGGATGGGCAAGAGAAGAATCTGGGGAAGTTTCAGGTTTCTGGCTTGAATATATGATTACTCCTCCAGACCTTCACTTCACTGTATAGCACCAGCTAGACCATCTTCACTATCAAACAGGCATTTAATAAATATGTCACTAAGAAAAATAAAGTCAGCAGCCCCACTTTCCAAACCCTTCACACATAGGAAAACTGCCTGAGCAGTACAGTATACTGCATATTCATTTAGAAACCAGAATTTCGGCCGGGCGCGGTGGCTCAAGCCTGTAATCCCAGCACTTTGGGAGGCCGAGACGGGCGGATCACGAGGTCAGGAGATCGAGACCATCCTGGCTAACACGGTGAAACCCCGTCCCTACTAAAAAAATACAAAAAACTAGCCGGGCGAGCTGGCGGCGCCTGTAGTCCCAGCTACTCGGGAGGCTGAGGCAGGAGAATGGCGTGAACCCGGGAGGCGGAGCTTGCAGTGAGCTGAGATTGCACCACTCACTCCAGCCCGGCCGACAGAGCGAGACTCCGTCTCAAAAAAAAAAAAAAAAAAAAAAAAAAAAGAAACCAGAATTTCAACTCGGCAGTTTAAGTAAGAGTTCTTCATTTACAGACACATTTGTCACTACTCTGACAACCTCTGACGGAGGTTGCAGTGAGCCAAGATCATGCCACTGCACTCCAGCCTGGGCAGCAGAGCAAGACCCCTTCTGAAAAAAAATTTTAAAAATAAATAAAAATGATGTTACTACTGATAAATACAACATCGTGGATGAATCACCAAAGATATCATGTTGAGTAGAAGAAGCCAGGGAAAGTACATATGACACAAAAAAGTACATACTTTATATTCCATTTTTTGAAGTTCCAGAACAGGCAAAATTAATCTATGATGACAGACATAGAACAGAATTGCCTATGGGAGATGGTGACCCACTGGAAGGGACCATGAAGGACTTTCCAAAGTGATGGCAATATTCTATATCTCGATTGAGGAGGTAGCTACATGGGGGTCTACACTTAGGAAAACTCATTGGGTTGTACAACTAAATTCTATGCATTTAATCGTATGTCAATTTTACCTCAATGAAAATAAGTCTTTTGTTACGGGATTTCAGAGTGATCATCCTATAGAGGGTACAGTCTATTTTTTTTTTTTTTTTTTTTTTCGAGACGGAGTCTCGCTCTGTGGCCGAGGCTGGAGTGCAGTGGCCGGATCTCAGCTCACTGCAAGCTCCGCCTGCCGGGTTCACGCCATTCTCCCGTCTCAGCCTCGCGAGTAGCTGGGACTACAGGCGCCTGCCACCTCGCCCGGCTAGTTTTTTGTATTTTAGTAGAGACGGGGTTTCACCGTGTTAGCCAGGATGGTCTCGATCTCCTGACCTTGTGATCCTCCCGTCTCGGCCTCCCAAAGTGCTGGGATTACAGGCTTGAGCCACCGCGCCTGGCGAGTCTATTTTTTAAAATTGATTTTGAACAAAAAGTTACTTAACTAATTCCCTAGAAAAACTCAAAGAAAACTCAGATGAAGGGGAGAAAACCATAACATTCCTCCTGAAGTCACAGGTTAGAAAAGTGATTCAGAGTTAATATAGCTAGGAGCTGGCATTCACTTACTGATCCATTCTAGCCATAAATATTTACTGAGTTACTACTAGGAGGCAGGCACCACTTCAGCCACTGGCAGTGCAGAGGTGAATGGGAGAGAGAAAGCCCTCATCCTTACTGAGCATATGTTCTCTAAGAAGCTAGATGGCCAGGCGCAGTGGCTCATGCCTGTAATCCCAGCACTTTGGGAGGCCAAGGTGGGCGGATCACGAGGTCAGGAGATCAAGACCACGGTGAAACCCAGTCTGTACTAAAAAAACAAAAAAAATTAGCCAGGCGTGGTGCTGTGCACCTGTAGTCCCAGCTACTCAGGAGGCTAAGGCAGGAGAATGGTGTGAACCCAGGAGGCGGAGCTTGCAGTGATCCCAGATCGCGCCACTGCACTCCAGCCTGGGTGACAGAGCGAGACTCCGTCTCGAAAAAAAGAAAAAAAAAAAAAAGAAGAAGCTAGACAAGGAGCCCAACGAAAAAACTGGATAATTATAGACGGTGACAAGTGCAACAGAGGAGTACACAGCAATGTGGGATTGAGGGGACCTAAAATAGTTAGGAGTGATCAGGGATGGCCTCTCTGAGGAAGTGATGTTTGAGTTGGGTCATGGGACAAAGGGCAGATGGAAGAACACCGCAAGCAGATAGAAGAGACAGGTCCTGAGGCAGGAAGGAACAGGATGTGCCTAGAGAAGTGAAAGACAATCAATGTGACTCGTATCTAATAAGCAGGGTGGAAAGCATGGGATGGGGCTGGGTTGGATGGATAGGAAGGAGCTGGGACACGCAGCCCCAAGGGAAAGGGCAGGAAGGACTGGGTGACAGTCTAAGACAGTGGGGAGCTACTGCAGGGTTTTCAGCAGGCAGGTGATGTCCTCTGCCACTGAGGAGGGTAGATGGGAGTAGGGACAAGGCTGGGAGCAAAAAGGCCCAGTTAGGAAGCCACTGCAGAGGCGATGGCAAGAGCTGGCAGTGACATGGACCAGGGTGCTGGCAGCAGAATGGAGAAAAGACAGACTTCAGAAGTATTGTAGGAACAGAACTGACAGAACTGCTGATGCCAACATGAAAAATGAGAAAAAGGAAGGGTGGGAAAATGGTGATATCATTCACTAAGATGGGGAATTCTGGAGTGGAACAAGTCTAGAGTTAAGAGTTTCATTCTGAGATGTGTATGTACCCAGCAAGTGGCAATGCCAAGGAGGCGGTTGGATACATGAGCCTGCAACTCAGGAGAGGGGTCTGGGCTGGAGAGGTAAAGTTCAAGGTCATTTCTTATAGATGGTGTTAAAGTCAGGGGCCCAGAGAAACTCTCCCAAGAGGGAGCATCTCAGAGTAAAAGAAGGGGGCCCAGGATTGAGCCCTGCCATTTAAAACTCCAGTGGATGACAAAGGAGGAGCAATGAATTGGTGTCATTCAAAGAAATAGAAGCCAGGACAGTGTTTCCAAAAGTCCATCCTGTGTCCTGAAGGCCTAGAACAGCCTCAGGCATACAGCAGTCCCTGGAGAAAGGAAGGAGGGAGGGAGTCTGGTAACTTTGCCTGATGCTGCTGAAAGATATTGCGCAATGAGAGGAGCCACGGAAGAGCCCACCGACTTGAGTGCATGGGAAACGTCAGTGGTACTAACGAGCATCATCAGTGATGTGCGGGACTAAAACCGGGCCACTTTCATTTGGATGGAAATCACGATGACCGTGGAATGTCCTTTCAGCCGCAATCCCACAAGGGCTCACACTTTCTGCAATAGCTCCCGATGACCAATCCACGCTCTCGGTGTCAAGCCCACTGAGGTCTTCACATCAGTGGTTCCATAAACGCAAGACCTGACAGGCCAGCAAGGCCACAGCTGCAACGGGAGATGTGAGCAGGGCTCCTGCTGCCTGGGCTCGGGGATTCTGGCCACTTCAACAACTTAACCCTATGTATCCTCAGAGGCCCTCACCTATTTCCCCACCTCGGCCTGTGAATTCTCACACCTGTGATTCCCACCTACCTTACCATCTACCTGGTCCTATAACCTTGCTGCCACACCTGCATAGTCATCTGTCTCCACTGCCTGCTAGTGGTGCACAGCAAGGGTCACCAAACTTTTGATCCCTTCCACTATTAGAGAATAAATCAATAAATAAACCCACGGCTCAGACTCACCTGGAACAGTTAGCACGGAGGGGGATTTTTCAGGCTGTTCGTTAACACGGCTACTGTTTTGAACCCAGAAAATGTTGACAGGCTCAGGTGGGCCCACAGCCTGACAGGTGAGGTTGAAGGCTGTGTTTCTGGTGACATTCATGCTCTCAGGCTGCTTAGTAAAGTGAGGAAGTCCTGCAGAGAAAACATTACATGAAAGAATGTTTCAGATCTGAAAGCAGAGACAGAGCCCAAAGGGGAATGGAAACTGGGCTAGAACTTGGCAATAGATTTCTCTTTTTTGTGGGGGGGATGGAGTCTCACTCTGTTGCCCAGGCTGGAGTGCAGTGGCTTGACGTTGGCTCACTGCAACCTCTGTCTCCTTGGTTCAAGTGATTCTCCTGCCTCAGCCTCCTGAGTAGCTGGGATTATAGGCGCACACCACCACGTCTGGCTAATTTTTGTATTTTTAGTAGAGATGGGGTTTCACCATGTTGGCCACGCTGGCCTCGAACTCTCAACCTCAAGTGATCCATCCCCCTTGGCCTCCCAAAGTGCTGGGATTACAGACATGAGACACCACACCCAGCCTTGGCAACAGATTTCTTTATATACTGCGTCACCACCGCGCCCAGCTTAGCAACAGATTTCTTTATCTACTGCGTCAGTCAGGTCTGTATTCATCAGTTTTCACCTCCTTAAGTTGGATAAGAAGGAGCACAGAGGCTAATTCCTGCCAGTCTACCTTAAGCCAGCTTTCTAGGACGCTTTGCCAAAGGGGCTATAAATAGTGATTCAGAACTGGTTTTACCAGAAGGCAGGCCACAGGCAGTTCTTACATCAGGTGTTGCTCAAACTCCTGGGACTGACCAGTTGGCAGGTTTTCAGTATTTCTTACCAAAATAAACACAGAGTAAAACATGGCTATGTAATAGATCTGTCCATGGTATGAAGACATTCTATTATGTGTGTGACTTTCAGATGGGTCATAATGAATTTTAAAATCCACAGCCTTGTATAAGGCTGAGTGCTTTTCAAAGCAAATTCTCATGAAAAAACAGTATAAACATAGTTGCAATTACAATCCTTAGATCTACTCTCATTTCCAAAATCAAGGCCCCAAGGAAGCTCAGAGAAAGCCAGTCAGTACTTATTTGGGGCAGGTGTTCAAAAATATAACAAGTCCAAAAAGTGTTCTTTTGGGGATTGGGAACTCACAGATCTAGTTCCAGCAAGAATGATGTGGCAGTTATGTGTAATGGAATTCTTTTGTCCTGTTTCAAGGTGTTTTGAAACTCTCTTTGGATTTAATATGTTCCTGCTCTGGGCATTTTTCTGGGATTCTGACAAATAAAATCTCCTCTAAATATTTTTTTCCCAAATTAGCTGCAAATGTAGGAAACCCCCTCTTTGGCTGATGGTGACATAACCCTGAGAAAGAGCTGTTCAGCCTGGGATAGGCCCAAAGCAAAGGTCATGAAGAGATGAAGAGACTCCTCTGAGGGAGTCTAAAACATTTAAAAGTAGCTGGGACCTGTAGTCCCAGCTACTCAGGAGGCTAAGGCAGGAGAATGGTGTGAACCCAGGAGGCGGAGCTTGCAGTGATCCCAGATCGCGCCATTGCACTCCAGCCTGGGTGACAGAGCGAGACTCCGTCTCGAAAAAAAGGAAAAAAAAAAAAAGAAGAAGCTAGACAAGGAGCCCAAGACTCCTCTGAGGGAGTCTCTTCTGTCTTCCACAGAGAGGAGGCTTCTCTCCACATTGGTGGGCATCAATTTCAGGTTCACAAAAGAAAGGGTAGCACAGCAACTTTTCAGTGGGAGATGTTTCTGATTAAAAAGCTAATCACCTGCTCTAAAGCCTGTGATGAGGAAGGTCAGGATAAAGCAGAAAAGGGAGGTGACCTAATGGCTCTGCTAAGAGGGGCACCTCAGAGAGCAGGGGCACAAGGGCCCCAGAGGGAAGTCCCCGGGGGTAGTGAGGAGTGGTACTGGGGGTGATAATAAAGATGCTTCCTCCTTGCAACTCTGCCATTGCAGAACCAGGCATGCAAACCCCCAACTCAGGGCACCAAACCTAGGACCTGGGCTCACCTGTGCATCAGCTCACATTGCCCATTAGAGTTCAAGTTCCTTGAGGGCAGAGACTGCGTTTTCCTAACCTGATGTCTCATTCCTCACCCCCACGGACCTTCATATGATGTCATGGAATTTCTCTGAACCATGCACCTGACGGATACCAGTGCCCAAAAGAAGTCTCAGGCTGAGCTGTTGAGCCAGTCCAGGAAAATCACTCACTCCCCAGCGTTTCACTGTCTGCATAGGCAAGACAGGAAAAGATGCTGAATAATAAGCCAATAGCCACTTGACCAGGTAGGTGAGTAGTATCTGGTACCAGCACTGGAAACTGGACAGTAGAATGCATTTTGCTTCTTAGAAAGAAGTCATCAGCCGGGCGCGGTGGCTCAAGCTTGTAATCCCAGCACTTTGGGAGGCCGAGACGGGAGGATCATGAGGTCAGGAGATCGAGACCATGCTGGCTAACCCGGTGAAACCCCGTCTCTACTAAAAAATACAAAAAACTAGCCGGGCGAGGTGGCAGGCGCCTGTAGTCCCAGCTACTCAGGAGGCTGAGGCAGGAGAATGGCGTAAACCCGGGAGGCGGAGCTTGCAGTGAGCTGAGATCCGGCCACTGCACTCCAGCCTGGGAGACAGAGCCAGACTCCGTCTCAAAAAAAAAAAAAAAAAAAAAAAAGAAAGAAAGAAGTCGTCAGTTTATTTTTATTGTAAATAATCTGTGGACAAGGAAGTCTGAAATCTCTTTTTATCTCATCTTTAATGCCTAGAATAGAGCTCAAACTTCAGGAACTGAATTCATTTCATTATTACTTATAGACTACAAAGAGGAGTACCTTGTACAATTTCAGTGCTGATAGATTTGCAAGGTTTGCGTACAGAGTTATAAATGGGCAGGCAAAACTCTAGAGTATTATACACAAAACATTTAACGCAGGCCCTAAAACAAACAGCTCTCTGGCAATGCGACTCTGGTCTGTGGATTTACCTTGCACTTCGATGTAGATGGGATCAGACACAATCTCTTCGTTGTTTATTCTCATCTTACAGATATACGACCCATTGTCTGAACGCTGCACACTGGTTATGCTGCAAAGAAAAACACATAAAGATATTTACAGTGACTACCCTTTGACTCTGTATTATAGGACTGGAAACTTCTTCAACTTCTTTGTCATATGCTGTGAGAGTTAATTTTATATGTCAGCTTGTATAGGCCATTGTACTCAGTTGTTTGGTCAAACCCTAGCCTAGATGTTGCTGCGAAGGTACTTTTCACATGTCACTAACATTTAAAGCAGTAGCCTTTGAATAAAGCACATTACTCTTCATGATGGGCGTAGGCCCCATACAAACAGTTGAAGGCCTTATAAGAAAAAGACAGGGGTCCCCAGCGAAAGAGAGGATTCTATTTCCAAACTGCCTTAGGACTCAAGACTGCAACATCAAGTCTTTCATGGGTCTGCAGCCAACACCCTGCTGATTCCATATTTGTCCGCTTCCACTGTGTGTGAGCTAATTCCTTAAAATAAATCTCCTTGCGGCTGGGCGCGGTGGCTCAAGCCTGTAATCCCAGCACTTTGGGAGGCCGAGACGGGCGGATCACGAGGTCAGGAGA
>NW_016817843.1:1298391-1305395 GCF_001698545.2 Rhinopithecus bieti | reverse complement strand
AAAAAAAAAAAAAAAAAAAAAAAAATAAATAAATAAATAAATAAATAAATCTCTTTCTCTCTCTTTCTAGATAAAGCTGTAGATATAGATCCTACAGGTTCGGTTTCTTGGAAAAGCCCTTACTAATATGTGTGCTATCACCTGTCTTGATTTTTTTATTTTTTTGAGACAGACTCTGTCTCGCTTTGTTGCCCAGGCTAGAGTGCAATGGCATGATCTCAGCTCACTGCAACGTCTGCCTCTTGGGTTCAAGTGATTGTCCTGCCTCAGCCTCCTGAGCAGCTGGGATTACAGGCTTGCGCCACCACGCCCGGTTAATTTTTGCATTTTTAGTAGAGACAGGGATTTGCCATATTGGCCAGGCTGGCCTCGAACTTCCAACCTCAGGTGATCCACCCACCTTGGCCTCCCAAAGTGCTAGGATTATAGGCACAAGCCACCACGCCTGGCTACCTGTCTTGATTTCTATGGTAGACTCTGCACCAGTGGTTCTCTGCATTGGGGTACTGCGTCCTCAAGGCATTTTGGAAATTTGTGGAGTTGTTTTTGGTGATCACAATGACTAGGGGGCACCACGGGTTTTTAGGGGCCAAGGGCAACTGTTCCATATCCCAAATGGCCTCCTGAGACTAGAACCTAACTCCATTTTATATACACACAAAGACCTGTATGGTTTCAATATGCACCTAATTTAACAGGACTGCAATGATCATAAAAATGGAGAGCCGGTAGCCTTTGTCCTATTTAGAACTTTCTGGGGCCCCAGCCATCATTTTGTAAGGTCCCTCACTGACAGCATGACTGTATTTGCAGCGGTCACAGGTCATATGCTTGAAGGTGCACCTAAGGTGCAAGTCCCTGGGTACTTAATGATCTCTCCTGGGGTGAACATGCCCAGTGTTTACATGTTGAAATCCACATTTTTATTTTATTTTATTTTATTTGAGATGGGGTCTCGCTCTGTCACCCAAGCCAGAGTGCAGCTGCACCATCACGGCTCACTGCAGCCTTGAACTCCTGGGCTCAAGCCATCTTCCCAGCTCAGCCTCCCAAAGTGCTGGGATTACAGCCATGAGCCACCCTTCTCAGCCCGGGAACATTTTTAAATACTTTCAGCTGCTCTCCAGAGGATTTGTTTATTGGCTCAAAGGCACTGCTCTTTAAACACAGCAAAGAAGACCATGACCAGGGGAAGGAAGAAAAACATAGAAGGTCCACCTTCCTTCCTAGAAGCTTGCTTCCTTGTATAACCTATTTATCGCTAAGCAAAATAAATCTCATCCCTCAACCTGTGAAGGGCTGAGGCTTAAGGTTTGAAAGAGACCAGGAAGCTGTCAAGGGCAGAGGGGGCTCTATCCTGACCCATGGCCCCATAGGCAGGGGTGGCAGCTGCCAGGGGATAGACAGCCTGGTCAGCATCTGCAGCAGACATGTGGTAGTGAGTGAGGTCCCCAGGTCTGAATGAGACACAGTTTCCTCAGGTTGAATTCAGTTTTCTGAACACTAAACATTTTAAATTTACTTCTTCCCAACAATACCATGCTGCAGATCCTCATTAGCCTGTGATAAATAGAGCAGCTAAGACACAGCTCAACAATGGCATCAGTCAGAACTCGGGGGGGTCAGAGGGGGTTCAGAGCTGTTCAGGTTAACATTACTTCCTCATGGTTCCCAGGATCCAGGAGTTAACAGTCCCCTGCCATTGCATTTCCTAATGTGTAAATGTGAGTGGCATCCCTTTGACTTGAAATACTCTGTCTTCCCCTTTCCCCTCATTCTGTAGGAGCAGTATAATTTTGGAATGCACCTGATGAATGAATGGTGGGCATGAGGGAGGTCCCAGGGATCAAGGAAAGGCCAGATCCTGTCATGCTTTGGGGCAGCGGCTGGATGTCACAATGCCTAGAGGTTACCAGGAGAAGATGAAAAGAGAATACACGGGACAAATATCTCCAAATAAGGAGCTAGCTGATCCTCTCCTGGTAGACCCCTGGATGTCATGGTGACAGGAAGGGCTGAAGAAAGATGGGGGAGAATTCTGTGCCTAGAATGATGCCCTGCCCATCGTGGGCAATGACTAGTGGTTGAGTGGTGACCCTGGCTTTCAGCAGTCCCTGAAGATCCTGCACGACAGATGGGCCTAGTCTTTGGAGTTCTAAGGGAAACAAAGGTTACTAAAGAGGGGTGCTTCTACATATTTCACAAATCCACTTTAGAAGAGGCATCATTTTCTTGAGGCAAGACCCAGGGGCTCAATAGAGTGAACCATGAGATTGGACAGACTGAGGACACTTGTGCCTTTGAAGACTGGCTCTGCCTCAAGGGCTAGGACCCGGGAGTGGCAGCAGGCTTGCAGCTGGACTCACGGAGACAGGGACCAGAGAGAAAGTGAAGGCCAGGAGGGAGGTGGGGCACAGCCCCAGGAAGGCAGCCTGAGGGGACTGCACCCAGATCAGAGGTGTGAAGCACACCCGGGCAGAGCCCCCAGAAGCTGAGAAACTACAAGGCACAGAGGACGGTTTGGTGGCACATCCTGGACTGTAGAAATCAGACTGCATAAGATGCCCAGGAGAAGCTTAAGCCAACCAGCAAGGAGGATACAGACCAGAAATAGAAAAGAAGCATGCAGAACACAAAGGGAACTCAATCAGAATTTTGTCTTTAGTCATTCATGGCAGGAAAGGCTTAGCAGTTGTCTGGTAACAATAGGCGCCTGCATTAATTAGCAAGGCTAGACCCGTGCCACCTATATTACAGCTTTTCCATAGAACACAACTTTCCATAGAATACATAAAATACAGATTTTCCATAAATCATTATACTTGTCGCTTTCTAGACATCCAAGGGAAAGGCTCCCACTGGGAGAGTGGGGTGTGGGGTGGGGCTGGAGACAGGAGGAGTGGCTGTTCCTGGCTCTCCTCCCTCTCCCCAGAAAAACAGCAGGCTCTGTCTCCATGGAGGCTCAACCGGAAAGGCTCTGGGCTCAGAACAGCAATCTAGGCATCCCAACAACCGTGTAAGAGGAGCTCCAGAGGGAACACGGAGAGTGGATGTGGAAGGGGAGAAGTTCAAGAAAGTGCCCCAGCACTGAAGATACGGATCTTTCCTAACCGGGCCCCCAGCTGGGCAGCACAGTAGTAGAAAAAAGACCCACCATGCGGCTTCATCAGGGAACACTACAACTCTAAGATGAGGCGAAGATCCTAAAAGCTTCCAGAGAGAAAAAAAGCAGATCACTTATGAATGAATCAGAATAGCACCCTGCTTCTCTAGAGCAACCCAGAACTCAAAGGGAAATATATCAATGACTCCAAAGTTAAAACAAAAAATATTTTCTTTTCGAACTCTGTACCCAGCCAAACTACCTCAAGGTGAAGGTAAAGAGAATGGCATTTTCAGACATGCAAGTCCCAGGAAGTTAGTGAAGGATGGGCTCCTTGCCAAAGTAAAAGAGTAAAAGCCAAAGAGAGCAAGAAGCGGGGAGCATGTTCCGATGCAAGCTGACGGCTCTCGACTACCACAACCCCGTCAGCTTCAACTGCAAAGATGAAACAGAATTTAGAAACTTCATTGTTTGGTCTGAAGACCAGAAAATCAGACACTACAAGATTGAAGACAGAGGTAATTTAAGAAACATCCACAGCAGTGACTGGCCCAAGTTCTTTGAAAAGTATCTCAGAGACGTTAACTGTTCTTTCAAGATTCAAGATCAACAAGAAGCTATTGACTGGCTTCTTGGTTTAGATGTTAGACTTGAATATGGAGATAATGCTGAAAAATACAAGGACTTAGTACCTGATAATGCAAAAACTGCTGACAATGCAACTAAAAATGCAGAACCATTGATAAATTTGGATGTAAATAATCCTGATTTTAAGCCTGGTGGGATGGCTTTGGCTAACCTGCTTCAGGTTCAATGTCATGACGATTACCTGGTAATGCTTAAAGCAATTCAAATTTTGGTTCAGGAGCACCTGACACAGGATGCAGCTGCTAAAGCAAATCAAACAAAAGGGCTTGCCTGTTGCTTTAGACAAGCATATTCTTGGTTTTGACACAGGAGATGCAGTTCTTAATGAAGTTACTCAAATTCTGTGACTGCCGCATAGAGAAGAGCTCGGAGAGCTACAGACAAAAAATAATGAAGCCATAGTAGCTGTGCAGGCAATTATTGCTGACGCAAGGACAGACCCCAGACTGGGAAACGTTGGAAGATGAACACTTCAGGACTTCAGCTTCTCACCTATTTAGTACAAGTGGGAATGAGGTACACTTCTGGCATGTTTGGAAATCAATACATCACATTCTTCGGGGAGGAATCCCAGAAAATTCAGTATGTTCTAGAGGTTTACCACCATTACTTTTTTCTTTAATAAAGCTTAGGAAAGTAGAAAAAAAAAAAAACAACAACGAGTAAAAGCCAAGAAAGATGACGTGGGCTCCAGGAAACAGGAGCTGGACCACAGGAGGAATAGGGGGTCCTCAGAATAGTAGTAAAGACAGCTGGACCCCAGACCCGGAGGGTAACTTGATTAGACAGAGGCAGAAGGAGGGAGCCAGGACAGGCATCTCCTAAATAAATAAATACATAAATAAATAAATACATAAATATCAGTACTGATAATTTTGTCATGGTGGGAGGAGATGCATACATGATGCATACATTCCTTTAGAGTTTAGAGAAGCATGAGTGATTGATAGTTAGGAAATTACTAAATTCAAGATAATCAAAAAGCTACTCAAGAATTGCTATGGGGCTGGGCACAGTGGCTCATGCCTGTAATCCCAGCACTTTGGGAGGCTAAGGTGAGAGAGTCATTTGAGGCCAGGAGTTTGAGATCAGCCTGGGCAACATAACGAGAACTCATCTCTTACCAAAAGAAAAAAAAAAATTAAAATTAGCCGGTCATGGTGGCACATGCCTGTAGCCCCAGCTACTTGGGAGGCTAAAGTGGGAGGATTGTTTAAGCCCAAGAGTTTGAGGCTGCAGTGAGCTATGATCGCACACTGCAATCCAGCCTGGAAGACAATGCAAGACCCAGTCTCAAATAAATAATTAATTAATTAAGCACTAAGTCCTTGAGTGCTATGGCTTGAATATTCCCTTCAAAACCTGTATTAAAACTTAATCCCCAATGTGGCAGTATGGAGAGGTGAGGCCTTTAAGAGGTGATTAATCCATTCATGGATTAATAATGGGATCAAGGATGAATGGGAGTGGAACTGGCAGCTTTATAAGAAGAGGAAAAGAGACCTGAGCTAGCACACGAGCACACTCAGCCCCCTCACCATGTGATGCGCTGTGCTGCCTTAGGACCCTGTAGAGTCGCATCAGCAAGAAGACCATCATCAGCTGGGGGTACCTGACCTTAAATGTCCCGGCCTCCTTAACTGTGAGAAATAAATTTCCTTTCTTTGTAATTTACTCAGTTTCAAGTATTCTATTATAAGCAACAGAAAACAGACTAAGATAAGAAGTAAAATATAATTATAGCACATTACATGATTCAGCTGAAAACAGAATTTCCACAGCCACAAAAAAATACCTTGGGTATTGATTTAACCACAGCTATGAGTAGCATTCTATTAGATTAACACACCATGCTGGAGACAAGCACACACATACAGACATACACAGGATTACATATGGATTGAATATATCTGGAAAGATACCCAAGAGATGGGTAACCTCCATTCCCCACAGGGAGAGGGCTGGGGGCTGGAGTGGAAAAAAGACTTTTTGAATAGTCAGAATGTTTTACCACTGCTTAAGAAAAATGGCATAAAAATCTCATCAGATTTTGGTCAAATACAAACATCTGAACAAGGGAAGACAAAAGAAATAGCACATACTCAGCTGCGGTGTCTAGACAGGAACCACCTGGGCACAGCTGCATGGCCAGCAGCTGCAGAAGTCCATCACCCTAGGGCAGCACAGGCTGGGTTAGCCCAGGCACATCTTATACACACACAGCATGTCTCTAACCCTCACTCCTTACCACTGCTAGTCTGGCCTGCTCAGAAATGACTTGGAAGTAGCAGTTATGCACTAGAGTCTTTTCAAAAGAAATACAAAAAAGGACAAATATTGTATGATGCCATCTATATGCGGTAGTTGGAGTAGTCAAACTCACAGAGAAAGAAAGCAGACTGCGGGAGGCTGAGGTAGAAGGATCACCTGAGCCCAGGAGTTCAAGACCAGCCTAGACAACATGGCGAAACCCTGTCTCTACAAATACAAGAAAAAAAAAAAATAGCTAGGTGCAGTGGCTCATGCCTGTGGTCCAATTTACTGGGGAAGCTGAGGTGGGAGGATCTCTTGAGCCTGAGAGGTTGAGGCTGCAATAAGCCGTGATCGCACCACTGCGCTCTAGCCTGGGCAACAGAGTGAGACCGTCTCAAGAAAAATAAATAAATAAAATAAAATAAAATAAAAATAAAGTAGAGTAGTGGTTACTAGGGGTGGGGAGAGTGAGGAATGGGGGGATTATTGTTTCATGGTGACTAAAAAGTTCTGGAGATGGATACACAACACGTGGTGATGGTTGCACCAAAACATGAATTCCACTGAATTGTACACTCAAAACGGGCTGAAATGGGGGACTTTATGTTATGTATATTTTACCATGTCAAAAAAATTATTTGAAGAAATAGGTCCACTGTAAGGTCTGTTTTCACCTGCTGCCGTTCACATGGTGCTGACAGGGTAACCCAAGGGCAAGGAACTCCGAGCTGAAAGGAAGTCTTGTGAACAGGGCACAAGTCAGAAAGTATCAGGCATCTGTGGTTAATAACAGCTTTTCCAGCAGATGGTTTGGTTAAATGAATTAGGTTTTTATTTTCTAGATTCTGTTCTCATTGCCACCAAGAACAGCAGAATAAAGAACTGGCAACAGGCATCAGTCAGCCCCAAGGAAGGCAAGATGGGAGGGAAAAGCCCAGCACAGAGAGCCCATGGGGGCCCAAAAAACACAGCATCCCAGTGCCAGGAGCCCGCACAGAGA
>NW_016817843.1:1293986-1297998 GCF_001698545.2 Rhinopithecus bieti | reverse complement strand
ATGGGGACCCCAAAACACAGCATCCCAGTGCCAAGAGCCTGCACAGAGACGGGAGCCCCAAAAACACAGCATCCCAGTGCCAGGAGCCCACACAGAGACGGGGACCCCAAAGGACACAGGATGTCAGAAGACCCAAACTACCCACTTTTTTTTATTTTCAAGGCAGTGTTGCTCTGTTGCCCAGGCTGGAGTGGATCATGGCTCACTGCAGCTTCAAACTCCTGGGCTCAAGTAATCTTCCCACCTCAGCCTCCTGAGCAGCTGGGACCACAAGTGTGCACCACCACGTCTGCCTAATTTTTTTTTTATTATTATTTTTTGTAGCAATGGGGTCCTACTGCGTTGCTCAGACTGGTCTCGAACTCCTGGGCTCAAGTAATCCTCCCTCCTTGGCTTCCCAAAGTGCTGGGATTACAGGCATAAGCCACCGTGCCTGGACGCAACTTAACATTTTTACAAAGAAAATTTAATGAAACAGTAAAATCTTTCCAGCTTTAGCCACTGGGAACTATGCCAGAATTTAAAAAGCAGTGGGAATCCCTAGACTAAACAGAAAACAAACAACAAATACCTTCCCCTCACCACAAGTCTCCCACCAGTGTTTGGTTTTGCCTGGGAGTTGGGCTTCCCTGTCTTCTAGTCTGGTGGCTGCTCCTCTTCTGGAACGCTGCGCCGGACCAGGGCACATTTCCACCCAAGCTAGGGGGCTGTTTACATGCTATCCCAGACATCAGAGCTAATTATAATAAATACCCCAAATTACACCCTTCTTTGGAGACTCCAGTGAAAGGTCTTGGCCAAGCAGTGTCCTAGAGCCTGGACAAACGGATGTGCTAGTTTTCAGCTGATATTGGATACAGGTGAGGCAGGTTAGTGGCTACAGCACCAAGGAGGAGGCCCAGCCCAGTGACTCAAGTCCCATAAAGGAGACCAGGTGAACGCTCTTGAGGGACCTCAACCTGTAGCAGATACTGAACATTTTCTACACCTATTAATCAAAGATGACTCCTGGCTCCATCAACAATAACAAACACCCAAGTGAAACAGGAAAAAAAGGGGGATGATTAGCATAGAACAGGCCTAGCTCAAGAGGGCACCTAGGCTAGGAGCAGAACATCAGTTATTTCTTTCCTGGTATATGCCCCAAACTCAGCATTTTAAAAGAATTTTCACTTATAAAATTAAAATTATAAAATTTTAATTTTATAATTTCATTTGCATCCTTCTATATTTGCTTTTATTTCACAACACCAGATTACAGTGGCATGTAGCAGCCTTAAAATATTTTGAAGACTTTTAGTAATATACAGAAATGTTCATAATATAAAGTGAATGAAACAGAGTATGTAATCATCTATGCAATAAAGGACCTTAAAATATTTTGAAGACTTGCCGGGCGCGGTGGCTCACGCCTATAATACCAGCACTTTGGGAGGCCGAGGCGGGAGGATCACGAGGTCAGGAGATCAAGACCATCCTGGCTAACACAATGAAACTCCGTCTCTATTAACAATACAAAAAATTATTTATATATACTTGGAAAATTTTTCTCAGAGTTGTGATTATAAGCCATTATTTCTTTATTTGTACCTGCTTGGTATTTTCCAAGTTTTTGACAAAATACATATATTACTGTTAAAATAATTTAAACACACGCGCACGCACACACGAGCTAAGACCAAATAGTTTCAAAAATCTTTCAGGGACACTTTCATGCATGATGCCAAATCTCCCTTAGTCTTTCCAGAGTACATGGGATTCGTACTTACATGTCCATGAGCTCCTATTATTTCCATCTTTCTTCACCAAGTTTCTTTTTTTTTTTTTCTTTTGAGGCGGAGTCTCGCTCTGTTGCCCAGGCTGGAGTGCAGTGGTGCAATCTCGGCTCACTGCAAGCTCCGCCTCCCAGGTTCACGCCATTCTCCTGCCTCAGCCTCCTAAGTAGCTGGGACTACAGGCGCCCGCCACCTCGCCCGGCCAGTTTTTTGTATTCTTAGTAGAGACGGGGTTTCACCGTGTTAGCCAGGATGGTCTCGATCTCCTGACCTCGTGATCCGCCCGTCTCGGCCTCCCAAAGTGCTGGGATTACAGGCTTGAGCCACCGCGCCCGGCCACACCAAGTTTCAATTAACTGAGGTTTGATTGCAAGATGTGGTTGCTCCTGAGTGGCAGAAGTGTACCTCCTCCAGTCCTGATGCCAGTTCCTCCTTCTCTAAATCAATACTTCAAGGACAAATCTAAAATCTGAAGGCAACAGTACCTTAGCACTGCTGCACCTGATGTTTGATTTGGCCCTTCCCCTCCATTCTGTTCACAACCACAAGCAGGAGGACAGAGACCAGTTCTGCCCAACTTGCCTCAATATTCAGCCATCCAGTTAACTATGCCGCCAACAAACAACGAATTGCCGGAAAACAACTTCATATGCAAGGAAGGCCATTTTGATAACTAGCGTGTACTTGCCTATGTGTACTGATTTTATAATAGCTCTATTTCTTGGTGTCTAAAATGACATCGCCAGTGAATGTTACAGCTTTCCTTAGAGTAAATGACTTTATCACAGTCCTTTCTTCCTTTGGAAGGGAGAGAGCTATATGACAGCAGGGGCCACTGTGGGAAAGAGGGTGTCAGAGCAATGGAAGGTGTGAGGAGTAACCAAAGCTCTGGGCCATTAGATACTCTAAACCACATCTTCAACTTGGACAGGTGCTGTTTTAGGACCAAAGACCAGATGCTTTCCCTTCTCTTCCCCTTAAATGTAAGACATGAAACCATAAAACTCTAGAAGAAAACCTAGACAGTACCATTCAGGACATAGGCATGGGCAAAGACTTCATGATGAAAACATCAAAAGCAATGGCAGCAAAAGCCAAAATTGACAAACGGGATCTAATTAAACTAAAGAGCTTCTGCACAGCAAAAGAAACTATCATCAGAGTGAACAGACAACCTACAGAATGCAACAAATGTTTGCAATCTATCCATCTGACAAAGGGCTAATATCCTGAATCTACAAAGAACTTAAACAAATTTACAAGAAAAAAAACAAACAACCCCATCAAAAGTGGGCAAACGATATGAACAGACACTTCTCAAAAGAAGACATTTATGCAGACAACAAACATATGAAAAAAAGCTCATCATTATTGGTCATTAGAGAAAGGCTAATCAAAACCACAATGAGATACCATCTCACACCAGTTTAAATGGTGATCAAAAAATCACAAAGCAACAGATGCTGGAGAGGATGTGGAGAAATATGAACACTTTTACACTGTTGGAGGGAGTGTACATTAGTTCAACCATTGTGGAAGACAGTGTGGCAATTCCTCAAGGACCTAGAACCAGAAATACCATTTGACCCAGCAATCTCATTACTGGGTATATACCCAAAGGACTATAAATCATTCTGCTATAAAGACATATGCACACGTATGTTTATTACAGCACCATTCACAATAGCAAAGACTTGGAATCAAACCAAATGTCCATTAATGATAGACTGGATTAAGTAAATATGGCACATATATGTCATGGAATACTATGCAACCATAAAAAAGGGATGAGTTCACGTCCTTTGCAGGGACATGAATGAAGCTGGAAACCATCATTCTCAGCAAACTAACACAGGAACAGAAAATCAAATATTGCATGTTCTCTCACTTGGACACAGGGAGGGGAACTTTCGCATATCGGGGCCTGTCAGGGGTGAGGGCGCTAGGGGAGGGATAGCATTAGGAGAAATATCTAAGGTAGATGATGGGTTGATGGTAGCAAAGCACCATGGCACGTGTATACCTATGTAACAAACCTGCATATTCTGCACATGTATCCCAGAACTTAAAGTATAATGAAAAGAAAGATAAACACAGGGTCAGTCTCTAGTAACTCACAATTGTGTCATATTTAAAGAATGAGTGCAGATACAAAGTATGGGGTCCTCAATCTAGAGACTTCATCATTTTAAAAATTCACATAAATTCTGCCTATTCTTTTTTTTTTTTTTTTTTTT
>NW_016817843.1:1285490-1293159 GCF_001698545.2 Rhinopithecus bieti | reverse complement strand
TTTTTTAGTAGAGACGGGGTTTCACCGTGTTAGCCAGGATGGTCTCGATCTCCTGACCTCGTGATCCGCCCGTCTCGGCCTCCCAAAGTGCTGGGATTACAGGCTTGAGCCACCGCGCCCGGCCACACCAAGTTTCAATTAACTGAGGTTTGATTGCAAGATGTGGTTGCTCCTGAGTGGCAGAAGTGTACCTCCTCCAGTCCTGATGCCAGTTCCTCCTTCTCTAAATCAATACTTCAAGGACAAATCTAAAATCTGAAGGCAACAGTACCTTAGCACTGCTGCACCTGATGTTTGATTTGGCCCTTCCCCTCCATTCTGTTCACAACCACAAGCAGGAGGACAGAGACCAGTTCTGCCCAACTTGCCTCAATATTCAGCCATCCAGTTAACTATGCCGCCGACAAACAACGAATTGCCGGAAAACAACTTCATATGCAAGGAAGGCCATTTTGATAACTAGCGTGTACTTGCCTATGTGTACTGATTTTTATAATAGCTCTATTTCTTGGTGTCTAAAATGACATCGCCAGTGAATGTTACAGCTTTCCTTAGAGTAAATGACTTTATCACAGTCCTTTCTTCCTTTGGAAGGGAGAGAGCTATATGACAGCAGGGGCCACTGTGGGAAAGAGGGTGTCAGAGCAATGGAAGGTGTGAGGAGTAACCAAAGCTCTGGGCCATTAGATACTCTAAACCACATCTTCAACTTGGACAGGTGCTGTTTTAGGACCAAAGACCAGATGCTTTCCCTTCTCTTCCCCTTAAATGTAAGACATGAAACCATAAAAACTCTAGAAGAAAACCTAGACAGTACCATTCAGGACATAGGCATGGGCAAAGACTTCATGATGAAAACATCAAAAGCAATGGCAGCAAAAGCCAAAATTGACAAACGGGATCTAATTAAACTAAAGAGCTTCTGCACAGCAAAAGAAACTATCATCAGAGTGAACAGACAACCTACAGAATGCAACAAATGTTTGCAATCTATCCATCTGACAAAGGGCTAATATCCTGAATCTACAAAGAACTTAAACAAATTTACAAGAAAAAAAACAAACAACCCCATCAAAAAGTGGGCAAACGATATGAACAGACACTTCTCAAAAGAAGACATTTATGCAGACAACAAACATATGAAAAAAAGCTCATCATTATTGGTCATTAGAGAAAGGCTAATCAAAACCACAATGAGATACCATCTCACACCAGTTTAAATGGTGATCAAAAAATCACAAAGCAACAGATGCTGGAGAGGATGTGGAGAAATATGAACACTTTTACACTGTTGGAGGGAGTGTACATTAGTTCAACCATTGTGGAAGACAGTGTGGCAATTCCTCAAGGACCTAGAACCAGAAATACCATTTGACCCAGCAATCTCATTACTGGGTATATACCCAAAGGACTATAAATCATTCTGCTATAAAGACATATGCACACGTATGTTTATTACAGCACCATTCACAATAGCAAAGACTTGGAATCAAACCAAATGTCCATTAATGATAGACTGGATTAAGTAAATATGGCACATATATGTCATGGAATACTATGCAACCATAAAAAAGGGATGAGTTCACGTCCTTTGCAGGGACATGAATGAAGCTGGAAACCATCATTCTCAGCAAACTAACACAGGAACAGAAAATCAAATATTGCATGTTCTCTCACTTGGACACAGGGAGGGGAACTTTCGCATATCGGGGCCTGTCAGGGGTGAGGGCGCTAGGGGAGGGATAGCATTAGGAGAAATATCTAAGGTAGATGATGGGTTGATGGTAGCAAAGCACCATGGCACGTGTATACCTATGTAACAAACCTGCATATTCTGCACATGTATCCCAGAACTTAAAGTATAATGAAAAGAAAGATAAACACAGGGTCAGTCTCTAGTAACTCACAATTGTGTCATATTTAAAGAATGAGTGCAGATACAAAGTATGGGGTCCTCAATCTAGAGACTTCATCATTTTAAAATTCACATAAATTCTGCCTATTCTTTTTTTTTTTTTTTTTTGAAACGGAGTCTCGCTCTGTCGCCCAGGCTGGAGTGCAGTGGCTTGATGTCAGCTCACTGCAAGCTCCACCTCCTAGGTTCATGCCATTCTCCTGCCTCGGCCTCCCAAGTACTGGGACTACAGGTACCCACCACCACGTCTGGCTAATTTTTTGTATTTTTAGTAGAGACGGGGTTTCACCGTGTTAGCCAGGATAGTCTTGATCTCCTGACCTCATGATCCACCCACCTCGGTCTCCCAAAGTGCTGGGATTACAGGAGTGAGCCACCGTACACGGCCAAATTCTTATGGGAATTTCTATGTGTGATCCTAATACCTTTTAGAAAAAAAAGTTCCCATGACCAAACTGAAAATACCAGGTGTTTCTCTCTAGAGTCCTTTTGACGCCTGCCAATATACATCCATGTTCTCTTAACCTAGTGATTTTAATTGCATATTCTCTTGAATAAACATAGTCCATACAGATGTTGCTAATGGCAACTCCAGCAAAATTGCAGGCTAATGAATTTCTAATAAAATTACATATATTGAAAGCCTAAAACTATTTTTTAACTCTTCACTGTTCCTGGGAGCCACAGTAGATTTCCTTAGGGCCCAGGAGATGTGAGAAGAGAGGTCACTGCAGGTGTGCAAATCAGGCTCCCTGTTTAAGTAAGACTAGCTCACTGCCTAGTGACCCTGCTCACAGGGCTCAATGTCCTCACCTAAAACACACTGCACGTTTAGGGTCTCCAACATCATCCTCTTTTGCCAAGAAATTATATAAATACTTGTCATCTTGATTAAGTAACTATTGACAGAGCAGGAGTATTGCAATCTTGGACAAGCACTGTCATTCTAAAGTTCACCTTGATTAAAAACCGCCTAAATCTAAAGGGCATCAGCCTAATGGCTAAGGTCAGCATGACCATAAACCACAAATAACATCTCCAACCAAAAACATTCCAAACCCCTCCCCGACCAGAGACATGCCAGCCCCGAGATAAAGTCCCCTTCAGCCCAGAGAGGTATCAGCCCCAAGATAACCTCCCCTCTGACCAGAGACATTCCAACCCTGCCATAAACTTCTCCCCAACATACAAACATTCCAAGCTTGTGGTAAGCCCCTTACCCTAAAACTAATATATGCTTTTAGTCTATAAAAGATAATGCTCCTCACTGACATTGGCCAGAAGCCCCTCTCAGGTTTATTTCTTTAAAATAAACCCATCTTTGACTGTTAAGCTGCATTTCGTGTTTCTTTCCTCTTTCTTTAACTCTTACAACTATAATTTATTTCACTGAATCACTCTACAGTTACTGTGCCCCTGAACATTACCTTAATAAAGTTGAAGAATCATACACAGGCAAATTTGGTATCATCCTGTATGCTACCTAATTCAATGAAATGCTCATCATTTGCAAAAATTCTGATCACTAAATTTGCTTTCAGGCTTAGTTTGGAGGTCAAATAAGATTTTTCTCCTTTAGAATGAGTTTATATGTAATAAGCTGAATACAAACAGTAGAATAAATTCTACTCCAAATTTCTAAAGTTCTCAAAATAACACCCAGGTCATCTTCTGCACTCTAAAGACATGGGTCCAAAACAAGAAACTGACTAATCAAAATTTTAAAACTCTACAATTTAAGTCCTCTGAACAGCTCATGGCATCTGAGAGCAGAAGTAGAGCTGGCAGTCACATGGTCCAAGTTCATCTCTTCCTTTGGAAAATAGACCAGGGAAGATGAGACAGCTCACCCACAGTCATGCACTGGCCAAGTCCAGAGAGACAGCAGGGTAGGGCTATGCTCCCCTCCTAGGTGACACCCAATGAGACCAATGTGCCAGCTTACTATTCTTGAAATCTTTAAACTACTCCTCATTCACTTCCTTTTTTTTTTTTTCTTTTGAGATGGAGTCTCGCTTTGTTGCCAGGCTGGAGTGCAGTGGTGCAATCTCAGCTCACTGCAACCTCCACCTCCCAGGTGTAAGCGATTCTCCTGCCTCAGCTTCCCGAGTATTTGGGACTATAGGCGTGCGCCACCACGCCTGGCAAATTTTTGTATCTTTAGTAGAGACAGGGTTTCACCATGTTGGCCAGGATAATATTGATCTCTTGACCTCGTGATCTGCCCGTCTCGGTCATTCACTTATTATTAAACGATAGTTTTACTTCTCTCTTCAGAAGCTATGTCTATGTAATTGTAAGAAACCTGCTTTTTATAGTTGATGTAGAAAAAATATAGTCAAATCTCCTAAGCAGTCTTAGCCACGGGCTGAGAATGGCTGCGGAGAGACTCAGCCAGAGTAATATGGAAGTTGCATTCTTTGCCTGGAGGCTAAGGGGTTATCCACTAACCAAGTCTACAACCTGGGGGAAAAAATATGCAAAAAGGGCACATCTTGTGGAAGTGTTGGCACACTAACCCAAGTAGTTAGGTCTGTGGTAATTGTAAGGTGGTTTTCTGAAAAGGAAACAAAACGATTCACTAAAAGGCATGACACAGTATGGGACGGTGCCAAGTATCATGTCAGAGAAAGTGAAAATGGAACAGATCAAAGAAGGCTCCACTCCAAAGTGGAAGAATTGCAGGAAAAAGGTTCTCCCTTCCATGCTGTGTGGCTCTGACCTCATTTCATGCTTTTAACAACCACAGGCCAACCCAATTCTAAAACCGTGTATGCGACAAAGTCCTGCTGCAAAAAACAAAAGCAGAAAAGCAAAACACCTCCTGGCTAAGACGAAAGGGTGGAGAATACAAAAGGGGTGGCGAGAAGAGAAGCACCTACCTGCCCGTCTGCAGCATTCTGAGACATGACAGCTGGGTCTCTGGGAAAACAGAGTAGTCCAGATACAAGTCCTGGCTTAGCTTATCCCTGTCACACACAACACCCCACCTCATCTAGCTTGCTCTTAAAAAACAAAGTGGAGTACTGAGATGATGGTCTGAGGCTTAGGGCCTGTCGCATTTCCAGAGACAGACTTTCCATCTCTTCCTGCCCCATAGTGCACGGGAGATACATCAGCACTGGGAGGCGGTAGGGAGAGGTGGAAGGCAGGGGCGGCAGGGTAACTGAAGGGATGAGAAAGCTGCACTGGTTTTTATTTTTCGGGCTTTTTTTTTTTGAGACAGGGTCTCACTATGTTGCCCTGGCTGGGATGCAGTGGCTAGTCACAGGTGCAATCCCACTACTGATCAGTGCAGGAGTTTTGACCTGCTCCATTTCTGACCTGGGCCAGTTCACTCCTCCTTAGGCAACCTGATGGTCCCCTGCTTTTGGTGGCAGTGGGGGGGTCCCCATATTGATGCAGACACCCAATTGGCATAGCACACTACAGCCCAGAACTCTCAAGCTGAAGCAATTGCTCTGTTTAAAAGGCCCCACGTGGCCAGGGTGATTTTGATGTCTCCTCCTACCCAGTAAGAAACACTGTTCCCACTCATTGGTAGAGCTCTTGGGTCCAGCTGTACTTGATATGATATGTAGGTCAGGTGGGAAGTAGCATCCCAGGCCCAGCCCCTGAGTATCTGCTAAGCAACAGTTCCAACACTGCCAAGCTCAGATTGAACACATAGTCAGCTATCCTTCAACTCTCTAAAGCTTCCAGTGGGTTGCTTAAACAGAAAACAAAAGGCTTTTGCTTTTGAGGCAGCATTAGCATAACGACATTTAAAAAGAAAGGGGCTGGGTGCGGTGACTCACGCTTGTAATCCCAGCACTTTGGGAGGCCAAGGTGGGCGGATCACGAGGTCAGAAGATTGAGACCATCCTGGCTAACACAGTGAAACCCCATCTCTACTAAAAATACAAAAAATTAGCTGGGCATGGTGGCAGGCGCCTGTAGTCCCAGTTACTCGGGAGGCTGAGGCAGGAGAATGGCATGAACCCGGGAGGCGGAGCTTGCAGTGAGCCGAGATCGCGTCACTGCACTCCAGCCTGGGCGGCAGAGCGAGACTCCGCCTCAAAATAAAATAAAAATAAAAGAAAGGAAGAGGCCTGGTAAGGTGGCTCATGCCTCTAATCCCAGCACTTTGGGAGGCCGAGATGGGCGGATCAGCTGAGGTCTGGAATTGGAGACCAGCCTGGGCATCATGGTGAAACCTCATCTCTACTAAAAATACAACAACAAAAAAAATTAGCTGGGCGTGGTGGTCGGCCTGTAATCCCAGCTATGCTGGAGGCTGAGGCAGGAGAATTGTTTGAACTCAGGAGGTGGAGGTTGCAATGAGCTGAGATCGCACCACTGCACTCCAGCCTGGGCTAGAGTGAGACTCTGTCTCTAAATAAATAAGTAAAAATTAAAACTAAAAAAATAAAAAAGGAAGAAAGAACACATACCTGAAGGAAGCGATTATTGCTGTAACTTCATCATCTGGATAAAACTGTGTAATTGCATGATGTGCCCCAAGCAATTCCTTCCCATCTTTCCACCAAGAAATTGTGGTGTCTTGGTATATATTAGGTACACTGATTGAGCAATTAAATTTGACATCTTTATGTTCAGAAAGTATTATGTGTCCAACTGTGTGTTTGAAGGCAAGAGGCGGTAGAAGCTTTGACCTGGCAGAGGTCACCTGGGGAATGGCTACATTTCCTGTATGTGGTCTTCCAGGCTGGGTTGGTGAAAACATCAAGGCAGGCTGGTACCCACTGGCGTGAGGAAGGGATAACAATGATGTGTGGTCAGTTTGCAGGCTCCCTGGCAAAGGTCCTGGGAATAGCGGGTAAGGCTTGGCTTCTTCCCTCGCCTCAGTGATCGCTGTAAAACAGAACATCCAAAATTTAGCCTTTTAAATAAGAAGAGTTTCCCAAGTAGGTTCCCAACTTCTTAGGCCATGAAGACAGAGCACTGGGGTGTCCTCTGTGCCCCAGGAAAAGATAAGCAGAATTCATTAAAACACACGTCTGGACATATTCTCATTCACCAGTTCATTCATTTGTAAACTCGTCTCTGGAAGAGTACTGAAGAAATATAACTCCCCCTACCAAAAACAACATTTTTCTTCTTACTGACTCATTCCAAGTCCTTCATGCCCAACTCAGCAGTATAAGAAGGTGATGACATAGCAGGGCTCAAGGTCACTTTTCTTGGCCAGGCATGGTGACTCACACCTGTAATCTTGGCACTTGGGAGGTGGAGACGGGAGGGTCACTTGAGGTCAGGAGTTTCAGATCAGCCTGGACAACATGGCAAAAACCTGTCTCTACTAAAAATCCAAAAATTAGCTGGGCATGGTGGCACATTCCTATAATCCCAGCTACTTGGGAGGCTGAGGCAGGAGAATAGCTTGAACCTGGGAGGCGGAGGTTACAGTGAGCCAAGGTGGCACCACAGCACTCCAGCCTGGGCGACAGAGCGAGAACCTGTCTCAAAATAAATAACTTTGTCTGCTCTGTCAGAGACTATGCTGCAAATTTGGCTAATAGTCTTTAAAAAGCTGCTCAAGGTTAAAACAAAACAAAACAAAACAAAACAAAACAAAACAAAACAAAACAAAACAAAACTAGCCGGGTGTGTTGGCATGCACCTGTAGTCCCAGCTACTTGGGGGGTTGAGGCAGGAGGATAGCTTGAGGCCAGGAGATCAAGGCTGTAGTGAGCCAAGATCGTGCCACTGCACTCCAGCCTGGGTGACAGAGTGAGACTCTGTCTCAAAAAA
>NW_016817843.1:1280233-1283141 GCF_001698545.2 Rhinopithecus bieti | reverse complement strand
AAAAAAAAAAAAAAAAAAAAAAAAAAAAGGGCTGCTCAAGGTCACAAAGAGATGAGTTTACAATTGTTGTGCCTTAACAACAAAAAAAGTGTGCTTAAGTTACCAGCTATAGAATACTGAAGCTTCCAGGAAAATGCTTGCTTGCTGGAATAAACCTGGAAATGTTTTCATTTCATCTGGTCCACAAGTATTTTTAGATGGTTTCTGAGCAAGGGAAGGCTCATAATAGCTGTACTTTTAGCTTTCTGAGTGGCATTTTTGGACATAAGATTCCACACTGGTTGTTATCTATTCAAATACGTTGGCAGGGAGTGCGTGAGACAGACGGGTAGGAGAGATATAGGCCCAGCATTCTACATCATGGGTTGGTGGCTGGGGGTACACAGGGGGGGCTCCATCCTTGCTCAAGGGCTGGCCTCCTGCCATGCTCAGGACATCATGCCCTCCTGGGCTCCTGAGTGTGTGTGTGCAGGGAGAGGGTGTTCTCTGCTCAGAGTTGTGCCCGATTTAGCAAATAACACAGGAAGCCCAGTTAAGCTTGAATTTCAGATGAACAACAAATAATTGTTTTTTAAAGAGACAGGGCCTTCATGCTCTGTCACCCAGGCTGGAGAGCAGGGGCGCAATAACTCACTGCAACTTCAATCTCCTAGGCTCAAGCGATCCTCCTACCTCAGCCTCCTGAGTAGGATGGACTATAGGCTCATGCTACCATGTCCAGCTAGTTTAAAATTTTTTCTTGTAGGGAGGGAGTCTGGCTATGTGCCCAGGCTGGAATTTTTTAAATTTAAGTATTCAATTAAGTATTTAATTGGCTAATGGGAGATATAAGCAGGAAATCGTGGGCAGAAGGGAAGAGATCTGCAAATATTCCCCCCAGCTTCCTCTCCGCCAAGCCACTCTGGTCAGCACATATGACTCAACTGAAGGGCATACCTCTGTCTGGGGGCCCTCGCCATGCAGCTCCCTCTCCCATTCCAGCAACTGCTCCCTCCCAGGCCCCTTTGATGTTGGGGGCCAACTCTCATGGCTGTTGCCTTTGGGAACTGCCTCCTTAGTGAGTCAGGATCAATGTGAGATACGAGAGAAGAGCTTTTCCTACAAGGACACAGGAAGACTTTTCCTTATCCTGAGGTCTTGGTGAGTGTGGGAGTGTAGGGCCTTCCGTGTGCTTTAGGGGAGGGCTATGTGGGTCAGCTGTGGGCTGGCCTGGAGCCCAGCTGTCCAGACAGATGAATGTGCTGTCATGGGAGTGTTCACTTATGCCAGGGAGTGAAGATCAGGATGACAACAGACAGGGACCATTGCCTCTCCAGTCACCCACAGCCCATATGCCAGGCAAATCTTCACAAGGCTGGGCCTAGGCTCTTGGTGGAGGAGGGGGCTCCTCCTCCTCTGACGTGTGGATGCTTTCTGCAGCAATGCGTGTTCTGGCTGTTTGTCTCATGCCTGCAGAGCTCCCTCAAGGGTGCTCTACTTACTCATGTAGGCTTTGTTTTTGTTTTCTGAGACGGTGTCTCGCTCTGTCACCAGACTGGAGTGGAGGGCAGTGGCACAATCTCAGTTCTCTGCAACCTCTGCCTCCCGGGTTCAAGTGATTTTCCTGCCTCAGCCTCTTGAGTAGCTGGGACTACAGGTGCACGCCACCACGCCTGGCAAATTTTTGTATTTTTAGTAGAGACGGGGTTTCACCATGTTGGCCAGGCTGGTCTCGATTTCTTGACCTCGTGATCCTTCCACTTCAGCCTCCCAAAGTGCTGGGATTACAGGTGTGAGCCCCCGCGCCCGGCCCTTTACTCATGTACTTTGAGGCCTTGACAATTCACCTTTGCCACTTGGATGGGCACACTCATCTGTGGCTCTTCCTATTCACTGAGCTACGGAGGACTCAGGAGTCAGGGGTTTAATCCAAATTACTTTTTCTACCCTTTAAATATAGGTCCCTTTCTTAGAAGGCAAAAATGGGAAGTGGGAGAAGCAAATAATACCTTCGTTGGTTTAATTTATTTAAGAATATTTTAAATTTTTAATTAGAAAGCTAACAAATTTGTTGTGAAAAAATTCAAATATTTATTGAAGCATATACAATATAAAATGAAAGCCTGGGGCTGGGCGCAGTGGCTCATGCCTGTAATCCCAACACTTTGGGAGGCCGAGGTAGACGGATCACGAGGTCAGGAGATCGAGACCATCCTGGTTAACACGGTGAAACCCCATCTCTACTAAGAACGCAAAAAATTATCTGGGTGCGGTGGTCGATGCCTGTAGTCCCAGCTACTTGGGAGGCTGAGGCAGGAGAATGGCAGAACCTGGGAGGCAGAGCTTGCAGTGAGCCAAGATCACGCCACTGCACTCCAGCCTAGGGGACAGAGCGAGACTCCGTCTCAAAAAAAAAGAAAAAAAGAAAGTCTGTTTTGTAAGCCCAACCCTGCAAGATAGTAACCTCTGATTACAACTTGGGGTATAATATTCAGTTTTCCATGAGCCAAGCTGTTCACTAAACAAAGTGTTAACTTGGTTATGGGCAAGGCCACCCACTAAGGTGACACCACTGAAGTCAGGGAGCCACTAAACCCACCCTGAAATCACTCAACACTCTAGATGGTTTAAAAGATATCTGGGCCAGGCGCAGTGGCTCACACCTGTAATCCCAGCACTTTGGGAGGCCAAGGCGGGTGGATCACCTGAGGTCAGGAGTTCGAGACCAGCCTGGCCAACATGGTGAAACCCCATCTCTACTAAAATACCAAAATGTAGCCAGGCGTAGTGGCAGGTGCCTGTAATCCCAGCTACTCAGGAGGCTGAGACAGGAGAATTGCTTGAATCTGGGAGGCAGAGGTTGCAGTAAGCCAAGATCACGCCATTGCACTCCAGCCTGGGCAACAAGAACGAAACTCTGTCTCAAAAA
>NW_016817843.1:1265563-1280168 GCF_001698545.2 Rhinopithecus bieti | reverse complement strand
CACTTTGGGAGGCCAAGGCGGGTGGATCACCTGAGGTCAGGAGTTCGAGACCAGCCTGGCCAACATGGTGAAACCCCATCTCTACTAAAAATACCAAAATGTAGCCAGGCGTAGTGGCAGGTGCCTGTAATCCCAGCTACTCAGGAGGCTGAGACAGGAGAATTGCTTGAATCTGGGAGGCAGAGGTTGCAGTAAGCCAAGATCACGCCATTGCACTCCAGCCTGGGCAACAAGAACGAAACTCTGTCTCAAAAAAAAAAAAAAAAAAAGGCCGGGCATGGTGGCTCACGCCTGTAATCCCAGCACTTTGGGAGGCTGAAGTGGGCGGATCACGAGGTCAGGAGATCGGGACCATCCTGGCTAACACAGTAAAACCTCGTCTCTACTAAAAATACAAAAAATTAGCCGGGCGTAGTGGCGGGTGCCTGTAGTCCCAGCTACTTGGGAGGCTGAGGCAGGAGAATAGCATGAACCCGGGAGGCAGGGCTTGCAGTGAGCCAAGATAGCGTCACTGCACTTCAGCCTGGGCAACAGAGCGAGACTCCATCTCAAAAAAAAAAAAAAAATCTGATCTGTACAATTTGATTTACCAGAAGTTGACAGAATGATTTGATTGTCAACAGATATTTGTATAGCACCTCCTGGGTTCAAGATTTGCTACGACAGTCAAATGGGATAAAGAAAGAGACTTCTTTCAGGAACAGAGCCACAGTGGGTCCCAGGAGTTAAAGGGGAGATAGACACGGCTAACTGGGGGTGGGGAGGGGAGGCTGCCCATAGCATCAGGGAGGCCTTCTCTGACGAACCTCCTATGGTCAGCACCCCCAGGTTAGGCGCTAGGACCCTTTTGTAATACATCTTACGATTACTCATCCAGTTCTTTCTCCACAGCCAGATTAAAAGCTCCATGATACCTATCACCTACACTACAGCCAGTATATAGGAGGTGCACAAAATAGGTTTGTTGAATGAGTGAGTAAAGGATGGATCTGAGGAGGGATGGAGAAGGTGCCTGGGGCTGCTAGGGTCAAAGGTGGTGGGAAACTGAAGAGACAGGAAGTAGCCCAACTAGTTTGCAAACAGCAATTTAGCTGAAGAATAGAGCTACTCTGCTAGAACAAAAATGGGAGATAAACCTAAATTAAGCTGAATGTGGAGCGCCCTGAATCCCAGCCGAGGCAGGAGAATTTCCTGGAAGGCTTCTGAGCAAGGGAGGACAAGGCTCAGAGCTGGGCTTGATGAAGGGCATTCTGGCACCAGCAACTGGCTGAGTAGGAGGAAGAAGAGCAGGAAGCGGGAACCTTCCAGGAAGGCAGTGAAGACCTGACTACAGGGGCAGTCAGCGAGGAGCAGGAAGGATGCAGGAGACAGAGAAGAGGGAGCTGACAGCAACCGCATCCTCACTACCACCAGTGTTCCACAAAGGAAAGTCAGTCTGACACCAAATATTGAGGAAAGACGCGATCCTGGCATAAAGGAGTGTTCTCAGGAGTGGACAGCTGGTGGCTCGAGGCTGATCAGGCTCAGTTTGCTCGTAGGAAAAGTGGGGATGGTAACCACGGTGCCTCATAGGGTTGCCAACGGGAATAAAGGAGTTGTGACTGTCTGGATCACAGTAAGCCCTCAATGTTAGCTATTATTTTAATTATTTTCTCATTTTATTATCAGTTAATAAAAATCTTCCATGGTCTAACCCTTGAGAACTGTTGGGACTGAGGCTGGACCCCCACGTGGCTGGTGAGATTGGTGAGGCTCGTACTGCCCAATTTTAGGGGGGTGGTATTGCCATTCACATCGTTGTTGGGTGTATAAATTGTTCTCTAGAGCTATGCAATGCATAACCTCACCAGCCCTATGTGGGGGCCCTGGGTGATTATACAAAATGTGAAGAAAAAAAAAGCCAAAACAAAAACTGTTCCAAGGTTTTGGACCCAAGGGTTGGGGCAATGGTTAATTAGAAATTATATTTTAAGTTGCTAATTTTTCCATTGTTTCTATTACTTTGGTTGTATAACGTATCTTTTCCCCCACAAAAGTGGAATACTCTCAAAATTATTTTTGGGGAGTGATTGCGGATGAGTTCAGACTGAAAGGCTTACCCACATCAAAGACTTAATGCAAATGTGGTCCTTTCTCCATAGCACATGGAAAAGTGGGGTGCCTCTGGTGGTAATTTGGGTGGAATTCACAAGAAATCTCCACCTGATCCTCCCACCTTCTTCCAGGGTTGCTTCCTCATGTGGACTGCATAAACAGCTGGAGTGGAATTTTAACTTCACATCAACGAATGCTGCTAAGCTGCCTTGATCACCAGCCTCTCACTCAGGTCCGAGAGTAGCCGCCCAGCTGCTCCAGCAGCTGCATTTACCAACTCCAGAGGCCACTCCATCCAGTCCTGGTCTTGTGTGGTGCAGCACCCCTGCCCTGTGCCCATGTGTTTCCAATCACCATGCAGCCCTTGACCAGAGCCCTAACATCTGCTTCTTAAAGTCAGGGCTTTTGTCTCCATCATCTTTCTCCAGCCCCCAGCACAGGACATGCCCAAGGGACATGATTAATGAATGTTTATTGACATACTGCCCATTTTTCTGTGTGAGTTCGCCCTGCTTTTCTGAACATACTTGTCTGTAACTTCCTTGAAGGCTGGAGGTGGCATCGTCTAAACCCACCATGATGATGGGCATGGAGTCACAGGCGGCAAACATTTCCAGAATAAACGGGTGCGGCGGGCAGAGGGTCCCGAAGGGTGAGCAGGGAAGAGAGGTGGTTCAGGCAAGGACACTGCTGTGGCTGGAGGCGGAACTTGGAGAGACTGTCAGCATGCCTATGACACACAATTACAGGGGCTCAGACATTTAGGGGCTTTGTGAATAGTCTCTTAGACTCAAAATTGGTTGGTTAGGGCATGCCAGTAAAGAATGCTGTTTTCCATGGGATCAACTAGTGAATCCTACCCTCAAATCCATGGATCCCTGCTGAGCACCTGTCAAATGCAGTGTGCAGTGGCAGACGGGCTGGCGGGCAGTGCTGCCCAGAGGTTAGCTAGCAGCTCTACAGTCAGAGGGCTGAGGCCCACCCAGTTCCTCACCACCTCAAGGGATGGCCTCAGGAAAGCTCTATAAATTCTTTGAACTCTTGTGAGGACAAGAGGACCTCAGCACTAGGAGTTGATAGGCATCGAGTCCACCAGCACACTCCAAAGATAATGGCTGACATGGCTGTTATTGGCTTGCATCTGAACCCTGGCCTGCTGGCTACCTAAAGTAGGAATTTCTAAAGCCAGGTCTGGGCCCTGCGGGGATAAGGGCTGAGTTTAATCAGTGATGTCTGTCTTGGACAATGCATGGGGAAGGGCAATACTAGAGTAATATAATTGCCAGCCATGAGTGAGAGGAAAAAATATACATCGGGCTTGGGATGCGAAGGGCTGTCAGCTCTAAGGCATCTCTCAGTCTCTCTAGGGATGGTCTCCCTAAGCCTTTCCTAACATGAGCTCCTTTGGTTTTCTTGAAGCCTGGTGATCACAGCCCAAGGTGATCCCCAAGGTGCATAAAGAAAGCAGCAGCAACTAAAACTGCAGGTCCCATGGTAGTGGGTGGGGATGTGGCAGCAAGCAGCCTCCCTGGCCCTGGAGTCCCTCCATGCTGTGGGAAGAGGGTTGAGCAGGGCAGGTGGCAGCCCTGTGGGACTGAGGGTGCTGGCTGGTGAACCCTGTTCAGTTCCACCCCACCCCAACACTCCACCCCAGGATGCTGTGTGCCATCAGCCTGCTTTATGATCCCAGGCACCTGGGAAGACAGGGGAATAGCTCCTCTACCAGAGTTAGAGTAATGGCAGGAGTGAGTACCAACTTGTGGGACCCATTACTCCTGCTCTTTCTATTCCTTCCCCAACAATAAAATGGGCGGAAGTATCAGTTGAGCTCTCTAAAGTTCAGCCTCAAACTCAACAGGCCCAGGCTAGGCATGGTGGCTCCCAGCACTTTGGGAGGCCGAAGCGGGAAGATTGCCTGAGCCCAGGAGTTTAAGATCAGCCTGGGCAACAGAGTGAGACAAGTCTCTACCAAAAATAAAAATAAAATAAAAATGAGGCCCAGAGGAGGCTGCAAGAGAGTGAAGGCTTATCTTTCAGCTCCTGGAGGTTCTTTGCTCCCCACCTCAAGCACACATGGACACATGGCACATAAATGCACGGCCAAGAGGCCAAGAGCATGCACCTTGTTCCAGAGGTGCGCTGTTTCCTCGCCAGTCTTGCTGTCTGCTGAAAGTATTTGCTATCGGACAGCCCGACAGTCCTTCTGCAGGTGGGTTTGTGATTTAGAGAAAGGCTTTTTTTTTTTTTTTTTGAGATCGAGTCTCTGTCACAGCCCAGGCTGGAGTGTAGCAGCACGATCTCAGCTCACTGCAACCCTCACCTCCCGTTCAAGCAATTCTCCTGCTTCAACCTCCTGAGTAGCTGGGATTACAGGCAGGTACCACCATGCCCAGTTAATTTTTGTATTTTTAGTAGAGACTGAGTTTCACTATGTTGATCAGGCTGGTCTCGAACTCCTGACCTCAGGTGATCTGCCTGCCTCCACCTCCCAAAGTTCAGAGAAAGGTTTTTTGCATCTGGAATCCTGTAAACGCTTGTATCCCTGTTTCCCTACCCTCTCTAGGAGAAAAGGCAGAACCTAGACCAGTGCCCCCACCCCCATTCTGTGTGCACACATCAGGCTGATATTTGAATCATGTCCTGAGCACCTGCCCTGTCACCCAGGTTAAGAACTCCCACCTTACTCCCTTTACCCCCACAGCTAGCTGAGGCCAAACATAGCACAAAAGGAAATTTTCTACTTGGTACTATTTATGCAATACCCAAAGGATTCCTGATTGATAAAGTGTGGTGGCCAGGCGCAATGGCTCACGCCTGTAATCCCAGCACTTTGGGAAGCCGAGGCGGACAGATCACCTGAGGTCAGGAGTTCAAGACCAGCCTGGCCAATATGGCAAAACCCTGTCTCTACTAAAAAATACGAAAAGTAGCCAGGCATGGTGGCAGGTGCCTGTAATCCCAGCTACTCAGAAGGGTGAGGCAGGGAGAACTGCTTGAACCCAGGAGGCAGAAGTTGCAGTGAGCTGAGATCACGCCACTGCACTCCAGCCTGGGCAACACAGTGAGACTCCATTTCAGGAAAAAAAAAAAAAAAAAGAATAGCAACACTTCATTAGAAGAGAGAGAGAGAGAAAAAAGAAACCTTCAACCAGAATTCACTTGACCCAATGGATCACTCCTAAATCGCAAATGGTAATTATTAACTTCACTGGAGTGACCCTTGGGCCACTGGGAGAACGTTAAAGGAGGAAGAGGCGATTACACCGCCCATTTGCCCTAAGTGTAGCAAAGCCCTGCAAGCCAAAGGGAGAGAACAGGCCTGGGGCTTGCAGGAAGGAAAGCAAGCAAATGGCTGGGCAGTGTGTGCCCCAAGAGGTCACACAGCCCAGCCACAGGAGGAGAAAAGCCCGAGTGCCAGTGAAAGCCCAGAAATGCCTGCACAGTGGAAGGAACGTGAAGTTGCCTGTAAAACAAGGTGTTGGCTTTGGGCTGCCAGATAAAAAACAGGACAGCCTTTTACCCCTGAATTTCAGATAAGCAATGAATGTGGGAACACCCTGGATTTACTTAGTGGAACAAATATAACTTAGTGTCATTTAGTCAAAACCAGCCAGAGCCACAGCACCAGGGATTTCACTGTTGCCCTTCCCACAGGCTGCTTCCTGGGGCTTACAGCAGCATGGAGAGTGGGTCTGGAGGAGCAAGCTGGGACCTGGCACATCAGGAAAGCTATCCAACCTCTCCGAGCCAAGGCTTGGAGCATGAAGGGGCTGGGACCTCTGAGCAAAAGCACCAGGGGCTTATCAGTGGGGTGACCTTCCTACTGCCCCTGGCCCCATACATTCCTTTTGGATAAACACACACACACACACACACACACACACACACACACACACCCCAAAAAATGAAATGAGCAGAGGTACCTCTCTGCTTGGCCTTGAGCACACACATTAGCAGGGCAAGAGCCAAGGGCCCCAAAGGGTTTTAGGTACACTCTCATGATCCCCTTCAGCCTGTCCCCCACTTTTTCACTGAGGCATTTGCCTTTTTCTTGGTGGTGCTTTGCAAAAGAAGCTTCCCAAACAGACTGCAATGCCCATGTCCCTACCAAGGGTGGTACCAATGCAACCAGAAAAGAGCCTTCCAGAATCTGACCATGACTTTTCACTATCTGCTTCCAACTCTCCCACTATGCTCTCAAACCCAGCATAACATCAGAATCTTCCAGGAAATGTTTTTAAGCTTTTGATGCCCATGTCCCACCCAGGGCTTGAAGGTATTGGTTCAGGGTGCAGCTTGGGCACTGGGACTTTTTAAAAAATCTCCTGTTATGATTCTAACGTGCAGCCAGGGTCAGACCCCTGTTTTAGGGAATAGATTCAGTGGCACACATCACTCTACGGTGGGGCTAGGGGGCTGCAGAGGGCCAGGGATGGGGGGCACTGAGTAACCTGGATGGAGCTCACAAATCCTCATGCAGAGGGCCCAGGTTTGACTGCATGTGCTTTAGGAGATGAAGAGGCTGCAGGACGGGTAGGGTAAGAACAAGAACCCTGAAGTCAGAGGGACAAGGCATAGCCCCAGCTCAGTCACGTGAAGGCCGGGTGACCTTGTGCAAGTCACCTGTCCATCCAAAACTCACTCTCCTCATTCTGTAAAATGAGACAGTTTCCCTCCAGTCTTTGGGGCTCTGGGGTTGATTCTCCCCAGGACTCAGCTGTGGCTTTCACAAGACCCAGAAGAGATGCTGAGTCCCCAAGTTTAAGTTCTCCATCATGCCACTCCCAAAACATACCCTGCAGCTCACAATTATCTGCTTCAGTACCTGTTTTCTCTCCAAGAGTGGAATGTTGCACGTGAAACAATGCACAGTGTCTGGCATCCACAGACATGCAATAAATGGTAGCTATTATTTTCCTAACATGAAACATCTGATCTGCTTTGTATCAAAGGCGCAACTAGTCATGCCTGGACCATCAATGCCAAACATATGGAACTGATTATGCTGACTCAGACCATTCAACTCTTGCAATGAAATATGAATACTGTATACAATATCATGTTTACTTAACCAAGGGTTTCCCTCTGCTTTCTCCAGTGGCAGCATGCCAAGTGTCGCAGAAAGGCTCTGAGGCAACACTTTCTGGCCACGGTCTCAAAGCAGCTTTCCCCTCTGGGGGTCTGGGGTTGATACTGCCCGAGGCCCAACTGTGGCTTTCACAAGACCCAGAGGAGATGCTCAGTTCACATTTAACTTTTCCATCATGCCACTCCCAAAACATATACTCCAGCCTACCAGTACCTGAATTCCTATTACTAAAACGCCGATCCTTAAGGAAAAAACCATTTTCTTTTAAAATGTGACTATCTCTGGGAGACCAGACCCATTAGCAAGAATAGTTTGTTCAAGTCCTCCCAAAACAGACTTGATGTACTTTTCCCTATTCTTCCCACTAAGTACATCCCAAAACACTAGATGTTAAAAAAGTATTTTTCAAAACTCTGACTTAAGAGTAGTCAAAATCACATAGAACAGAACAAGGATGGTGACTGCCAAGGACTAAGGGGAGAGGAAATGGGGAGTTAGTGTTTAATGGTTACAGAGTTTCAGTTTTACAGGGTGAAATATTATGAATATATTTAATTCCACTGAGTTATACACTGAGAAACGGTTAAGATGGTAAATTATATGTTATGTATCTTTTAGCTAATTTTTTCCTTTTTTTTTTTTTAGACAGAGTCTCACTCTGTCACCAGGCTGGAGTGCAGTGGTGTGATCTTGGCTCACTGCAACCTCTACCTCCCAGGTTCAAGCGATTCTCCTGCCTCAGCCTCCTGAGTAGCTGGGACTATAGGTGCCCACCACCACACCCAGCTAATTTTTGTATTTTTAGTAGAGACAGGGTTTCACCATGTTGACCAGTAAAATGAAAGGGGAACAAAAGAAAGAATTGGTATACTAAAATCAAAGCAATAGAAAAGTATTCAATTTGACCAAAAATGAGAAGAGACTGAAAAAAATGAATACAGTCTCTGGGACTACGATTAAATATCTAAAATCCATATCACTGAAATCCTGAAAGGAGAGGAGATAGAAAGCAAGGCCAAAAGAGAGCTTGAAGGGCCGGGCACGGTGGCTCACGCCTGTAATCCTAGCACTTTGAGAGGCTGAGGCAGGCAGATCACCTGAGCCCAGGAATTTGAGACCAGCCTGGGCAACATGGGAAAACCCTGTCTCTAACAAAAAGTATAAAAATTAGCCAGGTGTAGTGGCACATGGCTGTAGTACCAGCTACTAAGGAGCCTGAAGTGGGAGGATCGCTTGAGCCTGTGAGGTCAAGGCTGCAGTGAGCCATCAGAGTGTCACTGCACTCCAGCCTGGGTGACAGAACGAGACCCTGTTTCAAAAAAAATAAAGAAAAGAAAAATCTATAATCTATATTTATAGAACACTTTTCCCAATAATAGAATACACATGCTTTCGAAGATCAATGATATCCTTATAAAGCAAATCCCAACAAATTAAAAATAACTGAAATCATATAGTTTGTGTTCTTTAATTATAATGGAAATAACCAGATATTAATAACAGAAACACAATAGAAATTCTCAATACTTGCAAACTAAACTATTTATTATCATTATTATTATTATTTTTTGAGATGGAGTTTTTGCTCTTGTTGCCCAGGCTAGAATGCAATAGTGCAATCTCAGCTTACTACAACCTCCGCCTCCCAGGTTCAAGTGATTCTCCTGCCTCAGCCTTCCAAGTAGCTGGGATTACAGGCATGTACCACCAAGCCTAGCTAATTTTTTGTATTTAGTAGAGATGGGATTTCACCATGTTGGTCAGGCTGGTCTCGAACTCCTGACCTCAGGTGATCCACCCGCCTCAGCCTTCCAAAGTGCTGGGATTACAGGCGTGAGCCACCATGTCCGGTGGAAACTAAACTTCTAAAGTAGTCCATGGGTCAAAGAAAACGTGTCCGCCGGGCGCCCGTGACTCAAACCTGTAATCCCAGCACTTTGGGACGCCGAGGCGGGTGGATCACGAGGTCAGGAGATCGAGACCATCCTGGCTAACACGGTGAAACCCCGTCTGTACTAAAAATACAAGAAAATTAGCTGGGCGTGGTGGTGGGCGCCTGTAGTCCCAGCTACTCGGGAGGCTGAGGCAGGAGAATGGCGTGAATCCGGCTGGGGGGCGGGGGGGCGGTGGGTGCGGAGCTTGCAGTGAGCCGAGATCGCACCACTGCACTCCAGCCTGGGGCACAGAGCAAAACTCTGTCTCAAAAAAAAAGAAAAAGTGTCAAGAAAAGAAAATTTTTTAAATACATTGAACTAAATGAAAATAAAAACACAACATGCCAAAATTTGTGAGATACAGCTAAAGCAGTGTTGCGGAAATTTATAGTATTAAAAATCCATCATACCATCCTGGCTGACACGGTGAAACCTCGTCTCTAGTAAAAAAAAAACACAAAAACTAGCCGGGCGAGGTGGCGGGCGCCTGTAGTCCCAGCTACCCGGGAGGCTGAGGCAGGAGAATGGCGTAAATCCGGAAGGCGGAGCTTGCGGTGAGCTGAGATCTGGCCACTGCACTCCAGCCTGGGCGACAGAGCGAGACTCCGCCTCAAAAAAAAAAATCCATCATTTAAGTTTAGAACACAGGGAAAGAGCAAAATAAACCCAAAACAAGCAGAGAGAAGAAAATAATAGATAAAAAAAAGAAAATGAAAAAAAGCAATACAGAACCAATGAAACAACAAATTATTTGAAAAGAACAATAAAATTAACAAACCTCTAGCAAGACCAACAAAGAAAAAAATGAGAAGACAAATTGCTAATAACAGGAATAAAACAGGGGAAATCACTATAGACTCTGTAGACATCAAAAGGATAATAAGTGAATACTACAAATAACCACACACGAATTTGGTAGCACAGAGGAAGTGAATTAAATCTTCAAAAAAAACTATCACAACGTACCCCACATGAAACAGATAATTTGAACAGGGCCATAACTATTAAGGAAACTGAATTCATAATTTTTAAAACTACCGAAAAACAAATCTCCAGGCCCAGATGGTTTCATTGGAGAATTATGCCAAATGCTTAAAGCAGAATTAACACCAATTCTACATAATCTTCAGAAATGAGAAGAGACGGTAGCACTTTCCAATATATTTTATGAAGCTAGTATTGCTCTGATACCAAAACCAGACAAAAACAATACAGAAAAAAACAGATCAACATTCTTCATGAACATAAACACAAAAAAATTTTAACAAAATATCAACAAATAGAATTCACCAATATATAAAAATAATTATATACCACAATCAAGTGGAATTTATGCCATGGATAGAAAGTCAGATCAATATTTGAAAATCAGTCAATGTCAGCCAGGCGCGGTGGCTCAAGCCTGTAATCCCAGCACTTTGGGAGGGCGAGGAAGGCGGATCACGAGGTCAGGAAATCAAGACCACCCTGGCTAACACGGTGAAACCCTGTCTCTACTAAAAATACAAAAAAAAAAAATTAGCCAGGCATGGTGGTGGGCACCTGTAGTCCCAGCTACTCGGGAGGCTGAGGCAGGAGAATGGCGTGAACCTGGGAGGCAGAGCTTGAGCTAAGATCGTGCCACTGCACTCCAGCCTGGACAACACAGCAAGACTCTATCTCAAAAAAAAAAAAAAGAAAGAAAATCAGTCAATGTCATCCAGCATACTAACAGGCTAAAAAAATAAAAATCACAAGATCATATTGATCATTTAACAAAATTCAATATTCGTTCATGGGGGAAAAAAAACCCTCTAAGAAAATTAGGAAGAAGCCAGGCATGGTGGCTCATGCCTGTAATCCCAGCACTTTGGGAGGCCGAGGCAGGTGGATCACCTGAGGTCAGGAGTTCAAGACCAGTGTGGCCAAAATGGTGAAACCCCATCTCTATTTAAAATACAAAAATTAGGCTGGGTGCAGTGGCTCATGCCTGTAGTCCCAGCTACT
Source organism: Rhinopithecus bieti (assembly GCF_001698545.2). Taxonomy (NCBI): domain Eukaryota; kingdom Metazoa; phylum Chordata; class Mammalia; order Primates; family Cercopithecidae; genus Rhinopithecus; species Rhinopithecus bieti. The sequence continues at coordinate 1,269,065 of NW_016817843.1, read as the reverse complement.
CAGGAGACTGAGGCAGGAGAATGGCGTGAACCTGGGAGGCAGAGCTTGCAGTGAGCCGAGATTGTGCCACTGCACTCTAGCCTGGGCCACAGAGCAAGACTCCGTCTCAAACAAACAAGCAAACAAAAATAAAAAAATTAGCCGAGCATGGTGGTGCGTGCCTGTAGTCCTGGCTACTCGGGGGCTGAGACAGGAGAATCGCTTGAACCTGGGAGGCGGAGGTTGCAGTGAGCCAAGATTGTGCCACTGCACTCCAGCCTGGGTGACAGAGGAGACTTCATCTCAAAAAAAAAAGAAAAAAGAAAGAAAAGAGGGGCATATCCTCAACTTAATAAAGATCTAAAAAAAAAAAAAAAAAGGGAACAAGGCAAGGATATCTGCTTTCCCCATTCTTATTCAACACTGTGCTGAAAGTTATAGCCAATGCAATAAAGCAAGTAAAAGAAATAAAACACATCAGAAATAAAAGATCAGAAAAGAAGAAAATAAAAGGATTGCTATTTGCAGATATGATTATCTTCAAAGAAAATTCCAAGGAAGGCTAGGCACGGTGGCTCATGCTGTAATCCTAGCACTCTGGGAGGCTGAGGTGGGTGGATCACCTGAAGTCAGGAGTGCAAGACCAGCCTGGCCAACATGGCAAAACCCCGTCTGTATCAAAAATGCAAAAAAATTAGCCAGGCATGGTGGTGGCATGTGCCTGTAATCCCAGCTACTCGGGAGGCACGAGAATTGCTTGAGCCCTGGAGGTGGAGGTTGCAGTGAGCTGAGATTGCGCCACTGTACTCCAACCTGGGTGACAGAGACTCCATCTCAACAATAAAAAAAGAAAAAAAAAGAAAATTCCAAGTAATCTATAAAAAAGTATCCTTGGAACAAATAAGTTATTTCATCAAGGTTGCAAGATACAAATTAATGTATTTCTACATATTAAGCAATAAACATATAGACACTGAAATTAAAAATACAATACCATTTACAATCACTCCAAATGGTGAAATACTTAGGTATAAATCTAACAAAGCACATATAGAACTCATCTGCTAAAAACAACAAAACACTGAATAAAGAAATACAAGAAGATATAAATAAATGGAGAGATATACTGTGTTCATAGATTGGAAATCTCAACCTAGAAAAAACATCAATTCTCCCCAAATTGACATACAGATTGTAGTATAATTTCAAAGTATGTATTCGGCTTTTGTCTTTGATTCCTGGCATAGAGGTCCTTTAAGCAATGTTACAAATCTATGTTCAATATCTTCTTCTGGGTAAAAAGCAAAGGACCCAGTACCTGTATCAACCCACATAGAAACCTTTTCACCTGTCACCAGCCCTTTTACCTAGACAATCTTCTCTAATCCTGTGAAGGATGTATCACTGGAATTGTCCCCAGTTCATGGGTGAGGACCCTGAGGTTCACAGGTGCTAAGTGACTTGCCCAGCTCTGCATGGCTAGGAAGGAATGAAGAGGGCTTCTCACAGCCTCCCCCTACCCTAACCTTGCAGTCCACATACAAGCTCCAGGTACTGAGCCCTGGGTTGCAGGTGGTTCTGAGGGTTGAACCGAGGGAAGACTCCAGTGTGTGAGAGCCAAGGGTGAGGATGGGGCACTGAATGGTAAGCCTGAGTGGGGAAGGGGCCAGTGGCATCAATCACTTCACAATCTAGTTGCAACCTGCCCTGAGGAGTATTCTCAAATCTGTTTAGAGTATTCTTGGGAAGAAATATCTTAGTCCAGATCTCCCATGGCAATAACCTGCCTATAAGATGTGCAGGACTGGCAATATATAATGAGGCCGAAATTGCATATAACCTACAACTCAGTATTTCCACTCCTAGAGATTCACATATGTCCACAGGGAGACATGTAAGAAGGTTAACGGCTCTCAACTTGGGTAGGGGTTTTGATACATATATTTATCAAAACTCATCAGACTCCACATTTAAAATCTGCACATTTGCCGGGCGCGGTGGCTCACGCCTGTAATCCCAGCTCTCAGGGAGGCAGAGGCGGGAGGATAGCTTGAGCCCAGGAGTTCGAGACCTGCCTGGGTAATACAGCGAGACCCCGTTCTCCACAAAAGGAAAAAAAAAAAAAAAAAAAAAAAAAAAAAAAAAAAAATAAAATCTGCACATTTAATTATGGCAAAGGAAACCTCACAATAGAAAAGAATAATGTTCATGGCAACGTTGTTTGTAACAGAAAAATTCAGGAAAACCTAAATGCCCATCAAGAGGCAACTGGGGCTGGGCGTGGTGGCTCACGCCTGTAATCCCAGCACTTTGGGATGCTGAGGTGGGCAAATCATGAAGTCAGGAATTTGAGATCAGCCTGGCCGGCATGGTGAAACCCCATCTCTACTAAAACAAACAAACAAACAAAAAAATTAGCTGGGCATGGTAGTGGGCACCTGTAATCCCAGCTACTTGGGAGGTTGAGGCAGGAGAATCACTTGAAGCCAGGAGGTGGAGGTTGCGGTGAGCTGAGATCGCGCCACTGCACTCCAGCCTGGGTGACAGCGTCATAAATAAATAAATAAGGCGACTGGAAGCCAGGCGCAGTGGCTCATGTCTGTAATCCCAACACTTTGGCAGGCCAAGGCAGGAGGATCACTCGTCCCCAGGAGTTAGAGACCAGCCTGGACAACATGGCAAAACCTCATCTCTACAAAAAAGTTAAAAAACAATTGGGTGTGGTGGCATGCACCTGTAGTCCTAGCTACTCAAGAGGCTGAGGCGGGAGGATCACTTGAGCCCAGGAGTTTAGGCTCCAGTGAGCTATGATGGCACCACTGTGTTTCAGCCTGGGCGGGAGCCAACTCAAAAAATTAAAAAAAAAAAAAAAAAAGGCTGGGTACAGTGGCTCATGCCTGTAATCCCAGCACTTGGGAGGCTAAGACGGGCAGATCACTGGAGGTCAGGAGTTCAAGACCAGCCTGGCAACATGGTGAAATTCCATCTTTACTAAAATACGAAAATTAGCCAGGCATGGTGGTGCACACCTGTAATCCCAGCTACTCAGGAGGCTGAGTCAGGAGAATCACTTGAACCCAGGAGGCAGAGGTTGCAGTGAGCTGAGACAGCACCACTGCACACCAGCCTGGGCAACAGAGCAAGACTCTGTTTAAAAAAAATAAAGAAAGAAAACAAAAAAACAAAAGGAGGAGATTGGATAAATAAAACTATGGTATATACACATATTTGTCTATGAAGATAAATGAACAAGGGCTACACTTTTCAAGTCAGATGAATTTAGCAAACTTCACAAAGAGTGAAAAAGCGAGGCCGGGCGTGGCTGAGGTGGGCGGATCACGAGGTCAAGAAATCAAGACCATCCTGGCCAACATGGTGAAACCCTGTCTCTACTAAAAATACAAAAATTAGCTGGGTGTGGTGGTGCATGCCTGTAGTCCCAGCTACTCAGGAGGCTGAGGCAGGAGAATCGCTTGAACCTGGGAGGTGGAGGTTGCAGTGAGCCAAGATCGTGCCTCTGCAC
>NW_016817843.1:1251418-1262263 GCF_001698545.2 Rhinopithecus bieti | reverse complement strand
AAAAAAAAAAAAAAAAAAAAAAAGCAAGCTGAAGAAGAAAGCACACTATATGAAATTTTATAACATTTATGAGGTAAGCTGCTGCTAGTGTCCTTCTCAGCACCCATTTCCCCTTGTTTCCACAAAGGGGACCCAATCTCATTCAGGGTGGCAACTTCCCAGCTAGCACACTTCATTCGCCACTCTTCCTGGCAGCTTGGAGTAACCAGGGAAAAGTTAGCAGAAATCCACAGCATGGGGCCTCACACCAAGTTACCACCTTTTTAAAAAACTGCTTTAATCGGCCAGGCACAGTGGCTCACGCCTGTAATCCCAGCACTTTGGGAGGCCGAGGCGGGCAGATCATGAGGTCAGGAGATCGAGACCATCCTGGCTAACACAGTGAAATCCCGTCTGTACTAAAAAAAAAAAAAATACAAAAAAAATTAGTCACGGGTAGTGACGGGCACCTGCAGTCCCAGCCACGCAGGAGGCTGAGGCAGGAGAATGCCGTGAACCCGGGGGGGCGGAGCTTGCAGTGAGCTGAGATGGCACCACTGCACTCCAGCCTGGGTGACAGAGCGAGACTCCATCTCAAAAATAAATAAATAAATAAGTAAATAATTTTTAAAAACCTGCTTTAATCCACATGACTGTATATATCTATGGAGCACACAGTGATGTTGTGACACATATATAGTGATCGGATCAGAGTAATTAGCATATCCATCATCTCAAACGTCTATCATTTCTTTGTTTCGGGAATATTCAATATCCTCCTTCTAGCTATTCGAAACGATACACTATTGTTGGCTGGGCGCAATGGCTCACACCTGTAATCGCAGCACTATTTGGGAGGCTAAGGCAGGTGAATCACCTGAGGTCAGGAGTTCAAAACCAGCCTGACCAACATGGTGAAACTCCTTCTCTACTAAAAATACAAAAATTAGCTGGACACAGTGGCAGGTGCCTGTAATCCCAGCTACTTGGGAGGGTGAGGCAGGAGAATCGCTTGAACACAGGAAGTGGAGGTTGCAGGGAGTGGAGATGGCGCCATTAAGATGGCACCATTGCACTCCAGCCTGGGCAACAGAGCAATACTCCTTCTCAAAAACAAACAAACAAACAAAAACTATATATTATTGTTATCTATAGTAATCCTACAGTGCTACAGAACACTAACCTTATCCCTCCTATCTTGCTGTAATTTTGAATTCTTTAACGAATCTATTCCTATCCTCCCCTTCCTCCTACGTTTTCTAGGCTCTAGTACCCTTTGTTCTACTTTTTCCTTCTACAAAAATCAACTGTTTTGTTTAGCTTCCACCTATGAGTGAGGACATGTGGTGTTTAACTTTGTTTCTGGCTTGTTTTAATTAATCTAATGTCTTCTAGTTCCATCCATGTTGCCACCAAGGACAGGATTTATTTTATGGCTAAATACTTAATAGTATTCCATTGTGTGTGTGTGTGTGTGTGTGTGTGTGTGTGTGCGTACACACACACATATATATAGCTTTCTGTTTTTTGTTTTTTGTTTTTTTAAGAGACAGGGTCTCACTCTGTTGCTCAGGCTGGAGTGCAGTAAGGCAATCATAGCTCACTGCAGTCTCAAACTCCTGGGCTCAAAGAGTCTTCCCACCTCAGCCTGCTGAGCAGCTATGACTATAAGCAAGCACCACCATGTCCAGCCATTTTTTTTATTTCTGGTAGAGAGTAGGTCTTGCCATGTTGCCAAGGCTTATATCACATTTTCTTTATCCATTCATCCATGGATGGATACCTAGACTGATTCCTTAGCTTGGCTATTATGAATAGTACTGCAATAAACATGAGGGTGCAGAAGTCTCTTTGACATACTGATTTCCTTTCTTTCAGATAAATGACCAGTAAAGTGCAATTGCAGAATCTATATGGTAGTTCTATCTGCAATTTTTTGAGGAACCTCCATACCATCCTCCATAGCGTTCCTGGACCAAACTGAGGGTTGGGCTGCTTATTCTCACGGCCCAATAACGAGATGCAGATGGACTGGGAAAGAAGGGAGTTTATTTCTGTAACTGGGTACAGAGAGAAGGCCTGGAAAATATCCCTAGACCAACTCAAAATTATAAAGTTTTCCAGGGCTTATATACCTTCTAAGCTATATGTCTACATGTAAGTGTGCATTCATTTAAAGACATAAGTGATTAACTTCTTCTAATCTATAACTAAGATCTGAGTGCTGAGGACCTTCTTCTGGAGCCTCAGTAAATGTACTTAATCTAAGTAAATCCAGGTGCTGGGGTGATTACCCTTATTATCTTGTCTCCTGCTAAATCATGGAGGTTTGAGGAGTTCCTTCAGACCCCCAATAAACTTGTTTGTGGAGGTCTGGGGAGTTTCTTCAGATCCCCAATAAAACTTGTTGAATCCTAAATGGGGCCTTAAAGAATTCCTTCATTATCTTGTCATGATTCAAAGCCTAGGAAAGGCCTGGGCAAAACTTCTGGTGGGCTTTTATTACATTCCAGCCTTTGTATGAGGGCACCGGCTCTATTAACTTTTAATATTGAACTTAACCACTCAGTGCTGGAACAGTTGTTACAGAGGCCTGCGTTAGTGAGACCTGGCCTGCCACAGTAGTGGTTGTGCTAGTTTAAATCCCCACCAGCAGTGTATGAGTTCCCTTTTCTCTGCACCTTTGCCAGCATTTGTTATTTTTTGCCTTTTTGACATAGCCATCCTAAATGCAATGAGATGAAATCCGGTTGTAATTTTGGTTTGCATTTCCCTGATGATTAATGATGTGAAGCATTTTTTCATATATTTATCTGTTAGCCATTTGTATGTCTTCTTTTGAGAAATATGTTTAGATCACTTGTTCATTTTTTAATCGGATGGCTTGTTTTTTGCTGTTGGGATGTTCCAGTCACCTACTTGATAAAAAGGACAGACTCAGTTGGTATGAGACTTTTTGTCCTTTGCCCTTTTGCTTTTTTCTGCCTGGAATGCAAATGAAATGCCCAGAAGCACAGCAGCCATTTAAGGAACAATGTGTTCTAAAAGCATACACTACAGATGTCAGAGCAAGGAGCCAGGTCATTGACTTTATCATGGAGCCACTGTCTAATCCCAACCTGGTTGCCGTCAGACTGCTTGTTGTATGAGAAAAATACTCCCCTTTTGGTTACACCACTGAAGTAAGATTTTATATTATATGCAATCAAATGTAAACCCCAACTGATACGGTGCAAAACAACACTATAGAGTGTTACCAACATAATCATGTCAATCATGGTCGAAGGATAAAGAGATGCATGGGAATTGAAACACCCGATGTGGGATAATGGTTTTCTCTGGGTGGGAGTGAGGGGATGACACTGGAGAGAGGAACGACCGGGGACTTCCACTGTAGTGCTGATGTGTGACTTCTAATGCCAAGTAGTGAGTACACAGGTGAGTTTTATTACCTGTTATATCCTTTTGTGTATTCTAAATATTTTATAATAAGATGTGAGTATAAAGAGTAGGTGAGAGGAAAAAACGTAATGGTAAAAAGGGAGAGGCCTTACTATTTACTGGTTGGCCCACCTGATTAGCTGTATCTCCTTCCACCAACAGGTCCTAAAATCCTAAGGGCACTTAGCTTAATGAATCATCCAGCTCAACATTCTCACTTTGTCCAGGACTTGCTGCCTTCCTTCGATAAGCATAATTAGCTTATTCCTACCCTCAATGGCCAGGTTCTGATACATACCCCTCCTGGGATGGGGTAATAGGGAAAGGCTCCCTACCACTCCCCAAGAATCAGGCATCAGACGTACTGCATCAGTGGAGTGTAATGAAAGAAGTGGCACGGAATGGCTTGGACATACACAAGGCAGGGCCACAGTCCCAAAGATTGAGTTCACAGGTCCTGGGAACCTGAGCTTCTACACTGTGGAAACGCTTCCTAGGTGGTTCTGAAGCATACTTCTTGTTGAGAACCCCTGTCATGAATCATGGTCTTTATCCTTATCTTCCCAGCCAGAATATTTAAGAGCGTTGCATTCTACAGTTTATATCACAAAATATTTTTTAAATTTCCAAATATAAAATGACATCATAATATTAAATGAATAAACTTTTAAAAATGACATCATTCTCTCTGATCCTGAATATTCTGCTGCTCCCCCTTGGGAGGATATGCCCCACTCCATCCAACCCAGTAAAAGCTTAGTCCATCCCTCTGTCTCTCAGAACCCAAGAGCCCATTTTCCAGAAGATTTAGCAGGAAGAGGTCATATGCGTTTGGGGAGATCCAATATTCTCTGAAATATTCCTCCATGTTTCCAGACTATTCTACTGCCCCAGACAGAGTTGGAGAGGGTACTTCCTGGAGGAACAGACAGCCCAGGTGGCAGGGAATGGCAGCTGTCAACGGCAAAGAACCCACTAGCATCACTCTTTTTTTTTTTTTTCTTTTGATACAGAGTTTTGCGGTTGTTGCCCAGGCTGGAGTGCAGTGGCACAATCTTGGCTCACGGCAACCTCCGCCTCCTGGGTTCAAGTGATTCTCCTGCCTCAGCCCCCCAAGCTGCTGGGATTACAGGCATGTGCCACCATGCCTGGCTAATTTTTTGTTATTTAGCAGAGACAGGGTTTTACCATGTTGGTCAGGCTGGTCTCAAACTCCTGACCTCAGGTGATCCACCCACCTCCGAAAGTGCTGGGATTACAGGCATGAGCCACCGCGCCCGGCTGCGTCACTCATTTTTAATGAAACTCTTCACACAGCCAACATCTCCATTTCTAGGCTGATGCCTAAGAATGTTCACACCCAGAGTCAGGCACAGGGCGGAGGGTCAAACTCAGGCTGAGACCCTGTGTCCCAAACTGCATGGGAGAAAATATCCCTTCCCACCCTCTCCCCTTTAGATGGAATCAGTGTTTGGCCCCAAAGGGGCCCAGAATCATCTATCTGCTTTCCCATTTGACAAGTGAGGATGTGGAGTTTTAGAAGGAGGAGACACTATACCCCAGCTGTCCCTGTAGGTTCCTATCAAAGCTGGGATGAGAACTTACATCTTTCAACTCCCAAAGTGGTTATTTTTTAAACTAAGAGTGAATCTAAAAAGCTGCTTTTTTTTTCTTTGCTCCAAAACTTTCAAAGAACATTGTTTTCATCACCAAATCTTCAAATCATGTGCAGAATTGCAAAAAGGCTTAAAGGCTGGTTTCACTTCCTGTGTGGAGGCAGCCTGCCATTAATTGGAACAAGTGAAAAACTGGCCTCCAGGCACACACAACACTTGGGGAGTCCATGAATATTTATCACCTCACTGAGAATTCCCTAAGCAGCGCAGTGACAGAAAACAACGTTCAGTTAAGTTTGAGTCTCTGTTCTAATATTCTCCACTAAGACAGCCCGTTCTTACTTGTGAAAGTGATCATTTTCAAAACCAGAATGAAGCCAATCTACTATTGGTAGCTCTAACAACAAGGCCCTAAGGCTTAAAATAACAAAACAATTCCTTCTCCAAAATAAACAAGGCTTTCCTTTGTGTATCTAATGAGAGGCAAGACCACAGCTAAGGCAAGTTCTAAGATGTTTACTGTCCCTGAATGCTGAGATATCTAGAGCCTCAAGGAAAAAGCAGATTACACAAAAAAAGGGATCTGTCAGAAAGCATTTGCATAAGTGCCAACCTGAGATCTAAATCCGGAGGATGGACCCCTCCCAGAGTGACCTAGGGCAGAGCACTAACCCTGTGAGGATTGGATCTTGTTTTGAAGGAACCGACAGAAATACATGGAAGGCACAGAGTAAAAGGAGAAACATACAAGTGGAAAATATGCTGGCACAAAAATCCAGGCATTGAGCTTCTGAAAAGAAATGGGCCTTCTCTAAGCACAAATATAAATGTTCTTAGCTTTTGGTGTAATTTTGTTCCAAACATAAAGCCAACATCTGTTCTCTCTCACTCCCTCTGCCCCTTCTCCCTGCCACCTCCAAGATGCATGGAAAATACATTTACCATTGAGTGAAAGAAGCACTGATAGTTGAAGATCTGGGCAAGAAGGACGAAATAAAATGCTTTAGAATTGAGTGTAGGTTTCTGGCTGGGCACATTGGCTCACGCCTATAATCCCAGAACTTTGGAAGGCCAAGGCGGGCCAATCATCTGAGGTCAGGAGTTCGAGACCAACCAAGCCAACATCATGAAACGTTGTCTCCACCAAAAAAAATGAAAATTAGCCGGCCGTGGTAATGGGTGCCTGTAATCCCAGCTACTTGGGAGGCTGAGGCATGAGAATCGCTTGAACCCAGGAGTGGAGGCTGCAGTGAGCTGAGATTGCGCCACTGTACTCCAGTCTGGGTGACAGAGTGAGCCTCCATGTCAAAAAAAAAAAAAAAAAAAAAACCTGAGTGTAGGTTTCTCAATGAAATGTTCAAGATACAATCACCCTTTCTTCCTTTATCACTCTGAAACACCAGGACCTGAGGAGGTGACTTGGCCATAGCAGCCCAGGGTTTCACATGCAGGCCATGTCCCCAGATCCTGCTGCCTGACAATGGCCCCGAGAGTGAAAATGTGGCAGCTCCCACGAAGGGAGGGTTGTCCAGCCGCAGAGTCTCACAAAACTAGGGAAGATCTAGGCCCTCCCTTCCTGTGGTTAAGAATCTTTCACCCAGTTCAATAGCCATGGTTCAGACAGAGAAAACTAAGGCCTAGGAGGGAGGAAGTGCCAGGATGGCAGGTATTCTTAGTATCCTTGTTCTCCAAAAGGGGCCTGCTGATCCTAATGGAATTCTCTGCCCCTGCCAGGCTGCATTTTTAGCACTTCAGCTGGAGGCAGGAGTTGGAGACACAGGATGAAAAGAGAGGGAATTGGTTTAACTCTGGTCAAGGGTTAGCCAATGCCCAGAGTGCCAGAGGGAGAGTAATCAGGGTTCCCTCCAGGGCACCTGAGGGCTGGCTCACCCATGCCATCAAGCAGGAAGCACTAGGAGCCAGGAGTGCACCTGGGGCTCACGGCCCTTTCCATTTCCTACAAGACCACCCTGCGCACACATACTCACACCTGTACATGGAATCTACTCTACGAACCAAAGCCTCATTTTCTCTATGTTGCAGCCAACCGACCTCATTGGGAACACCTAGCTTGATGTGGCAAGAAGGAAAAGAGTTTTCTGAGCTGGGCGCGGTGGCTCATGCCTGTAATCCCAGCACTTTGAGAGGCCGAGGCGGGTGGATCACAAGGTCAGAAGTTCAAGACCAGCCTGCCCAACATAGTGAAACCCCATCTCTACTAAAAATACAAAAATTAGCAAGGTGTGGTGGTGGGCGCCTGTAATCCCAGCTACTCAGGAGGCTGAGGCAGAGAACTGCTTGAACTCAGGAGGTGGAGGATGCAGTGAGCCGAGATTGCGCCACCTGCACTCCAGCCTGTGTGACAGAGCAAGACTCTATCTCAAAAAACAAAACAAAACAAAACAAAACAAAACAAAACAAAACAAAAGAATTTTCTGGATGTTCACACTCAAAAACCCTAAAACAAAACAAATACCAAAAAAAAAAAAAAAAAAGAAAGAAACCACACCCACTTTGGAAAAGAGTTATGTGGGAAAAGTTGAACAGGAACTGGACTTCATTTTTATACCTTCCTGAGAGGCACATGACAGGAAGCTATTCCTGTACTATGTAAAGTCTGAACTCATAAGGGAAGGTATGGGGGCAGGGGTAGGAGGGGAGTGGCAGTCAGGGCGGGCCCTGCTTCTCTGGAGAACTGCTTGGTCCTGGGTGGGTTTTGCTCAAACTACTAGGGAACAAAACCCTAAAGAGCTGCAGCAAAGGACTTGGGCACTCTAGGGCGACACCCCAGGGCCCCTTCACCAAAGCATTCTGAACAATGGAGGGTGGACCATTCAGGAAACACTTCAGTAAGAAAAGAACCCTCCTCCCAACACCTTTTGTCTAGGAAAAACATTTCCCCCAAACTTGAGTTCAGAAGAATGGAGGAGAGCCATTAGTAATAATGGCAAATATATTTTAAGCACGTATCACCTGCCATTAGCTCATTTTGTCCTCCTAACTATTCTATGCAATAGAGCCTCCCACTGTACCCCAAAAAGGAAGAGAGGTCCTGAAAGTTAACCACCACCCCCAAAGCCCCAGAGCCCAGTCCCGGTTAACACTTTCATTCCAGTCCCCAGAGGCATAGTGTGCTTCACATAGTGTGAGCCCCCTTTCAGTTTTTATAATAATTAACCTCCTGCTGAGACACATACCAATTCAAAGCCATATGCTTTGGGTTAAGATTAAACTAATGACAAGGGCCAAAGTCAAGGCATCAAGGACTACCTGCCCCTGAGCAAGGAGTTGTTAGAACTGTGTTTAACATAAAAAATTACCTTCTGACATTTTTTTTTTCTAGTTGGAAAAGTTAGGACAATATAAAATATGTTTGGGGTTAACACAATCCAAAAATCTCTCTTGTTTTAATTGACTAGCTCCTCCAGTAATGAAATCACGTTGGCATCACAGCAAAATAAAAGATTGTTTTCTATTAACCAAGCCCCGAATGTGAGGGCACGGGAGCTCCAGCAATTCTGTCTCTGGAAAAGCCAGTAGGAAAAGAGAAGGGTGAGGAGCACCTGGCAAGACATGCAGGGGCTTGGTTCTTTCATGCTGTGCTCTGATACTCACTGATCACCCTATGAGCTCCATACAGTGTTAGCAGTGAACAAGACAGCAGCCCTGCCACCAGGAGCTTACCTTGTAGTGGGGGGGACAGTGGAGGAAAACGAGCAAAGAAAAAGGTAAGGCCGGGTGCAGTGGCTCATGCCTGTAATCTCAGCACTTTGGGAGGCCAAGGTAGGCAGATCACCTGAGGTCAGGAGTTTGAGACCAGCCTGACCAACATGGTGAAACCCCATCTCTACTAAAAATACAAAAATTAGCCAGACGTGGTGGTGTGCGCCTGTAATCTCAGCTACTCAGGAGGCTGAGGCAGGAGAATCACTTGAACCGAGGAGACAGAGGTTGCAGTGAGCCAACATCAAGCCACTGCACTCCAGCCTGGGCAACACAGTGAGACTCCATCCCCCCCACAAAAAAGAGAAATCTATTGCCTGACCAACATGGAGAAACCCCATCTCTACTAAAATGCAAAATTAGCCGGGCATGGTGGCGCATGCCTGTAATCCCAGCCACTCGGGAGGCTGAGGCAGGAGAATTGCTTGAACCCGGGAGGCGGGAAGTTGCGGTGAGCCGAGATTGCGCCACTGCACTCTAGCCTGGACAGCANAGGCTGAGGCAGGAGAATCACTTGAACCGAGGAGACAGAGGTTGCAGTGAGCCAACATCAAGCCACTGCACTCCAGCCTGGGCAACACAGTGAGACTCCATCCCCCCCACAAAAAAGAGAAATCTATTGCCTGACCAACATGGAGAAACCCCATCTCTACTAAAATGCAAAATTAGCCGGGCATGGTGGCGCATGCCTGTAATCCCAGCCACTCGGGAGGCTGAGGCAGGAGAATTGCTTGAACCCGGGAGGCGGGAAGTTGCGGTGAGCCGAGATTGCGCCACTGCACTCTAGCCTGGACAGCAAGAGCGAAACTCTTGTTTCAAAAACAAACAAACAAAATTATTGTTAATTTTTTAAAAATTGTATTCAGCTGTGCATGGTGGCTCATGTCTATAATCCCCACATGTTGAGAGGCTAAGGTGGGAAGATCGCTTGAGCCCAGGAGTTCAAGACCAGCCTGGGCAACATAGTGAGACCCTGTCTCTACAAAAAGTAAAAAATTAGCCAGGCATGGTGATATGTGCCTGTGGTCATAGCTACTTGGGAGACTGAGGTGGGAGGATCACTTGAGCCCAGGAGGTTGAGGTTATAGTGAGCCATGATCATGCCGCTGCACTCTAGACTGGGTGGCAGAATGAGACCCTGCCAAAAAAAGAAAGAAAAGAAAAGAAAAGCATTCCACTTAGCACTTTAATGGGTCAGAATAATTTTCTAAAAAGTATTCATTTTTAAAATATGCACCATGTACTTTCAAAAGCATTTGAAGCCTTTGTAATAAAGCCCACAAGCAACAGAACAACTTAAAAGTTCCCTCTGGGAAGATGTTTACAATATACTGGAATACATGTTACAATATCAGTTTGGAAGAGAAATACTAACATTAAAGAATCTCAAAAGCCTAATTTACTCTAAGGGTTGAGTTTAGCTGCACACATAGCCTCATCATGAGCTAAGTTCTCATAATGCGTTCATTTTTATCCACATCTATATTTATCTTACTCCATCCTCTCCTTGGCCCTTCAGAGAGCCACCGCTTGCCTCATTTTGCTGCTCAATGGCACCCCCATCTGAGACTGAGCAGAAAGGAAAGACTGGAAAGTCTTGAAATGCTCCTGGTTTAGCAGTTCCAGTTCTGTGTGTGCGTGTCTTTGTGAGATGTGTGGTGCGTATGTGTGTTGGGGGTGAGAGGGTAATTCCTGGCTTAAAATGATGCTTAAATTTTATTTATCCATTCCTCTATACTTCTACAGTGTAGAATCTACACACACATTCTCATTATCTCTCTCTATCTCTCTCCTGTGTGGTCAGCAAAACACTCAGACCCACAATGTGTAATACGAAAATCTTAAAATTAGATGAAGAGCCCAATTTCCATTTTTAATTTCTTCATACAGCACTCCTTTGTGCTGTAATTCTGCCAGTGAGAATCCCATTCTTTAAGCTTTTCATAAGGTGAGACGTAAAACTGTCAGACATCTCACAAGTAAAGTTCAAAACAAAAAGCAAAAAGTGCAAGAACAATTGGTGAAACTTTTCATTCTTCCAGCTGGGTGGATTTTAAAAGGCCTTTTATGATTGTCTGATTAAAGT
>NW_016817843.1:1241094-1249894 GCF_001698545.2 Rhinopithecus bieti | reverse complement strand
TGCTATGTTGCCCCAAATTATAAATTGCTTATGTAATTTAACGTGGAAAAAGGGGTGCATTGTTTAAGAATTTTTCATTTGAGTAAATGAGCTTTCAAAGGAAAATCTCAAAGGAAAAACTTTTAAGTAACTTACTTGACTATAAAGTGAGCTTTCCAGGTATTCCTAAAAAAATCTTTGATTATAATAGGTGAAGGCTAGTCAAGTGCATTCACGACCAAAAGAGATAAAATCTGCATTCTGAATGGAAATAGAAACCTTTTAGCTAAGAGAAAATACTTGGAATGTGTTTATTTAGCATTTTCCCCTTTCTTTCTCTTTCAGGTAAAGCCTGATAAGTTTATTCCAGCTTCGGCGGGGCGCGGTGGCTCAAGCCTGTAATCCCAGCACTTTGGGAGGCCAAGACGGGTGGATCACGAGGTCAGGAGATCGAGACCATCCTGGCTAACACGGTGAAACCCCGTCTCTACTAAAAAATACAAAAAAAAAAAAAAACTAGCCAGGCGAGGGGCGGGGCCTGTAGTCCCAGCTACTCGGGAGGCTAAGGCGGGAGAATGGCGGGAACCCGGGAGGCGGAGCTTGCACTGAGCTGAGATACGGCCACTGCACTCCAGCCTGGGCAACAGAGCAAGACTCCGCCTCAAAAAAAAAAAAAAAGTTTATTCCAGCTTCCTCAAGAAGTGCATCAGCGATCAAACTTGAAATCTGTTCATCACTCACTCCCCAAATAAGCTGTTCATGCAGAATGAAACCGGCCTTCCTTGCCTCCACTTATCAACCCAGCATCTTGTATTAAAATACCTGGAACATGCCGGGCGCGGTGGCTCAGGACTGTAATCCCAGAACTTTGGGAGGCCGACGCAGGCAGATCACGCGGTCAAGAGATCGAGACCATCCTGGCCAACATGGTGAAACCCCGTCTCTACTAAAAATACAAAAATTAGCCGGGCGTGGTAGCGCGCGTCCATAGTCCCAGCTATTCGGGAGGCTGAGGTAGGAGAATCGCTTGAACCCGGGAGGCGGAGACTGCAGTGAGCCGAGATCGCGCCACTGCACTCCAGCCTGGCGACAGAGCGAGACTGGGTCTCAAAAAAAAAAAAAAAAAAAAGCCTGTAACAACACTTGGCTGCGTCCAGATAAACGTAAACGCTGTCGAGCACCGTAAATTCTGTTCTGCCACAACAGGAGTGAAAAGAATTTTCCAGGTCCCCACACTCTCTGGATGCCCCTACAAAGGGATGCTAATAATGTCCGTAAGGGCCCAGTGGGAGCAGCCAGGACTGCCGTCCCTCCCTGGCCGGACTCTCGGCCTCAGTCTATCGCGGCTCCCCGAATGCAGCTCCGGCTCCCGCAGCCCGTTCGTTCGCCCCGCGCCGGTCCCTCGGGAGACCGGATCTGTGGCCCCCGGAACTCCCGCCAGAGCGGGGCCCCACCATGCAACTCTGTTTAGTGGAAAGTTCTCGTCGCATTCCAGACCAGACCTGCTACCTACGTTCCACTCGTAGGAACTTCGAGACTTGCAGCGCGCCCAGCGGAGCTCGATTTCCTCCTCCGCGGTGAAGAGGGAAGGCTGCAGCGCCGACCCCCACCCGGCTTCACCACGACGCGCACCCACAAGCCGGGCTGGGTGCCCTCGGGACGCTTGAGGGGCCGCGGTCTGTGGACGGAAGGTTCGCCTGCGCCCCCTTCTCTGGCACCGCAGTGGCTGGAGGGTGTTTGCGAACTTTTCCAGCAGCCAGGAGCGCCCCTGTGGACGCGCTCACTCCCCTGAGCCCTCTGCCTCCTCCTGGGAGCCCCCACCCCCTCGCCTGGCCCCCAGCCGGACGCACTCACCTCTACTGCAGAGCGCGGGGAGGAAGAGGCCCAGCAGCAGCGGCAGCGGGGCCGGCCCCATCCCGGGGCTGCGGATCTGTAATTTCTCTCCGGACGGACGGACAGATGGACGTCCCGAACCTGCCCTGTCGCCGGCTAAGCGCGCCAGCGAAGCTCCCTGTCCAGGCGGCCCCGGCAGCGAGTGCAGAGTGGCGGAGCCCAGCGGCCGGCGGGTGGTGCCGAGGGCTGGAAGGGGCGGGCTGGGGGCCGAGCCAAGGCCGACCAGGGCTGGAGGAGAGGGGCGGGCAGGGGAGCGAGTCCCGGCGGGCCCAGCAGGTTGGGGTGGGAGGGGGCAGGAGGACGAGGGGGAGGAGGGGAGAAAAGGGGAAAGGGAGGGGGTTGGAGAGGAGAGGCGGGCCGAAGGCCACCGTGGGGCGCACGGCAGGGAGCTGGGAAGAGAGGAAGGGGAGGGGGCTGAGAGACCGGGACCGAGCTGGAGAGAGAAGTGAAGGGGAGGGGCGGGCTGGAGGTCCAGAGGAGACGGCTCTGGCCGCTGCGCGGGTCCGGAGCCCTACACCTGTGGGTGGGAGATAGGGAAGGACAGAAGGTGGGAGAGGAGTGGAGGATGCCCTAGGCAGCCCCCGGACCCAAGAGAAGGGTCCAGAGGCGCCCCCGCATTCCAGGCTTGGCTGACACAGAAAACCCTGGCAGCGCCGCTCCCAGAGGCCAAGGCCACGGCGGCAGCGCTCCCTGCCGAGCGCTCCTCCACATCCATTCCGCTCGCCGCCTAGCACCTCCTGGGTACCTGGCCCGAGGTGCGCTACATGGCCCTGGCGTCGAGGAGCTCACCGCCCCTGGGGGAGGGGTTCCTGGGGAAGGACGCTTTGCCGTGGCTCCTTGACAAGCCAGAGAGAGGTGACACTCAAGGAGGGAGATGAAAGTGAATGACAAAGTGCAGAGCAGGAGTTGGGAGAGGGGAAACCACAGCACGTTACTCTCATGGACCGCCACAAGGTGTGCAGGGTCCAAGAGGCAGTAGCAGAGAGTGAATCGTAAGAGAAATTTAACTACTTATACAAATAATGGCAACAGTAACTTAATTTATATACATAGTTTCTTAAAGGTAACACTTTTAGAATGAATGTATTTTAATGTGTTCCCTTTAACAACGTAACATGAGCCAAATCATGTCCCTCTGCTCAAATCTCCCCAAACCAGTGGTTCCTGCTGTCTCTCTGCATAAGACATGGTTCTGCAGTGATCTGGTTCTGTGTGACCTGGTCCACTTTCCTCTTTGGCCTCACCTCCTTATGCCTCTTCCATTTACTTTGGTCTCTTGTCAAGCAGTCCCTTGACCCCTACACTGGCTGGACACTTCCCGTAGATTTGGCTACGGGAAGGAGACAAGCAGCCCAGATGGATTTAGACAGGTTATTATTTACAGCGACAGCAAAAGCAAAATCAGTGTGGTGCCAGCTCCATGCATCCTTAGGCCCACAGGATAACACCAAACTGGAAGGGCGATTGTTATCCTATGGGTCTACATGATTTACAAAAAAAAAAAAAAAAAAAAAAAGACAACATGAGCCCTGCCGCTGAGAAGCCAAGTCTAAACTACACCAAGCAGTTTTATAGACTTCACAGGAGCCTGCTGCTGTATGCTTGGAGGGAAGGGGGCTGGGAGGTGGAGGGAGGGATATGGAAAGTGCTGCAGTCAACTGAAACATTGGAGAAGGAAGAGAAATGGCCTTGCAGCAGTCTCCCCCAAGGCAGGGATAGGAAACTGCCTCCCAGTGGCTCCTCACCAGGCTTACCTATCCCTGCTTTACGGGAAATCGCAAGGCAGTCCCACAAGACTTGGCTCAGACCATGGTCATACCTTGCCTACATGGCCTCTAGAGATGTGCAAGATTGCCAGGGGCACCTCAGCAGAGCTGTTCTCCTGCAATTTCCTTGCTATTGCTCACATATACCAAGCACTCCTCCGCCGAAAGGTTTTGCACTGGCTGTTCCCTCTGCTTGAAATGCTCTTCCCCCAGACACACAGCTTCCCAGTTGACTCTCCTCCAAGTCAGCTCAAATCTCACTTTCTTGTTGAGGCCTGCCTTGTACAATATTCTTCAGCTATCTACCGGTGTTTGACATACCACCCGAAACATAGTGGGTGTAAAATGTCAGCCATTTTATTAGATTCCTGGATTCTGTGGATCGGAGGTTTGGACAGAGCACAGGGGAAATAGCTTATCTTTGCTCCTCCATATCTGCCTGGGACCTTAGGCTCAAATAGTGGGGATTAGAATCATGTAAAACAAATTATAGCCTGCGGGCCTATGGCTTCTTTTTGCAAATAAATGTTATCGGAACACAGTCATTCATGTTGGTAATTGTGACAGAGATTATGTGGCCCACAAAGCTGTGCAGTATGGCCCTTTAGATAAAAAGTTGGCTAACCCCGATCTCAAGGCTCATTCACTCACATAGCTGCCATCTACACTGGGATGACTTGGGCACTAGGGCTGCAGACTAACTGGAGCACTAAAGGAGGCTTCTCCATGGTCGCCTTGGTGTAGCTGGGAGTCTTGCATGGCAGCTCAGGGCTCCAAGAGCAAGCATTCCAGTAAACAAAGAGGAAGCTTCATGGCCTTTTATGTCCTAGCCTCGGAGGTCACATAACTCCACCCTACTCTCTTGATGGAAGCAGTCACAACCCCACCCTCATGGGGAGCAGCCATAGAGGTTCAAGCCCAACCTCTTGAAGAAGTGTCAAAGAGGTTGCAGTTACACTTTTAAAAATCCACAAATGCCAAAACTTAGCTAAACTGTGGGATGTCTGCTCTACAATGTTAATTTTGTACTTGCTGTGCATCCAAATGATACTGCAATTTAATGTTCTAATTATTCAAGTGATCAGACTATGTGTAGGGAAATATGAGCAACAGAAAAACAAACAAAAAACAACCCGGACCCCATATTACTGTTGTATAACTTCAACAAGAAGACACTTACCTGGAACCCATTCTCCAATGCCCCCTGTGTCTCCTGTGTCAGCTAAGACTCTGTGTCACAAGTAGGAGCCCCTACTGTTTAATACCTAGGAAAAAGAGAGAATGTTAAAGGCCTGCAGCAGTGTTCATCTAAGGGCTAGGGAAGATTGCCCCCACTGATTCAAGTGTGAAAGAGCTGTAGCCAAGGTAAAGTGGCATTGTGGTCACAATCTATGTGTCAAACATGTTCAACATATCAGTGACAGGACTTGAGACTTCCAATTGAAGGTCCCATAGGGGCGTGCTAGGCCACACACAAATGAAATGTGTGAAGATGTAGTCCTCAATGACCCTATTTCTAAACCCACACCTTGCTTCTCTTTGTCCTCTTACCTCTGTCCCCTACCCCTTTCAGCTCTGTCTACAGCTATACCTGTAACTTATTTCCCCCTCCTTCCTCTAGTCTACCACGTAAACCCCCCAGTTCACCTCCCTCAGAAAGCTTCTATCCGATCAGCTGGGTACAGTGGCTGACACCTGTAATCTCAACACTTTGGGAGGCTGAGGTGGGCAGATTACTTGAGGTCAGGAGTTCGAGACCAGCATGGTCAACATGGTGAAACACTGTCTCTACTAAAAATACAAAAGTTAGCTGGGTGTGGTGGCACATGCCTGTAATCACAGCTGAGGCAGGAGAATTATTAGAACCTGGGAGGCAGAGGTTGCAGTGAACTAAGATGGTGCCACTGCGCTCCAGCCTGGGCAACAGAGAGAAAGACTGTCTCAAAAAAAAAAAAAAAAACGAACTTCAGACCACTTTGGCACTTCGGATCACTTTGGCACTCACTCACCCAGCACTTAGCATCCATACCAGAATACTCTAGTAATAGCACCCTGGTTTTCCTTCGGTGAACCATGCTTCCCACACTCACCTCCCTGTCCCTGGGTCTGGATGTGAGATTCTCTTTGCTGTCTTAAGACCATTATCTGTGCCTACTCTCTAAAGTCTCTGGCTTTGACTCTGATGTCATCAGACTAGACCAGCCCTGCTTGCTGCAGCCATGTAGAGATGCCCGAGTCTCTCCTAATTCCCTGAAGATGCAGTGCCTGCATCACGGTCACTCCCTTTACACTATCCCTGCCATAACTTTTGGTAGTTTCAGTACCTTATAAATGATATTTCAACATCACAGCTTCTAAACCCCTTGACCTCTTGTCCTCCATTCAGTATTCTGAGCAATATATTAGAAATGTAAGTGCCAAGTTCTTAAAATTTGCTGGATGACTGGAATGGTGCCCATAAGAAAGTCAACTCATAATGCCGAAAATCTTGAGGGAAGTACAAGCATCTTGTAGTTTCTTGGATAACACAGATAGCGCATGGAAGAGACCCTGTTCAGTGTGCTGAACAACATAATGGGAGTATAGGTTTATGGCCTTTGGGGGCATATATTTTAGGTAATGTAAAACATTTGAAATATTGAATCAAACACACATATACAAATGCAGTTGTGTAATTTTTTTTTTTTTTTTTTTTTTTTTGGAGACGGAGTCTCGCTTTGTCGCCCAGACTGGAGTGCAATGGCGCAATCTCGGCTCACTGCAAGCTCCGCCTCCCGGGTTCTCGCCATTCTTCTGCCTCAGCCTCCTGAGTAACTGGGACTACAGGCGTCTGCCACCATGCCTGGCTAATTTTTTGTATTTTTAGTAGAGACGGGGTTTCACTGTGTTAGCCAGGATGGTCTCGATCTCCTGACCTTGTGATCCGCCCGCCTCGGCCTCCCAAAGTGCTGGGATTACAGGCGTGAGCCACTGCGCCCGGCCAGTTGTGTAATCATTAAGTGGAAGTTAAACTGGGTTTCACTGCTAAAAATTACTGAACAGATCCAACATCTAGAGTTTGTTACAGCAAGAGGACACAATATAGCAAAAAACAGTAAAGTAAGAATAAGCATCTCAGTCAAAGGCTATTCATGGCCAGATAGGCCAGGTGCCAGCTCCTTTGTCCTAGTTTCTGTAAGGAACATGGCAGGATACACTTTCTCTGTTGGATCAAAAACCATTGATGTGTGCATGGAATACCTCGGAAACAGGGGCGTCCAAAATGGAGGCTCAGTTGGGGATTTTTATATTTTGCTGGTTATGGACATAGTCTTAAGGCATAACCAGCCTCAACAGCAGAACCCTGTGGCAGGGGATGGAGGGGTCTCACTGAGACCAGGTACAAATCATTTATGTCATTGTTTTCAAAAAGCAAAGTTGATGCTAGTACAAGTTTCCCTGAAGCTCCTCAGACTGATGGTTAAAAAGCAACATTATTAATCAGTATGCTTCATGCCCTTGGCCAGGGGTCATTGCCACGCAGGAACAGTTCAAGCTAATTTCAGGCCTGCTGGAATTAACTCTCTCAGTACAATAGCTTTTATAGTTGTTGCAAAGCGAAATGGTAGAAGTAAAACACCCCATTCAGCACAGTGAACACGATAGTGGAATGAAGCATTTCCTTTAGTGGTTTCTTGGAGTGTCTTTCAAGATAATCCATCTAATAGGCTGAAAAACTCATTGGAAGTAAAATCTCACTCTCATCCCATTGGAAATGGGGCAGTACCATTTAAAGATGCTCCTCATTGTGTTGAACAAGGTACAGAAGGCCAATTGTTGAGCCTTTATAATTAGTGGGTAACCCATTTAGCGTCCTGGAAGAGGCATGAGAAGCGTATTTAAGTGTTAGTTTGTTAGAAAGATGAGCTAGGGTCAGGTGCGGTGACTCACACCTGTAATCCCAGCAGTTTGGGAGGCCAAGGTGGGCAGATCATGAGGTCAGGAGATGGAGATCATCCTAGCTAACACAGTAAAACCCCATCTGCACTAAAAATACCAAAAAAATTAGCCAGAACTGGTGGCACATGCCTGTAGTCCCAGGTATTCAAGAAGCTGAGACAGGAGAATCGCTGGAACCTGGGAAGCGAAGGTTTCAGTGAGCTGAGATCACGCCACTGCACTCCAGCCTGGGCAACAGAGCAAGACTCTGTCTCAAAAAAAAAAAAAAAAAAAAAAAAAAAGAAAAGAAAAGAAAAGAAAAATGAGCTAGTGGGCTAGGCATGGTGACTAATGCCTGTAATCCCAGCACTTTGGAAGGCCGAGGAGGGCTGATCACCTGAGCTCAGGAGTTAGAGACCGGCCTGGCTAACATGATGAAACCCTGTCTCTACCAAAAAAAATAACAAAAATTAGCTGGGCCTGGTGATGCGTGCCTGTAGTTCCAGCTACTCAGGAGACTGAGGCAGGAGAATCACTTGAACCCGGGAGATGAGGCTGCAGTGGGCTGAGATGGCGCCACTGCACTCCACCCTGGACCACAGAGCGAGACTGTATCTCAAAAAAAAAAAAAAAAAAAAGAAAGAAAAGAAAAGAAAAGAGAAAATGAGATAGTGTGTTTTCTCTGTGCTGAAAAGTACGATGGAAGTTGCCTTGTCTGGCACTTGTATCTGTTACAGAATTGGGAGTTCTGTTATGATACTTCCTTTAACATGCTCAACCACATACTAGGAGGCCGAGAGCCCAGTTTTTTAAATTGTTGGGGTGTAATGATGGAGAAACTAGGACATTTCATGCCATGTGCTGAACAACAGACTGGAAATACTAGTATTCAGCTTATGTAATTTGTTGGGGGGAGGTTGGGGAGGCAAAGTCAGGTTCTGTGTTTAAAAGGCTCAAATCACCACAGTCAACTGCATATGGGAAGTACAATTATTAGAGCATGTAGGGGTTGCATTGCAAGAGGTGAACAATAAAGTGGAAGGATCTGTGTCTAGCCCTTACGGCTTTTGGAAACTTAAGATTAGTGTAGGTATGAAACTCCTCGGCCGGGCGCGGTGGCTCAAGCCTGTAATCCCAGCACTTTGGGAGGCCGAGACAGGCGGATCACGAGGTCAGGAGATCGAGACCAGCCTGGCTAACCCGGTGAAACCCCGTCTTACTAAAAAATACAAAAAAAAAAATTA
>NW_016817843.1:1238813-1240528 GCF_001698545.2 Rhinopithecus bieti | reverse complement strand
AGTCCCAGCTACTTGGGAGGCTGAGGCAGGAGAATGGCGGGAACCCGGGAGGCGGAGCTTGCAGTGAGCTGAGATCCGGCCACTGCACTCCAGCCTGGGCGACAGAGCAAGACTCCGCCTCAAAAAAAAAAACAAAAACAAACAACAAAAACAAAACAAAAAAAAAAAAAACTCCTTTCGCTATGCTGAACAATATCTATGATATGCAAATATCTAAACATTAGGGTTCACTGGGGCACTGAAATGATGCTTATAGGGGTCTCAAGTCAGCATAAAACGACACTGGAAATACAAAGTCTAGCACTTGAAGATTAGGGGAAGTGAGATGGTGGATGTAGTCCGGGCATAGTCATGCCTATAATCCCAGCACTATGGGAGGCTTAGGCAGGCAGATGGCTTAAGCCCAGGAGTTCGAGACCAGCCCAGGCAACATGGTGAAACTCTGTCTCTACAAAAAATACAAAAATTAGCCAGGCATGGTGGTGCATACCTGTGGTCCCAGCTACTCAGGAGGCTGAGGTGGGAGGATTGCTTGAGCCCAGGAAGTCGAGGTTGCAGTGAGCCAAGATTGTGCCACTGTATTCCAGCCTGGGCAATAAAGCGAGACTCTGTCTTTAAAAAAAAAAAAAAAAAACAGAGAGAGAGAGAGATGGCTGCTGAGATCAGCTTGGTTGTGGAGACCCCAACTCAGCTGGGCTAGAGGAATTAGAGACACACACACAGAAATATAGGTTGTGGAGTGGAAAATCAGGGGTCTCACAGCCTTCAGAGCTGAGAGCCCCGAACAGTTTGACCCACATATTTACTGACAGCAGTCCAGGGATAAGCATTATTTCCATAGATTATAGATTAACTAAAAGTATTCCTTACGGGAAACAAAGGGATGGGTCGAAATAAAGGGATGGGCTCTGGCTAGTTATCTGCAGCTTGAACATGTCCTTAAGGAACAGATCGCTCATGCTATTGTTTGTGGTTTCAGTAAGTGGTTTTCCGCCCTGGGTGGGCCAGGTGTTCCTTGCCCTCATTCCAGTAAAACGACAACCTTCCAGCGTGGGTGTCAAGGCCATCACAAGCATGTCACAGTGTTTACGGCCAGTTTTGGGGCCAGTTTATGGCCAGATTTGGGGGCCTGCTCCCAACAGATGGCAGATGTAGAAGACTCCATTCAGCATGCTGAAGAACATACCAGAAGCACAGAGGTCTAGGTTTTGTAGTTTACTGGGAAACTGCACTTATAATTTATTGGGAAACCACATAATTCTTGTAAGCACCTCCATTTAGCTTCTTGAGCAAAATACAGTAGTCTAAGTGCTTTGTCTTTGTAGTTTTAGAGGAATTGAGATGGCGCATACAAAAGGATTCCATTCTACTTGCTGAAACCATCCTGAAAATAAGTTTCTTCTTCTTGTAGTTTGTTGGAGGAATGGAGATGGTACATATAAGAGATTCCATTTGCTGCACAACACGCTGAAATTAGAGGTCTGGCTCTTGTAGTTTCCTGGGAAGGGCTGGTGATTTGGTGATCTGTCAGGTAGCAGATAACAGGAAATCAACTGATAATATATATATATATATTTATATTTTTTGAGACAGTCTTGCTCTGCCCAGGCTGGAGTGCAGTGGCACAATCTCAGCTCACTGTAACCTCTGCCTCCTGGGTTCAAGCGATTCTCCTGCCTCAGCCTCCCGAGTAGCTGGAATTACAGGCGCCTGCC
>NW_016817843.1:1212995-1237904 GCF_001698545.2 Rhinopithecus bieti | reverse complement strand
CCCGCCTCAGCCTCCCAAAGTGCTGGGATTACAGGCGTGAGCCCCCGTGCCCAGCCAGGACACACAGATCTTTCTGATTCCTTTGATAAGGGGGGACAAATGTGTGCAAAGATTGAAGGAAATACTTTTAGCTGGTTTTATATATCGTGGAGAACAAAGATAAGACATTTTTAAGAGAGTTTTATTTGGTTTGGGTGACAACTGAATGTGAGTGAAGAAGCCAGAACACCCAAATGAAGGAGCAGGTAATGATTGCTTCTGACTGCTTCCGGGTCTCAGGACTTTTTTTTTTTTTTTGAGACAGAGTCTCGCTCTGTCGCCCAGACTGGAGTGCAATGGCGCAATCTGGGCTCACTGCAAGCTCCGCCTCCCGGGTTCACGCCATTCTCCTGCCTCGGCCTCCCGAGTAGCTGGAACTACAGGCGCCCACCACCTCGCCAGGCTAAATTTTTGTATTTTTAGTAGAGGTGGGGTTTCACCATGTTAGCCAGGATGGTCTCCATCTCCTGACCTTGTCATCCGCCCACCTTGGCCTCCCAAAGTGCTGGGATTACAGGCGTGAGCCACCGCGCCCGACCCCCCTGCCCCCTTTTTTTTTTTTTTTAAATACCTGGTAATCAATTTATTAAAATAGTTGACTTAAGCATCTGTAATGGTGGCTTCTATCTCAACTCCTGGCTCAGTACTGATGGAAGTGATCTGCTTAACAATCTCAGAAGGACGGTGCAAGTTAATGAGTCGCTTGTGGATTCTCATCTGGAAACGATCCCATGTCTTGGAACCTTCACCACAAGGAGTTTTTCTTGTAGTGATTCTCAAAGTCTTGGTAGGCATTCGAACTGGTCCTTTCACTTCGAGATACTTTTCCTTTGCTCCTCTGATCAAGTCAGCACACACCTTTTCCAGGGATTTTACCTTGTGGCCCATTAGAGTGATTGGAATTCGGTGAATTGCCACCTCTGGCTCCACAGGTGTTTTTCCAGTATCCTCAAGAGCCATGACTGCTGCGCGGCTTCCTGACTGACTTGTTCCTTGGTGGGAGTGAACAGCAGTGAGTCAGGAGCAGGAGCATGTGGATCAGCGATCCACAGCACCTATAACCGCATCTTCTTCAATGAGCCTTTTTTTTTTTTTAAGTAGAGATGAGGTTTCATCATGTTGCCCAGGCTGGTCTTGAACTCCTGGACTCAAGCCATCCTCCCCTCTCAGTCTTCCAAGGTGTTTGCTGGGATTACAGGCGTGAGCCCCCAGGCGCGTCTTAGGCCTTATGAAAAATGTAAAGAATCTGAGAACACGGCTTTCTCACTCTTTTCTCCCAAATTAGGGAGGTCCCCAAAATAGTCACATCAGTCTATTCAGGACATGAGGGAAACTCCATGTGCCAACAATAAAGTCTTATTAAATCTTAAAGCCTGTGCCCTAACTGTCCTCCTGTTGCAGTGAGCTGAGATTGCCCCACTGTACTACTCCAGCCTGGGCAACACAGTGAGACTCTGTCTCAAAAAAAAAAAATCTGTCTTCCTTTCTACCAGGTTCTCATTGGATAAATTAAATTTGTAACCATAACTGTGATACATTTTTTTTTTAATTTTTATTTTTTTTGAGACAGGGTCTCACTCTGTTGCTCAGGCTGGAGTGCAGTGGCACAATTTCAGCTCACTGCAGTGCAACCTTGACCTCTCAGGCTCAGGTGATCCTCCCACCTCAGCTTCCCAAGTAACTGAATCTATAAGCATGCACCACCACGCCTGGCTAATTTTTGTGTTTTTGTAGAGACAGAGTTTCACTGTGTTGCCCGGGCTGGTCTCAAACTCCTAGGTTCAAGTGATCTGTCTGCTTTGGCTTCCAAATTGCTAGGATTACAGGTGTGAGCCACACCAGGCCTAAATCTTAAGTATGACAGAACCTTTATTAAAGAGTAGGGCAATTTTTTTTTTTTTTGAGTTTTGAAAACTTTATCCTGGATAAGAGTCATTTGTCAGTTTTGCAAATATTTTCTGTGGCTTTTCTTTTCTTTGCAGTGTTTTGGCAATGTTAATTTTCATGAAGTCTAATTCATTAATCTTTTCTCTTATAGTGTTTTGTTTTAATTTTAATTTTGTGGGTACATAGTAGGTGTATATATTTACGGGGTACATGAGATTTCTTGATACAGGCATGCAATGTGTAACAATCATGTCAGGGTAAATGGGGTAATACATCACCTCCACTGTTTATCCTTTGTGTTACAAACAATCCAATTATACTCATTTAGTTATTTTTAAATGTACAATTAAATTATATTTTACTATAGTCCCCTGTTTGGATTGTGTTTTTGGTGTCTTACCTAAGAACTTAAAAAACCCCAGCTTTATTCAGATACCTTTCACATACCATACAATTCTCCCTTTTAAAGTGTACAATTCAATTCAATAGATTTTGGTATATTCACAGAATCATGCAACCAGTACCATTAATTTTAGAACATTTTCATCATCCACAAAAGAAATTTTATACCTGTTGGCAGTCACTCCCTATTCCACCCTCCCCTGCCCCACTTTCAGCCCCTGGCAACCACTAGTCTACTCTGTCTCTATGGATTTGCCCATAGTGGGTATTGTGTATAAATGAAATCATTCAACATGCGGCCTTTTGTGTCTGGCTTCTCTCATTTAGTATAATGTTTTTGAAGTTCATCCATGTTGTATCATGTATCAGTACTTAATTCCCTTCTAGGCTGGGCGTGGTGGCTCACACCTGTAATCCCAGCACTGTGGGAGGCCGAGGCCGGTGGATCACGAGGTCAGGAGATCGAGACCTCCTGGTTAACACAGTGAACCCCCGTCTCTGCTAAAAATACAAAAAATTAGCCAGGCGTGGTGGCAGGTGCCTGTAGTCCCAGCTACTCGGGAGGGTGAGGCAGGAGAATGGCATGAACCGAGGAGGTGGACCTTGCAGTGAGCCGAGATTGCGCCACTGCACTCCAGTCTGAGTGACAGAGCGAGACTCCGTCTCAAAAAAAAAAAAAATTCCCTTCTATAGCTGAATAATATTTTGCTATATACATATACCCATATTACCATATTATTTTTACCCATTCATCAGCTAATGAGCATTGGGTTGTTTTAACTTCTTGGCTATCTTGAATGATACAACTATGAACACTCACGTAAAAGTGCCTGTGTGAATGTGTACTCAGTTCTCTTGGGTATATACCTAGGAGTGGAATTGGTGGATCATAGGGTGACTCTGTGATTAACTTTAAAAAAAAATGTTTTCAACCACATTTACTAGCTCACATAAATATTTAAAAACAAATCAATCTGTCTTCCCTTTCTGTTTCCTTGGCACAATTTATCACAGTTTTGTTTCTTTTTTTTTTGAGACGGAGTCTCACTCCGAGATTGCAGTGGTGCAATCTCAGCTCACTGCAAGCTCCGCCTCCCAGGTTCACGCCATTCTCCTGCCTCAGCTTCGCGAGTAGCTGGTACTACAGGCGCCCGCCGCCTCGCCCGGCTAGTTTTTTTGTAATTTTAGTAGAGATGGAATTTCACCGTGTTAGCCAGGATGGTCTCCATCTCCTGACCTCGTGATCTGCCTGCTTCGGCCACCCAAAGTGCTGGGATTACAGGTGTGAGCCACCGTGCCTGGCCCTTTTTTTTTTTTTTTTTTAATCACAGTTCTTAACAAACTTCCATAAATACCCAAAAGGGGAATATAAATTTGAGAATATGAAAAGAGGTTAATAAATAGCCAAATATGTCAACCACTGAAAGGACCACCATTTTTTTTTTTTAAGATAAAGCACTGATTTGGCCACTTTTAATTGAAAAAAGTCACTTATAAAAACAAGGTGCCGGGTGCGGTGGCTCAAGCCCTTAATCCGCACTTTGGAGCGAACGCGATCACGAGGTCAGGATCGAGAACCATCCTGGCTAACACGGTGAAACCGTCTCTACTAAAAATACAAAAACCACTGGGCCAGGTGCGGCGCGCTGTAGCCCACTACTCGGGAGCTGAGCAGGAAAGGCTAACAAGGGAGGCGGAGCTTGCGTGAGCTGAGACTGGCCACTGCACTCCAGTCCGGCGACACGAGCGAGACTCCTCAAAAAAAAAAAAAAAAAAAAAAAAAAACAAGGGTTAATTTATAACTTGATCTCAACTTGTTTTTAAGAGCAGTTAAATTTTACATAAAATTTGCAAAACTTCAACTACAGAACAAATAAAACATTCAGACACAAGTTTACACTTTAAAAATTCTATCAACTTCAACAAATAATGACTGTATGTTAATTTATATCAGTCCTGTGGTCAGAATACATTTTCCATTTAAAACATTTTTCATACATCTTCTGTACGGCACAGATAGCTTCCAGTGGGAATTAGTATATAGTCTCTTCTTGATGAAGACAACACTATGCAGATGTTGCCTGATGTCTGGATAATGCTGAATGTGACAAAACCAGTGAGACACATTAAGATATTTCTCCTTTTCTTGAACTGTCAGGTCAACTATAAAGCGATGAAGTCCATAGTAGATATCTGCAAAAGTGAAGTTATATCCTGTAAGGTAGACTTTATCTTCAAGATATGAAATAAGATCCTTCAACAGGGCGTGGGCCGGGTGCTGTGGTTCACGCCTGTAATCCCAGCACTTTGGGAGGCTGAGGCGGGTGGATCATGAAGTCAGGAGATAGAGACCATCCTGGCTAACATGGTGAAACCCCGTCTCTAATAAAAAAACACAAAAAAAATTAGCTAGGCATGGTGGCGGGCACCTGTAGTCCCAGCTACTTGGGAGGCTGAGGCAGGAGAATGGCATGAACCCAGGAGGCAGAGCTTGCAGTGAGCAGAGATCACACCACTGCACTCCAGCCTGGGCAACAGAGCGACACTCCATCTCAAAAAAAAACACAAAAAACAAAGAACAAAAAACAAAACAGTGTGTGGATATCGTTTTTACTGGAGTGACCCTGTATTGTAACCATTGCTTTTTCTTCTGCAGTACTCCCCAGCAAATATTCTTTGTTAGCTTGCTTGACTAAATGAATTGCTATAGTAGTCAATCCCATTAGACTTGGACTATTGTTTGTTTGAAAAACCAGAATCTGTCACTCGCCCTGAGCACTTTATTTATTATTCCCCTTATTCATTTCCAGGGACTTCTCCAGTAGTGACAACTTGGTGGCCGCCGCCATCTTCTGGCAGAGAAGAGCCAGCGTTAAATACAGAGACCAGCGTTTAACTTTTTGAGAACCTGTCAAACTGTTTTACCAAGTGGCTGCACCATTTTACATTCCCATCAATTATGTACAAGGGGTCAAATAACTCTAAATCTTCATCAACACTTGTTATTGTCTCTCTTTTTGATGACAGCTATCCTACTGGGTGAGAAGTGGTTTTAGCTTTTATTTCCCTAATGACTAATGATGTTAGTCATCTTTTATTGTCCTTTTTGGCCACTTGTATAATATATTTTTGGGAAAATGTATATTCAAATCCTCTGCCCATTTTAGATTGGGTTGTCTTTTATGTTGAGTTGTAAGACTTCTTCACATATTTTGTATAATAAACTCTTATCAGATTATTTGCAAATCTTTTCTCCCATTCTGTGAGTTCTTTTCACTTCCTTGACAATACCTTTGAAGCACAAAATTTAAAACTTTTCTCCAATTTATCAATTATTTTCCTAGGTTCCTTGTGCTTTAGGTACCATATTTAAGACATCATTGCCTAATCCAAGGTTATGAAGATTTACATCTATGTTTTCTTGTAAGTGTATAGCTTTACTCTTTATTTATTTTTTTTGAAACGAGTCTCGCTCTTGTCCCCCAGGCTGGAGTGCAATGGCAGGATCTCAATTCACTGCAACCGCCGCCTCCTGGGTTCAAGTGATTCTCCTGCCTCAGTCTCCCGAGTAGCTGGGATCACAGGTGCCTGTCAGCACGCCTGGCTACTTTTTTTTTTTTTTTTTTGTATTTTAGTAGAGATGGGGTTTCAGCATGTTGGTCAGGCTGGTCTTGAAATCCTGACCTCAGGTGATCCGCCTGCCTTGGCCTCCCAAAGTGCTGGGATTACAGGTGTGAGCCACCACGCCCAGCAGCTTTACTCTCATATTTGGGTCTTCGATGCACTTTAATTGTTGTATATGGTGTGTAGTGCAAATCAAGATTCATTTTTGCCACATGAATATCCAAATATTGCAACACTAAGTGTTGAAAAGATGCTTCCCTCCTTCATTCGCTTTTGCAAGTTTGTAAAACAACAACAACAAAATCACTGGCCTCACTCTGTAACTGAGGGCTGCACATACAGTCTTCCTTCCAGAGAGTACAGTATGGAAAGTGGGGAAACGTAACATCACAGTAGAGAAATCTGACAAACACTATCTCAGTTAGGTGATCAAGGT
This sequence comes from Rhinopithecus bieti, assembly GCF_001698545.2. NCBI lineage: Eukaryota > Metazoa > Chordata > Mammalia > Primates > Cercopithecidae > Rhinopithecus > Rhinopithecus bieti. The sequence continues at coordinate 1,231,516 of NW_016817843.1, read as the reverse complement.
TGACATCAGCAGCGATAAGTGATGCTGTTGATAAGTACCTTTGATATGATGTGATGAAAATGACACTTTATCTCTATGATCTTCCTTCCCCAAATCCATATTCCCAGGCTAATCATGAAGAAACATCAGACGAATTCCAGTTAAGGGATATTGTACAACTGATGCAGTAGCTTACGCCTAGAGTCTCATCTACTTGGGGGGTTGAAGTAGGAGGACTGCTTGAGCACAGGAGTTCAAGGCTACAGTGAGCTGTGTTTGTGCACTCTAGCCTAGGCAACACAGCAAGACTCTTAAAAAAAATTGAACAAAGTATGAATTTTAATTACTCATGTGTTGATATTTCATTAATTTTAACAAATGCACTATACTAATGTAAAATACTAATAATAGGGAAACTGGATGTAGAAACTGGGTATAGGGTATGTGGGAAATTTTGGAACTATCTGAAATTTTTCTGTAAATCTAAACTTTTAAAAAAATTAAAAAAAAAATATTGGCTGGGTCCAGTGACTCACGCCTGTAATCCCAGCACTTTGGGAGGATGAAGTGGGAGGATCACGAGGACAGGAGTTTGAGACCAGCCTGGCCAACGTGGTGAAACCCAGTCTCTACTAAAAATACAAAAATTAGCTGGATGTGGTAGCGGGCGCCTGTAATTCCAGCTTCTCGGAAGGCTGACGCAGGAGAATCGCTTGAACCCGGGAGGCGGAGGTTGCAGTGAGCTGAGATCGTGCCACTGCACTCCAGCCTGGGTGACAGAGCGAGATTCCGTCTTAAGAAAAACACACACACAGGCCGGGCGCGGTGGCTCAAGCCTGTAATCCCAGCACTTTGGGAGGCCGAGACGGGTGGATCACCAGGTCAGGAGATCAAGACCATCCTGGCTAACACGGTGAAACCCCGTCTCTACTAAAAAATACAAAATCTAGCCGGGCGAGGTGGCGGACGCCTGTAGTCCCAGCTGCTCGGGAGGCTGAGGCAGGAGAATGGCGTAAACCCGGGAGGCAGAGCTTGCAGTGAGCTGAGATCCAGCCACTACACTCCAGCCTGGGCGACAGAGCGAGACTCCGTCTCAGAAACACACACACACAAAAGTTTAAAATATCAATTAGGTATATTTGTATTTATTTAACTGTTTCATGAATCTTTGTTTCTATCCTTTCTCCTATAACCCATTTTTTTTTTTTTTTTGGAGACAAGGTTTTGCTCTGTTGTCTGGGCTGGAGTGCAGTGGCGCGGTCATAGCTCACCGTGGCCTCAAACTCCCGGCTCAAGTGATCCTCCAGACTCCCAAGCAGCTGGGACTACAGGTGCGCACCACGATGCCAGGCTAATTTTTAAAATTTTTCTTTTGTGCAGACAGGGTCTCGCTATATTGCCCAGGCTGTTTTCAAACTCTTGGGCTCCAGCAATCCTCTAGCCTCGCCTCCCAAAGTGCTGGGATTACAGGCGCGAGTGGTCGCTGGGGTTCTTAACTCGGGTCTTTGAATTGCCTCAAGAAGTGTCTCTGAATCTGGGAATTGCAAGTAACGTTTCTGTGAGGACTTTTACACCGTTCATCGACTCTTCGAAGAAGAGTATGGACCGAAAAAGGCATAGAGCACTGCACGTAGAGAAAAATCAGCAACCCCTGCTCCCCACCATCAACCTAGAGGTGCCTACCTCCACGTGGGGTCAGGAGGCGGAAGCGAAACCAGACAGAAAAACCCTTTAGATCTATGAGGCAGTTCAGGTCCCTAGTGACATGAGCGAAAGAGAACTTGGACGCCAGGAGGATCCCATCACTGTACGGACTCTAGCAGACAGAATCCGGCTTCGCGGTTCAGATCAATCGCACGGAGGAAACAGCCCGCAAGTTCTACGCTGCCGCGGTCTTCCCGCAACAGCGCAGGCGCTAGGACTGCTAGGACGCCGCGCGCCTCCCGCGATGCCCCGCCCTGGCGCGAGGCAGGACGGGAAAGTCAAGATGGAGGCGTCCATTTGAACGTCTCGCATGCCTTGCTGCCATTAGCACTCGCGCCCGGTGCTGTTGCCCATTCTTCCTCCGGAATAGGGGAGGGAGAGGGAATGAGAAGCTGCCGCGGCCGAGGAGTCACTGTGAGGGACCCCGCCGCTGCCCTAGGGCCTCTTCGGCCCCTGCGCCTCCGGGGAGCAGCCGGGGCTCGCCGCGCCTGACGCGTCCCGAGTTATACAGGTGCGGGCCCTGTACCGCAGCACTTGGTGGTCTGTCGCGCGCCGCGTGACTCTTGCATCCGCCCCGAGGCCTATCCTCCCCTCGTGGCCATAGGTCTGGGAACCCGGGGGACTGGGAACCTGAGGGAGGGCCCTGAGCGTGCCCCGGGGCTGAGGGGGCTCCTTTCAGCTCATTGGTTGCCAACCTCTTTTATGAGCTGCGCGCAGCATATCCATGTGCAGCCTCAGCTTCTAGATTGGCCCCCAGTCCCTCTGAGCTGATTTTCTGAGGCCCGGGCTCTTAGCCTGTTTTCACCGTCCTCTAGAACGGCTGGCGAAGCTCTTCCTTTTTTGTGGAGACTGGAGACTTAAGCTCCTGTTAGTGTGCATTTGGGCCTCTTTTTTTTTTTTTGGCAGGGTAGTGTTTGTCTGTAGGAATCATTGCTGATACTGTTATTTATAGCATATGAATTTAATAGTATTTTTATGTATAGCTGTTTATGTTGCTCCTAATAAGTAAAAACATGTCTAAAAGTTTGGGGTACTGTAAAAGTATTAAATATGTGGCTTTAATAGGTACAAAATGATAAATAGTTCTTTAACCATTCTGTGATTTTCTCTCAGTTATAAGAAAATAACATTATAAAATTCCAGAACTAAAGTTTCATAAAGTCAAAAGTTTGTTGATGTTGGTTGTCCTGTTGAATAAAATATAGGAAGACCAGCTCAATTTTGTTGTTTTCTTTTAAGTTTTTTTTTTTTTTTTTGAAATGGAGTCTTGTTCTGTCACCCAGGCTGGAGTGCATCGGTGTGATCTCGGCTCACTGTAACCTCTGGCTCCCGTGTTCAAGCAATTCTCTGCTTCAGCCTCCCGAGTAGCTGGGATTACAGGTGCCCACCACCACGTCTGGCTAATTTTCATATTTTTAGTAGAGATGGGGTTTCACCATCTTGGCCTGGCTGATCTTGAACTCCTGACCTCATGATCCTCCCGCCTCGGCCTCCCAAAGTGCTGGGATTTACAGGCATGAGCCACCGTGCCCGGCCCCTTGTAAGTTTTATAAGGCACTTTTTGGTTGTGTTCCAAGTTCAAGTGTTCCCAGTACTCATTTGTTTCTAGCAGGAGGAAAAACAAAACTTGTATCATGTTTTGTGACATAATTATATCAAGAATAACTTTTTTTTTTTCAAGACGGATTTTCGCTCTTGTCCCCCAGGCTGGAGTGCAATGGCGCGATCTCGGCTCACTGCAACCTCTGCCTCCCAGGTTCAAGCGATTCTCTTGCCTCAGCCTCCCAAGTAGCTGGGATTACAGGTGCCCACCACCATGCCTGAGTAACTTTTTTTTTTTTTTGTATTTTTGGTAGACTCGGGGTTTCACCATGTTGGCCAGGCTTGTCTCGAACACCTGACCTCAGGTGATCCGCCTGCCTCGGCCTCCCAAAGTGCTGGGATTACAGGCATGAGCCATGGCGCCCAGCCAAGAATAACGTTTAATTCACAGTAAAAATAACTTTGTGGCTTTGGAGGAGCTGCAAAAGAACTACATAGGCTTTGGGTGGTTTGTGTGACCATATACGTCTCTTGCCCTATAAGCAGCAAGTCAATACACGGAAACAACGGGGATTGCAGCAGATAAAGTGTTTTACTTGCAGGGCCACCGAACTAGGAGACTGAGGAAACTTCAAGACAGCCTCCCTGAAGAGTTAACGTCTAGAGTTTTGTTTTTGTTTTTGTTTTTTTTTTTGAGACAGTCTTGCTCTGTCACCCAGGCTGGAGTTGGAGTGCAGTGGTGTGATCTTGGCTCACTGCAAGCTCTGCCTCCCAGGTTCACGCCATTCTCCTGCATCAGCCTCCCCAGTAACTGGGGCTACCAGCGCCCGCCACCAGGCCTGGCTAATTTTTTGTATTTTTAGTAGAGACGGGGTTTCACCGTGTTAGCCAGGATGGTCTTGATCTCCTGACCTTGTGATCTGCCCGCCTCGGCCTCCCACAGTGCTGGGATTACAGGCGTGAGCCACCACGCCTGGCCCCCAGTCTCAAGGTTTTAAAGAGTTTGGAGGGTAGTGGGCTAAGGTATTGATTGGTCAGAGAATGAAGGATGAAGTCATAGGACAGAGAGATAAACCACATTCTCATGCTAATGTGGTTCCTTGATGGGGTCTTAAGACTAGCTTTTATCATCTCAAAAGTCTTAGGCTCCTAACATTAAAAATGCTATCTATAGGAACATGGTATATTTAAGCAGGTACAGGAAAGTGGGTCAAAGGGCAGTCTAATTATGCTTATCTGTACTGTTGTCTAAAGCCTGACTTCTTCCTAAGCTTGTGATGAAGGCTTTAACAGTTTATCCATTTTCTTTTAGTAATAAACTGTACTGTAATTGATTAATGATTAGATTAATTAGATATAATTAATTAAAACCTAGTACCCTTAAATCTACAAGCATAACTGTTCCATGGCTAGAGTTATTCATGCCTCAGTTCTTTGGGTTTCGACCAATAATTGAAATTGATTGTAGTTATATATTTAGGTGGGATTGGGGGTATCACAGCTACTTATGACATTTGATAACTTACGTCTTTTGTAGATTGGTCACCTGAAAGCAGTTCAACTTCTGATGCATTAGAGTAATATGTGATTTTTTATTGTTTTATTCCAACATGACAGTGATCCCTTATATGTACTTTTCAGATGAGGTTCTGGCATCTAACCAGAAATGACCTTAAATGTTGAGAAGCCGTGTAGTTATGGGACTATAGGACACAATTTGTCTAAATACTTCATATATAAAGTATGGAAAAATTAGCATATAGTAGTAGGAAACATGGGATAGATGGTGTGGGACATAATTACTTGTCGCATCTCAGTGGTTTCCTATAGTGGTAACTGTCAGTCTGTGACTAAAATGTGATAATTGCAGTTGTCTGAAAGAATCAGATCTAAAACACTCTTTTATGTTATGACCACTTATGTATTTACCAATCTGATATAATTACTTGACACCCTTGTAAGGATTAATGACTTATGTGTTTATGGTATTTTTATTCTAGTTTTGAGTCTGGAAGCTGATCAGAATGTGTTTGAATTCATACAGAAATAATGTTGATATTTGGAACCCATGTCGAACTTCTATGAAGAAAGGGCAACGATGATTGCAGCCAGGGATTTGCAGGAATTTGTTCCTTTTGGTCGAGACCACTGCAAGCACCACCCTAATGCTTTGAACCTTCAACTTCGCCAGCTGCAGCCAGCCTCTGAATTATGGTCTTCTGATGGTGCTGCTGGCTTGGTGGGATCCCTTCAGGAGGTTACAATCCACGAGAAACAGAAGGTTCCATTGAGTTTCCCATTGCGTTTTTGAAATGTAGAGTGATATAATCTACTTGTAATTTAAGACTACTGACAGGCAACTGAGAGATCAGTGTGATGCCACTTCTAGGGTAGAGTTAAGGTGTGGTAATTTCAATAAATGTTGAAAATAATGACTTTATTATATTGTCATAGCAACTTATTTAGATACCCTCTATAACTTGTGATTTTATAGTGTGAGTCAGGTTCAGTAGTATGATTGTCCATTTTAAACCTTTTTCTTTTCTCTTAGTATGTGGGGACCAGATTTCATGTTATTTAAAGATTAAATGGTAGAGATTAGAAATAGTCCCTGCTGCAGAAGATTTACATGTTTCTAAAGGAGAGAAGAAATGCCACAAAGGTAGGTAGAGTAATCATTTTTTTTTTTTTCTTTGCTGAGACGGAGTTTCACTCTTGTTGCCCAGGCTGGAGTGCAATGGCACAATCTCAGCTCCCTGCAGCCTCTGCCTCCTGGGTTCAAGCGATTCTCCTGCCTCAGCCTCCCGAGTAGCTGAGATTCCAGGCATGCGCCACCATGCCCAGATGCTTTTGTATTTTTTTAGTAGAGGTGGGATTTCTCCATGTTGGTCAGGCTGGTCTCAAACTCCAGACCTCAGGTGATCCGCCCACCTCGGCCTCCCAAAGTGCTGGGATTACAGGCGTGAGTCACCGCGCCCGGCCGAGGAATGAGTAGTAAGTAGGGGAATGAGATGTAAGTGTGTGTCAGAAAATGTATCCCTCTTGCCTTATTCCATTTTCATATCCCTTTGGGACACTAAAATCTCAGGAAGGGAAAGCCTATGTAGTTAAAAATGGAAACTTCTTCTTATCCATTCATTTTGGTTGGTGGGACAAAGGAAAAGAAGGTGAATATATATGTGGCTGCGAAGCAGGAAGTCTGCATTGTTCATAAATTTGCCGAGTGATTCCCGTGTGCACCTCACTGTCCTTTATCTACCCTACCTCATGTACTTAATATGTCCTTTTTGTCTCCCAAACATGTGATTTGACTTTTGGAGCGGTAGAGAAGGTGTGCTTTTTGTTCGTTTTGTTTTGGCAGAGTAATGCAGAGGAATAATATAAAACATTCAATATAGAGAATTATTGAGTAAATTCTTCATGAAATTCTGTAATGTAATGCCTATATCCACATCCTCTGTTAATCAGTATATGAAACCTTCTGGTTGTGCTTATTCCATGGGCAAATAAATTTTGTTCCAGATTTTTGAAAAACAGAGTGCTTGAATATGTTTTACATGTGTTAATTTTTAAGGAAAGCTGGCAGTTAAGGAAAGGAGTGAGTGAAATTGGAGAAGACGTGGACTATGATGAGGAACTCTACGTTGCCGGAAATATGGTGATATGGAGCAAAGGAAGTAAAAGCCAGGCATTGGCAGTTTATAAAGCGTTTACAGTTGACAGTCCTGTTCAGCAGGTGAGTTGATTTGAATTTTAGCATTTGATTCACTATTTAATGCAATTTAAAAAAATTTTTGTTTTAAAATTTAACAGAAATGATAAAACCAGCATAATGATCTCAACAGCTGGATGTACATTGTAACATGACATAATGTAATGTGAAGATAATGGCAGGAAAATAAAAATTTAATTTTATGTATCATTACATTTTTTACACTCTCCTTTGTCACTTTAATGATAATCTTTAAACACTCTGTCCTTAAGTAATTCGATTTGTTATTGCCAGCAAAAACTTATAAAACATTAAGGGTACAGAAATATTTTAACACATGATTACTATAATTGATTGCAAAGATTTGAATAAATAAAAATTGTAGGGTTCATAATGATAGAGAGAAAGGAAAAAATCTGCTTTGCAGCCATTGCAGTTGGCTATTATAACTAACTGTTCTGAAAGTTGATAATGAAAGGGAAAGAATTAAGCGTATGCCATATTTTTTCGGGAAGACATGCAGTTCTTCTCCATTTGATGAAGGAAAACACTTACAGAAGAATGCTAGCTAATAAATGTAAAAGGAATTGTAGAATTAGAAAATCACCATTTTGTAACCTCCAGTGCAATAATTGATTCAAACAAGGATTGTAAATAGATACTAACACTGTTGGTCGAAAGAATATTACCATGACACCAACATACCACCCTGTGGATTACTTGGTAAATATGAAGAAACAAGTGTACCTCTACTTTGGAGTTATTTGTCAGTCTCCACCTCAATCAAGTGATTGAGTTTAGCATAATTAATAGTGACATGAAGGGATATTATGTGCTTCTAGCTGTAATGCGGAATGAAGTACATGATGTCGTCTACTAAGTTTTCTTCCCCAAAATATGAATATTTAGACCTAACTTCCTGTTTAAGGAAATATAGGCACTAGAGGATTATATTTTAAAATATCATGAGATAAGGAAATAGATGCGATAGGAATGGCAAAGCTTGATTATTATTTATTTATTTATTTTTTGAGATGGAGTCTTGCTCTGTTGCCCAGGCTGGAGTGCAGTGGCGCTATCTCGGCTCACTGCAAGCTCCGCCTCCAGGGTTCACGCCATTCTCCTGCCTCACCCTCCCTAGTAGCTGGGACTACAGGTGCCCACCACCATGCCTGGCTAATTTTGTTTTTGTATTTTTAGTAGAACTGGGGTTTCACTGTGTTAGCCATGATGGTCTCAATCTCCTGACCTCGTGATGTACCCACCTTGGCCTCCCAAAGTGCCGGGATTATAGGCGTGAGCCACCATGCCCTGCCAAACTTGATAATTATTAAAACTGGCTGATGGGGATTCATTATCCTATTCTGTTTACTTTGTATTTATTTGAAATTTTCCACTATAAAAAGTTTATAGTCTACATTTTGGTTTCTTTTAAAAAGTCATGGAGAAAGAGAAAAAGGTGGGGACTGTTCTACATTGAAAGAAACTAAAGAGACATCACCAAATGCAGTATTTTTTGAACCTTGTTAAATGAACTTTGATTGAGTCCTGGTTTTAGAAAACTAGCTAAAAGATATTTTGGGTAAAATTTGGGAAGGTTGAAAATTACTGGCCAGTAGCTGATGTTAGAGAAGTGTTATTTTTTTCTTAGGGATGATGGTTTTATGGTTTTATAGGAGAACATCTTTATTTTTAGAAAAGGCATGGTGAAGTATTTAGGGGTGAAATGTCATGATGTTTGTGCAATTTGTTTTTAGACAGTCAGCATTCCCGTTCCAAAAATCCCATATGTACACAAATGCACACACATAAACAAATATGGCAAAATTTTCATGACTATTGGATTTAGGTGAAATATGTTTGCTGCATTATTTCAACTTTTCTTACTGAAATTTTATAACAAAAGTTGGAGGAAAACTAATGCATTTATAGTAGTTGAATTAGGATTGACAAGAGGTTTTGGAGGCTTTGACTAATGTTAAGTTTCATTTTTGTAAATGCTGAAATCTTTGTATCTGGACACTGCTTCCTTCCACTCCTCCCACCTGCCATTAACTATTTCCTGATAAGCACTGTATTCTAACTATTTATTGGAAAGGATGAACTGAATCATTATTCCAGCATTTGAGGGCGTATGTAAAAGCATTTGTGTCCTGGAGTGTTGAAGCCAGTGATCTTTTTTTTTTTTTTTTTTTTGAGATGGAGTCTTGCTCTGCCACCCGAGCTGGGATGCAGGCTGGGGGCCGGATCTCAGCCTCACTGCAAGCTCCGCCCTCCCGGGTTCACGCCGGTTCTCCTGTTCTCAGCCTCCCGAGTAGCTGGGACTACAGGCGCCCGCCTCGTCGCCCGGCTAGTTTTTTGTATTTTTTCAGTAGAGACGGGGTTTCACCGTATTAGCCAGGATGGTCTCGATCTCCTGACCTCGTGATCCCGCCCGTCTCGGCGTCCTCCCAAAGTGCTGGGATTACAGGCTTGAGCCACCGCGCCCGGGCCGCCAGTGATCTTTTGATTGGTAATTTTTTTCCCATATAATTCATATAGTTAGTGTAGATGTGAAAAGTGCCTTTGATGATATCCAAGTAGTTCTTTGCTTCTATATTTTCATCTTAATTTCTCCAAGAACAGTTGCCTATTTACTAGATTCTATGGAAGTACAGTTAGATGTATTATCTCCTTTATCTTAAGATCACTTGTAAGTGTAATTGTAAGATTTGAAATTTCAGTCTTTTTATCTGGAAAATATATTGTTATTTAATCTTTTTGCTAATATGGAGAAAGATAATTTTCTATTTTGTTGTGAAATAATACCAGGTATATGTGACTCAGATTTTATCTATTCATTGTTTTACTTATCCTGCAAGTATTTTTTTTTGGTTGTTCTTTTTATTTTTTCATTTATTCTTTTTACTTTTAATAGAGATGGGGGTCTCACTATGTTGTCCAGGCTGGTCTTGAACCCCTGGGCTCTAGCGACCCTCCTGCCTTGGCCTCCTAAAGTGCTGGAATTACAGGCGTGAGCCACTGTGCCTGGCCTTCTGCAAGTATTTAGTCTCACTCTGTTTCAGATTATGCTGGGGCTACAAAGGTGAATGTGGTTTCTGCCATTGAAGGACTCATAGCCTAGAAAGGAGAACAGACAGATCAAATGAAATGCTGTATCCTGAATGCTCTATAATAACTGCATATCCACAGAGTGATGAGAGCCCAGAGGACTGCGCGCCAAAGGGAGGGTTTTTCAAAGAAGATGCTATTTGTATTATAAAATGGTGGCAGAAGGGCATTCTAGGCAGAAGAAATCACAGCAAAAAGAATTATGGAAAAAGATGACTTTTTAAACTTCAGAATGGCTGTACACAAAGTGTGGGTGTGGAGAGATGCAAGTGGATGCTGGCAGTATACAGACCAAAGGGCCTTGTATATAAAGCAAGGAATTTGGATTTTAAACTATATGCTGAAGGGAGCCTGCTAAGGATTTTAAAATGAAGTGATCAATTTTGAGTTTTGAGAAGAGATTGCTTTGTTAGCAATATATATATAGGATTGACTGGAGAGTAGGGAGACTGTTGTCAGGGGCATTATTTTGTGATTGTTCAGGTAAAAGATTGGTGCCTTGGCAAAGAAGAGGTGATAAAGCAGAGGGAGATGTGGAAAGGGTTACTGATCTCTTAGATATCAGGGATAAAAGAGATGTTAAAATATTTACTTTTAGAGGCTAAGAGGATGGGATTTCATGAAAGTTGAGTCTGTAATAGGTGCATTGTAGATTTTGGACATTTCAGGTTGGAGCACAGCTCTCATGCATGGTTTTCTTCATGAATTTTCATTTCTTAACCATTAAAATCTCCCACAACTCAACAATAAAACAAACTACCCAATTAAAAAATTGGGCAGAAGGACTTAAATGGACATTTTTCTAAAGAAGGTGCACACATGGTCAATAAGCACATGAAAAGATGCTCAACTTCACTAACCATTAGGCAAATGCAAATTACAGCCACAGTGAGATACCACTTTACTAGGTTGGCTATTATTAAAGAAACATAACAAATATTGGTGAGGATGTCCAGAAGTTGGAACTCCTTTGCATTGCTGTTGGGAATGTAACAAAGCTGCTGTGGAAAAATTTGGCGATTTCTCAAAAAGTTATACATATAGCCAGGCATAGTGGTGCATGCCTGTACTCCCAGCTGTTCAGGAGACTGAGGCAGGAGGGTCACGTGAACCCGGGAGTTCTAGGCTGCTGTGAGCTAGAATCATGCCTTGCACTGCAGTTTGGGTGACAGAGTGAGACCCCATCTCTTAAAAAGAAGTTATACATAGAATTACCATTATGATGCAGCAGTTCCACTTCTAGATACATGCACAATTCAATTGAGAACAGGGACTCACAGATACTTGTACACCAGTGTTTACAGCAGCATTATTTATGATAGCCTAAAGGTAGAAACAACCCATGTCCATTGACAGATGAGTGGATAAATAAATGTGGTTTTTGCTAACAGTGGAATATTGTTTAGCTTTAAAAAGGGATAAGATTCGGATACATGCCATAACATGGATGAACCTTGAAAACATTATGTTAAGTGAAATAAAACAGATACGAAAGGACAAATGTTGTACAGTTTCTCTTACTTGAGATACCTAGCACAGGTCCTTTCATAGGGAAGGTAGAATAGAGGTTACCAGAGCTCAGGGCGTTGGGAAATGGGGAGTTATTGTTCAGTGGGCCTGGAGTTTCTGTTTGAGATGAGGAAAAAGTTCTGGAAATGTGCAGTATTGTACAGGCTCACAAATTGTACTAAACTCGTCAATTTAATGTTGTTAATGCCACTGAATTGTCTACTTAAAAATTGTTAAAATGTTAATTTTCATATTGTGTATATTTGACCACAGTTAAAAAAAAAACAAAATTCTATTAAATCATTTAATAAGTGATTGTCAAGTATGTCAGTTAAAGTTTAATAGCTTTTCCTAGTTTATATTTTGTAAGATGGGCTTTTAAGAAAGGGAGGAGTTAGTTTTCTAAATACTTTTCAAAAGTCAGTCTAGAGAGAGTCTAAGAATAAGAGCAATTGTTTAATCTAGAGATTATAAAGTTTGAATAATCTTTAGTTTTGTATAGGATATAGGGTTTAGTATGGTTTGAGCCACTATTCGAATTTTTGCTGCAAGGTTTCTCTCTGGCAGGTTTTTTGAATTTTTGCTGCAAGGTTTCTCTCTGGCAGGTTTTTTGATTCTTCTCTTTTTGTAAAATTTATTTTTTTAATTTGAAATTTTAATTCTTATGGATCTTTTCATAAAATTTAATTGTAAACATATTTTGTCTTTCCTTATTATATTTATCATTTATTACTGTAATTTATTTTTTCTTCTTCTTTTTGTTCCCATGATTGTACATGTTGAGCTGAGGAGGCAAAGTTACTGCGTAGATGCTATTATTATTATTCAGATGCCATTAGTTAATAGATAATTATTTAGATATAATTTTCTTAGGTAAGCATTTTGTTTTGATTTTAGGCATTGTGGTGTGACTTCATTATATCACAGGATAAGTCTGAAAAGGCCTACAGTAAGTTTCTTTTTGAAATTTTATTTTTCTTATGATGATTCCAAATGTTTATCTCATTGTATTTTTCATTCAAATGAAGTAGCCACTAGTAATAGTGGTTTACCATAAGCATCTTTATATTGTGCATTAAATAGTTTGTGCTGTAAGGATTGAACTCCTTTGGGGGAAAAAAACATAAGTCTTGTTGTACCCTTTCTTTTCAGGTAGCAATGAAGTAGAAAAATGCATATGTATATTGCAAAGCTCATGTATTAACATGCATAGCATAGAAGGAAAGGATTACATAGCTTCCTTACCATTTCAGGTAAACAGGTTTTTCAGATTTTGGGGGGGGTTTTGTTGGAGAACATTTTTGAATTATTTGGTTTTAGAGGCATGTCTTATGTTTCATGTTTCGTAGTAGTCAAAATGTTATTTTACTCAGAACAACTAAATTTTGGCAGCTTTAGTGGCTTACCATTTTTCTGTACTTCACAAAAAAATAAGTTATTTAATGAAGTGAATTAGGAAGTCTTCTGTGGTATGTGTTTGTCCGTTTAAATGATACGTAAGAACTTTTGGTTATATTAAATAAGGCATATGAATAATATTAATCTTTTTTTGTTACTTGTTGTCTTTTTTTTTTTTTTTTGAGACGGAGTCTCGCTCTGTCCCCTGGGCTGGAGTGCGGTGGCCGGATCTCAGCTCACTGCATGCTCCGCCTCCCGGGTTTACGCCATTCTCCTGCGTCAGCCTCCCAAGTAGCTGGGACTACAGGCGCCCGCCACCTCGCCCGGCTAGTTTTTTGTATTTTTTAGTAGAGACGGGGTTTCACTGTGTTAGGCAGGATGGTCTCGATCTCCTGACCTCATGATCCTCCCGTCTCGGCCTCCCAAAGTGCTGGGATTACAAGCTTGAGCCACCGCGCCCGGCCACTTGTCGTCTTTTTAATGCCTAGTGCTATTGTTAACACATTGTCATTTTGTTACTGATACTGGCCAGTGGCAGGAATTTCACATTGAGAAACTCCTCTTTATTAGATTTGATTTTATCTTAGGGTTGCTTATTTGAATTACTTTTTAAGAAAATGCTGTATTTAATGATTATGTTACTTTGTAAAGCTATTACTAAATTGGAAAATAAAACATTCTGTAATATTTCTTTAAAACATTTTATAAAGGTGTAGGTTCTCTTACTTCTGTCTTTTCCCACCCTTTTACCTGAAAGGTTGCCAATGTTTGGCCCACTAAATATGGATTGTTGTTTGAGCGAAGCACTTCTTCACATGAAGTACCTCCAGGTTCACCCAGGTATTCATTTTATTCACTTCAGAATATTACTGCTTGGGATTTGTGTGTGTGTGTTGGTTCTGAGGTTTATCTAGAAGTTTGAGATGATAATAATTTTCATGCTAACAGTGTAGATATATGCCATTTTCTCTCATCTCAGTACAAGTTAGTATCCCTGATCCAAAAATCTGAAATTCTCCAAAATCTGCAACTTGTTGAGCTCCAGCATGACACTCAAAGGAAGTGCTTATTGGAGCATTTCAGGTTTTGGATTCTCAAATTAGGGTTGCTCTCATCAAAAAGATAATACATCATGAGCAAGTGGGTTTCGTCTCAGGGATGTAGGGATACACAAGTCAATAAATGTGACACATCACATAAACAGAATTAAAAACCATATGATCATCTCAATAGATGCAGAAAAAAGCATTGGATAAAGTTCAGCATCCCTTGATGATAAAAACAAACTAGGCGGCCGGGCGCGGTGGCTCAAGCCTGTAATCCCAGCACTTTGGGAGGCCGAGACGGGCGGATCACGAGGTCAGGAGATCGAGACCATCCTGGCTAACACGGTGAAACCCCGTCTCTACTAAAAAAAAATACAAAAAACTAGCCGGGCGAGGTAGCGGGCGCCTGTAGTCCCAGCTACTCGGGAGGCTGAGGCAGGAGAATGGCATGAACCCGGGAGGCAGAGCTTGCAGTGAGCTGAGATCTGGCCACTGCACTCCAGCCTGGGCAACAGAGCGAGACTCCGTCTCAAAAACAAACAAACAAACAAACAAACAAACTAGGCATAGAAGGGACTTACTACAAATTAATAAAAGTCATATACAACAAACCCATAGCCAACATCATACTGAATGGGGAAAAGTTGAAAGCATTCCCCCTGAGAACTGGAAGAAGAGAAAGATGCCTACTTTCACCACTTCTGCTCAGCATAGTACTGGAAGTTCTGGCCAGAGCAATCAGGCAAGAGAAAGAAATAAAGGACATCTAGATTTGAAAAGAGAAAGTCATACTATCACTATTTGCTGGTGATACGATTATATACCTAGAAAACCCTATAGACTCCTCCAAAGACTCCTAGATTTGATAAATAAATTCAGTAAAGTCTCAGATTACAAAATCAATGTACACAAATCAGTAGCACTGCTATACACTAACAGTGACAAAGCTGAAAATCAAATCAAGAACGCAAGTCTCCCTTTTTTTTTTTTTTTTTTTTTTTTTTGAGACGGAGTTTTGCTGTTGTTGCCAAGTCTGGAGTACAATGGCGTGATCTCGGCTCACCACAACCTCCGCCTCCCAGGTTCAAGCGATTCTCCTGCTTCAGCCTCCTGAGTAACTGGGATTACAGGCATGAACCACCAAGTCTGGCTAATTTTTTTGTATTTTTAGTAGAGACGGAGTTTCTCCATGTTAGTCATGCTGGTCTTGAACTCCCAACCTCAGGTGATCCGCCTGCCTTGGCCTCCCAAAGTGCTGGGATTGTAGGCATGAGCCACTGCGCCTGGCCAAAAATTCAGTCCCTTTTACAAGAACTGCAAAAAACCGAAAACAAAAAACCTGTAAATATACTTAACCAAGGAGGTGAATGATCTCTATAAGGAGAACTACAACACACTGCTGAAAGAAATCATAGATGACACAAACAAATGGTAATACATCCCATGATCATGGATTTGAAGAATAATATTGTGGAAATGACCATATTGCCAAAAGTAATCTATAGATTTCACCGTAATTCTCATCAAAATAAGATCATTTTTCATAGAATTAGAAAAAACAATTCTAAAATTCATATGGAACCAAAAGAGCCCAAATAGCCAAAACAATCCTAAGCAAAAAGAACAAATATGTAGCCATCACATATACAATAAGTCTATAATTTCCAGAACAGCATGGTACTGGTATAAAAGTAGGCACATAGACCAATGGAACAGAATGGAGAACCCAGAAATAAAGCCAAATACTTGTAATCAACTGATCTTTGACAAACAAGCATACAAAAACATAAATTGGGGGAAGGACATCATCCTGTTTAGTAAATGATGCTAGGAAAACTGACACCTTTTTTAGAAGAATGAAACTGAATTTTTTCTCTCTCACTTTATACAAAAGTCAGTTCAAGAGGGATTAAAGACTTTAAAAGCCCTGAAACCATAAAAATTCTAGAAGATAACCTTGGAAAAACTCTTTTGGACATTGGCCTAGGCAAGGAATTTATGACTAAAACACCAGAAGCAAATGCAACGAAAACAAATAAATGGGACCTGATTAAAATAAAAAGCTTCTGCACAGCAAAAGAAATGTCAGAATAGACAGATAACTCACACAGTGGGAGAAAATATTTGCAAACTCTGCATCCAACAAAGCACTAGTATCCAGAATATATAAGGAACTCAGATCAGCAAGAAAAAACTCAAAAAGTGGGTAAAGGACGTGAGTAGACAGTTCTCAAAAGAAGATATACAAATGGCCAGCAAACATGAAACTGCTTAGCATCAGTAATCATTAGAGAAATGCAGATTAAAACCACAGTGAGATATCACCTTACTCTTCCAGGAATGGCCATCATTAAAGAGTCAGAAAACAATAGATGTTGGCATGGATGTGGTGGAAGGGGAATGTTTATACACGGCTGGTGGGAATGTAATCAATATGACATCTGTGGAAAACAGTATGGAGATTCCTTAAAGAACTAAAAGTAGATCTACCATTCAATCTAGCAGTCCCATTACTGGGTATCTACCCAAAGGGAAAAAAAAGGCATTATATGAAAAAGACACATGCACATGTATGTTTATTGCAACACAGTTCACAATTGCAAAGATAGGGAACCAGCCTAAGTGCCCATCGACCAATGAGTGAATAAAGAAAATGTATATACGAGGCCGGGCGTGGTGGCTCAAGCCTGTAATCCCAGCACTTTGGGAGGCTGAGACGGGCGGATCACGAGGTCAGGAGATCGAGACCATCCTGGCTAACACGGTGAAACCCCATCTCTACTAAAAAATACAAAAAACTAGCCGGGCAAGGTGGCGGGCGCCTGTAGTCCCAGCTACTCCGGAGACTGAGGCAGGAGAATAGCGTGAACCCAGGAGGCGGAGCTTGCAGTGAGCTGAGATCCGGCCACTGCACTCCAGCCTGGGCGACAGAGCAAGACTCCGTCTCAAAAAAAAAAAAAGAAAAAGAAAATGTATATATACACCATGGAATACTAATCAGCCATAATGAGGAAATGAACTAATGTCTTTTGCAGCAAGTTGGGTGGAATTGGAGGCCATGATTCTAAGTGAAGTAACCCAGGAATGGAAAACCAGATAACTGCACGTTCTCACTTAGAAGTGAGAGCTAAGCAAGGAGTATGCAAAGGCTGTATGCAGAGTGTTATAATGGACTTTGGAGACTCAGAAGGAGGAGGGTGGAAGAAGGTGTCGGATAAAAAAACTACATATTGCGTACAACATACACTACTCAGGTGACGGGTGCACTAAAATATCAGAATCCACCACTATATAATTCTGTGTCACCAAAAGCCACTTGTACCCCCAAAATAAATAGGGTTGCTCAACTGTTAATGTAAGGCAAATAATCCAAAACACTTCTGGTCCCAAGTATTTTAGATAAGGGATACTCAACCTGTATGTACACTCATGAGCTCTACGCACTTGGCACTTAATTAGCCTTTTTTCAAATCCAAGTGGTAAAATTGAACATGCAAATAAATGGCTTAAAAAAAGATTTGGCCAGGTGCGATGGCACACACCTGTAATCCCACCACTTTGGGAGGCTGAGGCGGGTGGATCACCTGAGTTCAGGAGTTCGAGACCAGCCTGCCCAACATGGTGAAATCCTGTCTCTACTAAAAATACAAAAAAATTAGCCAGGCGTGGTGGCGGGCACCTGTAATCACAGTTACTTGGGAGGCTGAGGCAGGAGAATTGCTTGAACCTGGGAGACGGAGGTTGCAGTGAGCCAAGATTGCACCACTGCACTCCAGCTGGGCGATGAGCGAAACTCCATCTCAAAAAAAAAAAAAAGTAAATAACAAGATTCAATTCTTAGCTCTGCCATTTTCTCATTGTGCTGCTTTGAGCAGATCATTAGTGCTTTCTTCGCTATAGTTTCCTTATGTATTACAGGAATATTATCATTTACCTCTTAGGACTTACGCAAAGTTAAACTAGCTAAATGTATATAAGCTTTGACACAGGGTCTAGTAGGTATTAAGTATGCAATGAATGGTAGATGTTTATTAGCAGTGTGTTTATCTTGTCCTATGAATTGTGAGCACACCGAAGGGCAGCAACATACAGCACCTGTCATGTTGTGGTGCAAGAGGTAGACTCTTGCTAAGTCTTAAATAAATTGCTTATAGATTTTAATCTCTTTCTGCTTTGAAAGAAAGCCTCTCTTCACTCTAAAAAATATCATTCCTTAAAAACTGTAGGCTTTTGGCTAGGTGCGGTGGCTCACACCTGTAATCCTAGCACTTTGGGAGGCCGAGGCAGGTGGATCACCTGAGGTCAGGAGTTCAAGACCAGCCTGGCCAACATGGTGAAACCCCGTCTCTACTAAAAATCCAAAAAGCTAGCTGGGCGTGGTGGTATGTGCCTGTAATCCCAGCTACTTGGGAGGCTGAGACAAGAGAATCGCTTGAGCCTGGGAGGTGGAGGTTGCAGTGAGCCGATATCATGCCCCTGCACTCTAGCCCGGGCAACAGAGTGAGACTCTGTCTCAAAAA
>NW_016817843.1:1185933-1209404 GCF_001698545.2 Rhinopithecus bieti | reverse complement strand
AAAAAAAAAAAAAAAAAAAAAAGCAGACTTCTAATTTACTTGAAGTAGTTTTTTTCTTCCTTTTTTAAAAAATGCACTCCTTTATCAGCAGGTATGGGAGAATAAATTTCTTTCTTAGCTGCCAAAGAAACACTGCCAGTAAGAGAGGAATAAAAAAAAAACGGCTTTATGCACATTACTCCATTTGTTCTGTACTGTGATGACTGCTGTTTGCAGAAATTCCCTGGGCTATATTAATTTCCCTCTGTTTGTACATTGATAGAATTATTCTAAGGGGAGAGATTTCTAGGAGTGAAATAGAAGAGAATGTGAAAAATAGTATGTACAAAGTTTAGAAGATTGCCTTTTGAGATAGTAGATTTCTAGTTGCTTATGTAATCTGGAGAAGACACTTCTTTGCAAGAGAAGTGCAAAATTTGTGCACAGACATATTCATATTGTATTGGTAATTAATTGATTATTTGTTTATTGCTAGAGAACCTTTACCCACTATGTTCAGCATGCTGCACCCACTAGATGAAATAACTCCACTTGTTTGTAAATCTGGAAGTAAGTGTATTTTTATATTCTTTTAGATAAGCTCTTTTTTTTGACTTTGGTGAGGGAGATTATAAAGGCGCTTATATGAAAACTGACTTATAAAAATAATACAATGTAAACATTTTACAAAAGTAATTTCTATTTTGAATTTCTTGAGTATCATGGTATTAACTGCTCAACAGTTATTTTGAGTAAAAATAAGGCATGTAAATCAATGAGGAATACTGATATATTTATTAACCTACCTGTAGATCACTTTGTTCTTTAATAATTAATAAGTAAATAAATGATACTTGGATGAAGTAAAGTTTTTTGTTGTTGTTGTTTTGGTTTTTTTTTTTTTTTGAGAGGGGTCTTGCTCTGTGGCCCAGGCTGGAGTGCAATGGTGCGATCTTGGCTCACTTGCAACCTCTGCCTCCCAGGTTCAAGAGATCCTCCCATGTCAGCTTCCCAAGTAGCTGGGACTGCAGGTGCGCTTCATCTCACCTAATTCTTTTGTATTGTTTGGTAGAGATGAGGTTTCCCCATGTTGCCCAGGCGGGTCTCAACCACCTAGGCTCAAACGATCCACCCGTCTCGGCATCCCAAAGTGTTAGGATTACAGGTGTGAGCGACTGCGCCTGGCTCAAGTTTTTTTCTGAGGAAAAAAAAATGGAGCCTTACATGTATGCTGTGTAATTTTTTTTTTTTTTTTTTTTGAGACGGAGTCTCGCTCTGTTGCCAGCCTGGAGTGCAGTGGTGCAATTTTGGCTCACTGCAACCTCTGCCTCCCGGGTTCAAGTGATTCTCGTGCCTCATCCAAGTAGCTGTCTGTAGTCATGTGCCACCATGCTGGCTAATTTTTGTATTTTTAGTAGAGACATGATTTTGCCATGTTGGCCAGTCTGGTCTTGAACTCCTGGCCTCAAGTGAACCGCCTGCCTCAGCCTCCTACAAATATTTCTACATGCTTATCTCTAAATTTTTAAGTTTGGCCAAACGTAGGACAATGAGGACTTGAAGGCTGAAAAAAAATTATATTCTTTGACATTTTTATTTTAGGACTTTATTCTAAGTACATACTCTGAAATTTCACTGGGGCTTTTATCTTTTTTTTTTTTTGTCTCCCCCGAGACGGAATCTTGCTCTGTCACCCAGGCTGGAGTACAGTGGCGCGATCTCAGCTCATTGTAACCCCTGCTTCCCGGGTTCAAGTGATTATCCTGCCTCATCCTCCCGAGTAGGTGGGATTACAGGCACATGCCACCACACCAGGCTAATTTTTTATATTTTTGGTAGAGACGGGGTTTCATCATGTTAGCCAGACTGGTCTCGAACTCCTGACTTCAGGTGATCCACCTGCCTCGGCTTCCCAAAGTGCTGGGATTACAGGCGTGAGTCACTGTGACCAACCAGCTGCTTTTTATCTTCTATATTATATCTGGGCAAACTGCAGGCCATGGGCTAAATCTGGCCTGCAGCATGTTTTTGTAAAGCTTGTGAACTAAGAATGGTTTTTTTGAGATGGAGTTTTGCTCTTGTCGCCCAGGCCAGAATACAATGGCACGATCTTGGCTCACTGCAACCTCCGCCTCCTGGGTTCAAGCGATTCTCTTGCCTCAGCCTCCCAAATAGCTGGGATTACAGGCATGTGCCACCACACTCAGCTAATTTTGTATTTTTAGTAGAGATGTAGTTTCACCATGTTGGTCAGGCTGGTCTTGAACTCCTGACCTCAGGTGATCCACCCACCTCGGCCTCCCAGTGTGCTGGGATTACGTCGTGAGCCACCACACCCAACATAAGAATGCTTTTTACCTTTTAAAGGGTTGTAGAAAATAACAAAGATTATGTGATAGAGTCAATACGTGGATAGCAAACTAAACTATTTAGTCTTTGATCTTTTACAGAAAAAGTTCAAATTTTATAGTATTACTAATTGCAGACAACCTGAATAAACATACTAGGGCCTGGGATTAAATGGCATGCAGCCTTTTTTTTTTTTTTTTTAAGTACAATTTCCATTTTACTTTTTTCTCTGGAGAATAGTCTGTTTTCAGTCTTTTTTTTTCTTTTTGAGATGGAGTCTTGCTCTGTCGCCCAGGCTGGAGTGCAATGGCGCGATCTCAGCTCACTGTAGCCTCCGCCTCCCAGGTTCAAGCGATTCTCCTGTCTCAGCCTCCCTAGTAGCTGAGATTAGGCACATGCCATCACGCCTGGCTAATTTTTTGTGTTTTAGTAGAGACAGGGTTTCACCATGTTGCCCACGCTGGTCTCGAACTCCTGAGCTCAGGCAATCCAACCACCTCGGCCCCCGAAAGTGCTAGGATTATAGGCATGAGCTGCAGCACCTGGCCTTGTCTTCAATCTTTAAGGACTCAGCTCCTTACATGGGCTTTGGTGGGGGTTTTGGGGCAGCACCGGAAGATCTAAATCGGGGTGGGCGTGTTTGGTCCTTGTGGGCTTTACGAGATGGATTCTTGACCACTTTTCTGTGAATTGGATATCTCACACAGTAATTTAGCTTCACATACAGCTTGGGAAGCACATAGGTATTGAAGACACTTGCTTCAGAAATGTCCTTGACTACTGCAGCCTCCACTACGTTTCAAATGATGAATTTCTTTTTTTTTTTTGAGACAGAGTGTCGCTCTGTTGCCCAGGCTGGAGTGCAGTGGCGCAATCTTGGCTCACTGCAAGCTCCACCTACCGGGTTCACGCCATTCTCCTGCCTCAGCCTCCTGCGTAGCCTCCTGTGTAGCACCTGCCACCACACCCCGCTACTTTATTTTTAGTGGAGATGGGGTTTCATTGTGTTAGCCAGGATGGTCTTGATCTCCTGACCTCGTGATCTGCCTGCCTCGGCCTCCCAAAGTGCTGGGATTGCAGGCGTGAGCCACCGTGCCCAGCGTCGAATGATGAATTTCTTAATGGCCTTGTCCTTAGGCATGCGTTGGGTACAGTTTGTGCAACGAATAGACTGCACGTGGCTGTGCCCCTTTTTGGCACAATTATTGTTCCTTCTTTTCTTTGTCATCTTGGAGGCATGGACTGGAGAGAGGAGTGCAGCCATTATTGATCATATTTTTGAATAACATTTAGTTAACTAGAAGTTGCTTATTTGTAATGTCAAGTAGGATACCAAACTTTAACACAGTGTGATTATAATTTTGTAAAAATGTATAAAGTATGTATATATGTATGAAGAAAACCAAAATTCTCTGATGTATTAATAGTAGATATTTTGATATGGTGGCATGATTTTATTTATAAAGTATTTCTTATGATTATAAAATCATATTTTTAAATTTTTCAATATTTTAACTGAGTGGGAAACATTTCCTGTTAAATGAGGATATGGAGACCGGTCCATGGTACTTTAGATTAAAAGCTGAACTCACTGGGAAAAACCTTGTTTTGCATGTGTAACTAGTAAAGCAGAAACAACAGTATACTACTGTTCAGCACTGTCTGAATAGTAATTATAGAGTACAGCTTTTATACAGAAGAACAGAACCAATAAGGAAGTCAAACTTGGCAGAATAGTTGAATGCAATTTATAAATAAGTAAGTTGTTGAAGAAGTCATCGACCTTTTACCTGTGGCTGATTAGTTTAATGGTGAGAGTCAGCACAAGTCTTAACATTTAACAGCATGTATGTGAAGCTGAAACTTGCAATGCTCTCATCTTTAATGTGTTTTAAGGAAGTTGATGCCTAAAGTAAATTTATTAAAAATTCAGAGTTAATTATTTAGGATATTAATAGATTTTGTGCTCTCTTTGGCTTGGTTGTTCTTTAACAATTTAAAGAGCTCCGTTCATCAGTATCAGTCTTGTAAAGCCCATTGTTCTATACCTGATTTTTCTTTTTTTTTTTTTAAGGTATTTTTGGTTCATCACGAGTGCAATATGTTGTAGATCATGCAATGAAAATTGTTTTCCTCAATGCTGACCCCTCTATTGTAATGACTTACGATGCTGTTCAAAATGTGCATTCTGTGTGGACTCTCCGGAGAGTCAAATCAGAGGTAAGGAGAAAGGCAAGTTACTTCTCCTTAATAGGAGGGGGTAGGCTGGGTGTATTGGCTCACACCTGTAGTGCCAGCACTTTGGGAGGCCAAGGTGGGCGGATCACTTGAGGTCAGGAGTTCAAGACCACCGTGGCCAACATAGTGAAACCCCATCTCTACCAAAAATATAAAAAATTAACCAGGTGTGGTGGCTCCTGTAATCCCATCTACTTGGGAGGCTGAGGCAGGAGAATCACTTGAAACCTGGGAAGGTGGAGATTGCAGTGAGCCAAGATTGTGGCCACTGCACTCCAACCTGGGTGAGAGAATAGAGACTCCATCTCAAAAAAAAAAAAAAAAAAAAAAAAAAAAATATATTATATATATAATATATATATATATATATATATGAAAGAATAGTTAATACTTCATACCCTCACTTTTTTTTTTTGGAAAATCACTTGTGAATAGTTGTTTTATTATTATTATCATCATCATCATCATCATCATCATCATCATCACATCATCATCTTTAGAGATGGGGCCTCACTCTGTCACCCAGGCTGAAGTATAATGGCACAATTATAGTTCACTGCAGCCTTGAACTCCTGGGCTCAAGTGATCCTCCTGCCTCAGCCTTCTGAGTAGCTAGGACTACAAGTGTGTACCACCACTCCCAGCTAATTTTTAATTTTTTGTAGAAATAGCATCTTGCTCTGTTGCCCAGGCTGGTCTTGAACTCCTTAGCTCAAGCTATCCTCTTGCCTCACCCTCCCAAAGTGCTGGGATTATAGATGTAAGCCACCGCACCTGGCCTCATTTGAGAAACAGATTGAGCTTCTTAGGAAAGAAGAAATACTGTGTCTTTAGTAACTGACTTCAGCTTGCATTCTTACAAGGAAATTGCTATTTTATTCTAATTACTGTCTTTTTTTCCTCTTTCTCTTTATTTTGACTTAAGGAAGAGAATGTTGTTTTAAAGTTCTCTGAACAGGGGGGAACCCCACAGAATGTGGGCACTAGCAGCTCCCTCACAGCACATCTCAGAAGCCTCTCCAAAGGAGATTCCCCTGTGACTTCACCTTTCCAGAATTACTCCTCCATTCACAGTCAGAGTCGCTCAACCTCATCACCCAGTCTGCATTCTCGTTCACCTTCTATTTCCAACATGGCAGCTCTAAGGTAGAAGGGTTTCCTGGTTTTTCTTTTTAAGCTTTCTCTTTTGTTTTGAAGGATTTAGAATTTCTGTTGACAGCTTTTTTTAGGGGAAATATATTTAGGGGAGATATTTTTTAGGGGAAATAGCCATTATCCCAATTGAGCCACTTTTATTTTTTTCTTTCGAGATGGAGTCTCGCTCTGTCACCCAGGCTGGAGTGCAGTGGCGCGATCTTGGCTCACTGCAAGCCCCGCCTGCCGGCTTCACGCCATTCTGCCTCAGCCTCCAGCTGGGACTGCAGGCGCCAGCCACCATGCCCGGCCTATTTGTTTTTTGTATTTTTAGTGGAGACGGGATTTCAGTGTGTTAGCCAGGATGGTCTCGATCTCCTGAGTTTGTGATCCACCCACCTCGGCCTCCCAAAGTGCTGAGATTACAGGCGTGAGCCACCGCACCCAGCCCTTAGCCACTTTTACTAAGATAGCTGAGTTGACCATGCCACATTCTTTCGAATGTGTCTTTCCTGAGTCGTATTTGAAGCTGCCACATTCTTTCCTGAGTCATGTTTTGAAGCTGCCTCTGCTCGCCCTAAGATTAGCTGCCTCATTTCTACCACTGTGTGGGCAACAGTTTGATGAATATGAATTCCCAAAATATTGTGGCACTATTTTACTTTTGCCTTAATTTATGTTAGTTTTTCCTTTTATTTTTTTCTTTGTTATTTGGTACCTAAATGTATCTATCTCTCTATATAGATATATATTTAAATCACCAGCTATCTATATCTCGTGCTACAGGGACATTGTTTTGTTGATATATATATGTCTGACTATACAGGGACACAGTTTAGAGCTTTTTGAATAATCAGTTCATTTTCTGAAAAAGAAGATGGTCTAAGTTTTAAGTTTTAAAAGATGAGTTCTTCTAATAAGAATTCTAAATCTTTGGAATATAGTAAAGCACCTTGACATAAACCATTTCAATAGCTACTCCTTTTTGAACAATTTTAATTTCTGACCTGGATTATGCCATGAATGCTCTTCTGTCTGTGGCATTTTGGGAAGTGTCATTGGAGTGTGTGTCATATAAGCCTGCCCTGCTAACTGTGATGTCCTCTCTCCTCTGTTTATTTTGCAGTCGTGCTCATTCTCCTGCCTTAGGAGTGCACTCTTTTTCAGGGGTGCAAAGGTTCAACATTTCAAGCCATAATCAGTCTCCAAAGAGACACAGTATTTCTCATTCTCCAAACAGTAATTCTAATGGCTCCTTTCTTGCACCAGAAACTGAGCCAATTGTTCCTGAACTGTGTATTGACCATTTGTGGACAGAAACGATGACTAATATAAGGTTCGTTGTATATATTATTGTTTTCAAAGAAAAATGTTGCTAAAAGTCTTAGGAAATATATGGCATTTTATTTAAAGTTTCCTTTTAGTATGATCAGTTGTTTTTTTTTTTTTTGAGACGGAGTCTTGCTCTGTCGCCCAGGCTGGAGTCCAGTGGGGCAATCTAGGCTCACTGCAAGCTCCGCCTCTCAGGTTCACGCCATTCTCCCGCTTAAGCCTCTGGAGTAGCTGGGACTACAGGTGCCACCACCATACCCGGCTAATTTTTTTTTTGTATTTTTAGTAGAGACGGAGTTTCACCGTGTTAGCCAGGATGGTCTCGATCTCCTGACCTCATGATCCGCCCACCTTGGCCTCCCACAAAGTGCTGGGATTACAGGCGTGAGCCACCGTGCCCGGCCATGATCAGTTATTAATATATGTAAAAATATATAGAGATATGTATTAAGGCCACCTCAGTTTCAATAGAGGATATTAATGATATTAAAGTGATCATAGGCTGGACGCAGTGGCTCATGCCTGTAATCCTAGCACTTTGGGAGGCTGAAGCAGGTGGATCACTTGAGCCTAGGAGTTCGAGGCCAGCCTGGCCAACATTGTGAAACCCTGTCTCTACTAAAAATAGAGTATGTATTGGTGCACACTCGTAATCCCAGCTACTCAGCTGGCTGAGACAGAATTGCTTGAACCAAGGAGGTGGAGGTTGCAGTGAGCTGAGATTGTGCCTGGGTGACAGAGTGAGACGCTATCTCAAAAAAAAAATAGTCATCATAAAAATATTATCTTGTCATCTGTTATTTCTTCCTTTATAGTAATAATCTATTAGGCTCTATAGTAATAATCTATTAGATGTCAGGTGTTTTTTGTTCTAGGGAGAAACAATTTCTATCAATGAGGAAATGTGGGTTTTTTAACATGTTTCCTAAGTTTTATGTTCATATTAGTTGAGTGCCAGCTTTACTTTTTGGGAAACATAGCTTAGATCTCTGTTCTAGGTGACCTTTCTTCTTTTATATTCTCTTTAATAATTTATGTGTTAATTTATATGCCAGTGTATATGCTAGTTAACAATCTAATAACTCACTGTCCCTGTCCTCAAAAGAGGTTGAAGGATGGTGACACCAGAGGGACTACTTTTGCTGGAAGGGCTTTGAAAGATGAATAGGTATTTCTAGGCAGGTAAGTTGGGAAAGGCCACAGATGGCAGCTGAGATCAGAACAAAAGTTCTGGTGAATGTGTGGTGTGTTTAGGGAATTATAAGTACTCCCACTCTGGTTTGTGCAGAGGGAGGGAAAAGGCTAATGAAGAGGAGGCTTCCTAGGCGCGGTGGCCCACACCTGTAATCACTCACTTTGGGAGGCTGAGGCGGATGGATCACTTGAGCTCAGGAGTTCAAGACCAAGCTGGCCAACGTGGTGAAACCACATGTCTACTACAAATACAAAAATTAGGTGTGATGACGTGCATCTGTAGTCCCAGCTACTCTGGAGTCTGAGGTGAGAGAATCATTTGAACCTGGGAGTTGGAGGTTGCAGTGAGCCAAGATCATACCACTGCACTCCAGCTCGGGCGACAGAGTGAGACTGTATGGGGAGAAAAAGGAAAAAAAGGAGGCTTGAGAGATTACTGATTGTCCTTTAGGCCTCTGGTCTATTGGATGACAGCGGTAAGAAGGCACTTTATAAGTGTGTTGGAAGTTTGAGAAAGAGCAGAACAATAAATGTGGAATTGTCAGCTTATAAGTGGTGATTGAGGTAAGAGAATTGGACTAGAATTGAAAAATTATTGTATTCAATAATTGTGTGTACGTGTAGTATATAGACCTTTTCCCAAGGAGAGGGTTTTAACATTCCTTAGATTCTCAAAGGGATTTGTGGCCTCCAAATAGTTAAAATCCAGTGGTGTAGAATTAGAAGAGGGCTGGGAACTGAAGTCCTGGAAACTTAAGATTTGGGGAATGGAAAGAGACAAAACTGGCACAGAGAGACAAAGCAGAAGAGGTCAGATGGGAGAAGGAGCAGGAAATACAGAACACATAAAAGAGAGAGCATTTCAAGAATACAGAGATGCCAGAACTGCCAGGTACTGGTGAAGTGTGGCCCTGAGAGTTGAGCCCAGAGAGGAGGTGCCTGGGTGGCAGTGGGTTCCTTGGTGACCTTGGCCAGAGCATTTTAAGCTGGGAGGATGGCGGGGGAAAGTGGGGTAAAAAAAGTAAATGGGGACTGAGAAAATGAACATAGGCATACAGACTATTGTAAGGAGTTTGCCTTTGAGTGGGATTGAAGATACAAAATTAGAGGGCGTCTCGGTCAAGGAGAGTTTTGTTTTTGCTGAACTATAATAGAATTAGTTTTCATGACATCTTGCCCCAGTATTTTCTTTTTCTCTTTTTTTTTTTTTTTTTGAGACAAAGTCTCCCTCTGTCACCCAGGCTGGAGTGCAGTGGCCGGATTTCAGCTCACTGTAAGCTCCGCCTCCCGGGTTCCCGCCATTCTCCTGCCTCAGCCTCCCGAGTAGCTGGGACTACAGGCGCCCGCCACCTCGCCCGGCTAGTTTTTTTTTTTGTATTTTTTAGTAGAGACAGGGTTTCACCGTGTTAGCCAGGATGGTCTCGATCTCCTGACCTTGTGATCCGCCTGTCTCGGCCTCCCTAAGTGCTGGGATTACAGGCTTGAGCCACCGCACCTGGCCTTTTTTCTCTTTTTTTGAGACAAGGTCTCACTCTGTCGCTCAGGCTGGAGTGCAGTGACTCAATCATAGTTCACTGCAGCCTTGGCCTTCTGGGCTCAGGTGATTCCCCCACCTCAGCCTCCCAGGTAGCTGGGACTATAGGCACACACCACCATGCCAAACTAATTTTTTGTAATTTTTGTAGAGAAGATTTTGCCGTGATGCCCAGGCTGGTCTCAAACTCCTGGGCTCAAGCAATCTGCTTGCCTCTGCCTCCCAAAGTAATGGGATTACAGGTGTGAGCCACTGTGACCCTGACCCCCAATATTTTCTTACTTAACCACAATACAAGTTTTATATCCAGTCAAATTGACAAAGTCTTTTATATACTCTAATGTTGAGTCCATTTTATATTTTAAGACTTTTAATGTGAAATAGTAGGCTATATGGACTATACTCAAGGGAAAGCACTGAAAATGCAGATGAGAGGAAATGATTGATGGAACAAGTAACCAGAAAGGTGCACAAGTGGTGAGATTAGCCTTGGGATAAAGAAGTGAAGGTTGATCAGATACGTAAGGCAGGAGGTTGAGCTCAAAGCTTAGAGCCTCGTTTTATCTGAAATATAAGGCAAATGTATACTCTTAAGAGAGAGTAGAATGGGGGATAGGTAGTCTGAAGAAAGTAAAGATGTGGATACAATGCTGAAGTAGTCTCTGGTTTGTTTCTCATATATAAAATAAAAGTATCCTACAATTAAAACTCGTTTTTCTTCAAACTTATTTGTAAGTTGGATATATTATAGATTCTTATTTTTTAGATTTATGGGTCTTCTGTAGCACTTTATTTATTTATTTTTTGAGACGGAGTTTCACTCTTGTTGCCCAGGCTGGAGCGCAATGGCACAATCTCGGCTCAACACAACCCTCCCAGGTTCAAGTAATTCTCCTGCCTCAGCCTCCCGAGTAGCTGGGATTACAGGCATGTGCCACCATGCCTGGCTAATTTTGTATTTTAGTAGAGATGGGGTTTCTCCATGTTGGTCAGACTGGTCTCAAACTCCTGACCTCAGGTGATCCACCCACCTTGGCCTCCCAAAGTGCTGGGATTACAGGTGTGAGCCACTATACCTGGCCTTCTGTAGCACTTTAGAAGGAAAGGTTTGGGAATTAGAGATACGATTTCAAAAAGAGATGTGAATGAGGAGAGAGGGGTAGATAGGAGAAATAGCATTATGAAAGATCTGACCCTTTGAGGGATAGGAATGCAAGTTTGCATGCATTACTTTACAAGAAGTAGCTTAGTTTGCATTACTTTACAGGTAGCTAGCTTACATAGTATGTAACGATCTTAGAACATAATCAAAGAACTAAAAAGATCATGAAGTTTAATTCTTAGAAATGTTTGTGTCTTCAAAATTATTGCTTGACCTAAGTAGTTTTAGATTTCTTGCAGAATATTTTCGAAGACTTTTTTTTTTTGAGATGGAGTCTTGCTGTGTCGCCCAGGCTCGAGTGCAGTGGCGTGATCTCGGCTCACTGCAAGCCCTGCCTCGTGGGTTCACACCATTCTCCCATTCTCCTTCCTCAGCCTCCAGAGTAGCTGGGACCACAGGCGCCCGCCACCATGCCTTGCTAATTTATTTTGTATTTTTAGTAGAGACAGGGTTTCACCGTGTTAGCCAGTATAGTCTGGATCTCCTGACCTCATGATCCCCCCGCCTTGGCCTTCCAAAGTGCTGGGGTTACAGGCGTGAGCCACCACACCCGGCCTCAAAGACTTTTAGTAGTTACTGTGGTAGATTCTTGGACCGGTGCTGACAGTTACTTTATTAATGTATCTATAGAGAGAAAAATTCACAAGCCTCAAAAGTGTTTATTACATCTGACCTATGTGGACAAAAGTTCCTGTGCTTTTTAGTGGAGTCCCAGCTCCAGTTACGGTAAGCGTGTGTGTTTCCCATTGTTTCTGTGTAAATAACTCAGCACTGCTTTTTCTTTTTATTTTCTTTCCTTTTTTTTGGCTAAGTAGTTTTATTTAGAAATAATTTACATGTCATAAAATTAACATGTTTTAACTGTACAAATAAATGATTTTTAGTAAATTACAGTGTTACACAACCATCACCACAACCCCAATTTTACAAGATTTATATCACCATACAAAGATTTCCTTGTGCTTGTTTGCAGTCAGTCTTGTTCGCATTTCCAGCGTCAGGCAACCATGCTAGGCTTCTGCCTTTATAGATTAGTTTTTTCTGGACATTTATATATATATAATGTATGTACGCACAGTGTCTGTAGCTTTTTGTGTTTAGCTTTCACTTAGCGTGATGTTTTTAGGATCCACCATTTAGTAACGTACCATTATTTCATACCTATTGCTATGTAATAGTCTATTGTATAGATCTACCATGTTTTGTTTATCTGTTCATCAGTTGATGGACTTTTGGTTTATTTCCACCTCTTGACTACTGAGAATTATGACAGTATGAACAGTTGAGCAAAAATCTTGAGCAAATATGTGGACATATGTGATTTTATTTTTCTTGAGTAAATACTTAGGATTGGGTCGTTGGGTTGAATGGTAAATTCATGTTTAACTTTTTAAGAAATCACCAATCTGTTTTCCAAATAGCTTGTATCATTTTATATTCCCACCAGCAGAATACGAAGGTTAATGTCTCTTTATCCTTGACAGGATTGGATATCATCACACTCTTTGATTGTAGCTATTTTCTAGTGGTTGTGAAGTGGCTTTAATTTGCTTTTCTCTAATGCATTCTGATGTTGATCATCTCATGAAGTTATTAGCCATTCATTTATCTTCTTAGGTAAAATATCTATTCAGATCTTTTGCCATTTATTTACCTTCATATTTTGAAATACGATAGATCACAGCAAGTTACAAAATAGTAAACAAGTCCTGTGTACCTTGCTTTCTTTTTCCCTCATAGGTAACCTCTTATATAACTATATAATACGTTATCATAACCAGGAAATAGATGATCTACACACTTTATTTCAAATTTCATCAATTTGACATGTGCTCATTTATGTGTATATATGGTTCTATGCAGTTTTTTCACATGTGTAGATGTGTGTAAATACCACCACCGTCAAGATACAAAACATCTTTATCTCTCTTATGTTAACTCCTTATAGTCACATACACCATTACCCACCGATCCTGGCAACCACTAATTCTCTATGTTGATAATGTGACATTTGTGAATGTTGCATAAATGGGCTCATACAGTTATGTAAACTTTTGAGATTGTCTTTTTCTGTTCAGCATAATACTTTTAATACCCATACAGGTTGTTGCATATATCAAGTTTCTTTTTTATTTTATTATTTAGCTGTGTAAAGTTTCAAGAGAGTAATGATAAAACCCAGCTCATCTTTGGTTCAGTGACCAACATACCAGCAAAGGATGCAGCACCAGTGGAGGTAATGTAGGCACATTTGAGAAGTTGAAAATTATTATGTCTCATCAGATTTTTCAGTCAAAAAATCTGTTAATTTGCTCAGATTGGGAAATTAATTTTTTGTCTTTTTTCTTTTTTAGAAAATAGACACCATGCTGGTCTTGGAAGGCAGTGGAAACCTGGTGCTATACACAGGAGTGGTTCGGGTAAGCAAAAAATAGCACTCCAGGCATTTAGTAGGACTTCAGACTGCCTCTATGAATATTTTTAATGTTACTTTAGATTGATATTTTAAATTTGTTATGTTCCGGCCTGCACAATTTGGCAGAAGATTTTTGTTAATAATTCTCAGTGAAGCTTCCCATTCAGGTGGGTCCTAATTTGGAGGGTTATGGCTCACTGCTATTAAATGCATTGGCACTGTAAACCTGTCACAGATGGGAAACCTTCAATGAGTATAGGTAGATTTTTTTTTTTAAAGTTAAACTAGTTTTGAAATTGAAGCATGGGTACCTTTGGTAAGTACTAAAGTTCTGGTAAAGTTTCATTATATTAAATGTGGTATATGTTAGCTGTATTTTTTTAACATTTGTGAAATATACACAGAGAATGTACATTTTACAAATTTAAATTATGAAATTTAAATACACACATACAATTTGAATAGTAATGAAGTGAATATTCAGATACCCAGTATACTGGCTGAGAAATAGAATATTGCCAGTATCCTTATTTTTATTATGTTCTTTTCTGATTGCATGCCATCTTCCCCTGACCTCGAGATAGAAGAATCCTGATTTTGTGATAAATCAGTTGTTCATATTACTAGTTTTTACAGTTATGTATGTATCACTAAAAGATGCATTATTTAGTTTTCCTTGTTTTTGAATTTTTTTTTTTTTTTTTTGAGAACGAGTCTCGCTCTGCCGCCCAGGCTGGAGTGCAGTGGCCGGATCTCAGCTCACTGCAAGCTCCGCCTCCTGGGTTTACGCCATTCTTCTGCCTCAGCCTCCCCAGTAGCTGGGGCTACAGGTGCCCGCCACGTCGCCCGGTTAGTTTTTTGTATTTTTTTAGTAGAGACGGGGTTTCACCGTGTTAGCCAGGATGGTCTTGATCTCCTGACCTTGTGATCCGCCCGTCTCGGCCTCCCAAAGTGCTGGGATTACAGGCTTGAGCCACTGCGCCCAGCCTTGAATTTTTATATAGAAAAGATACTGTGTATTCTTCTCTGATGTACTTATTTTGCGCAACATTATATTTGTTTTAGATTTGTCTGTGTTGATGCGTAGTGTTGTTTACTCATTCAGTGTTATGTATATATTTAATAGTGTTCCATTGTACCTCGTTTTGTGCTTTGTTTTATTGTACTTCACAGATACTGCATATGGTTTTTACAGATTGAAGGTTTGTGGCAACTTTGTGTTGAGCAAGTCTGTTGGTCCCAGTTTTCCAGCAGCATGTGCTCATTTTGTGTCTCTGTTTCATATTTTGATAATTCTTGTATTATTTCAAACCTTTTTGTTATTAGTTTATCTGTTATGATGATCTGTGATCAGTGGTCTTTGATGTTACTATTGGAATTGTTTTGGGGCACCATGAACTGTACCCATATAAGATGAGGAACTTAATTGATAAATGTTTTGTGTGGTCTGCCTGATCATTTGACCCCTTTCCTGTCTCTGTCCCTCTCCTTCTGTCTCCCTATATCCTGAGACAAAACAATATTGCAGTTAGACTAATTGGCCGGGCGCCGTGGCTCACGCCTGTAATCCCAGCACTTTGGGAGGCTGAGGCGGGTAGATCACGAGGTCAGGAGATTGAGACCATGCTGGCTAACACGGTGAAACACCGTCTCTATTAAAAAATACAAAAAATTAGCCGGGCGTGGTGACAGGTGCCTGTAGTCCCAGCTACTTGGGAGGCTAAGGCAAGAGAATGACCTGAACCTGGGAGGCGGAGGTTGCAGTGAGCTGAGATCGTGCCACTGCACTCCAGCCTGGGCGACAGAGCCAAACTCTGTCTCAAAAAAAAAAAAAAGGAATTAGACTAATTAGTAACCCTGTAATGGCCTCTAAGTTTTCAAATGAAGGGAAAAATCACAAGTTTCTCACTTTAAATCAAAAACTAGAAATGATTAAGCTTAGTGAGGAAGGCATGTTGAAAGCCGAGATAGGTTGAGAGCCAGACCACTTGTGCGCGAGAGCCAACCTGTTCATGCAAAGGGAAAGCTCTTGAAGGAAATTAAAAGTGCTATTTCAATGAACATGGCAACTGATAAAGCAAAGCAGCCTTTTCACCGATATGAAGAAAGTTTCAGTGTCTGGACAGAAGATCAAACAAGCCATAACATTCCCTTATGCAGAAGTTGAATCCACAGCAAGACCGTAACTCTCTTCAATTCTGTGACGGCCGAGAAAGGTGAAGAAGATGCAGATGAAAAGTTGTAAGCTAACAGAGATTGATTCTTGAGGTTTAAGGAAAAAAGCCCTCCCCATAACACAGAAGTGCAAGGTGAAGCAGCATGTGCTGATGTAGAAGCTGCTAAGATAATTGACGCAGGTGGCTACACTAAACAGATTTTCAGTGTGGATGCAACAGCTTTCTTTTGGAAGAAGATGCCATCTAGGACTTTAATAACCTGAGAGAAGTTAGTTCCTGGCTTCAAAGGACAGCCTTACCCTCTTGTTAGGGGCTAATGCAGCTGGTGACTTTAAGATGAAGCCAGTGCTCATGTACCATTCCAAAAATCTTAGGGCCCTTAAGAATTAGGCCAAGTCTGATCTGCCTGGGCTCTATAAATGGAGCAACAAAGACTGGATGGCAGCACGCCTGTTTATAGCATGGTTTACTGAATATGTTAAGCCCACTGTTGAGACTATTGTTCAGAAAAAAGATTCCTTTCAAAATATTACCGCTCATTGATAGTGCACCTGGTCATCTGAGATCTCTGAGGGAGATGTACAGGAGATGAATGTTGTTTTCATGCCTGCTGACACATCTGTTCTGCAGCCTGTGAAGGAGTAATTTTGACTTTCAAGTCTTACTATGAAATACATTATTTAACTAGAACTGCCATAGATAGTGATTCCTTTAAGGGATCTGGCAAAGTCCATTGAAAACCTTCTGAGCCGGGTTCAGTGGCACACGCCTGTAATCCCAGCACTTTGGGAGGCTGACGGAGGCAGATCACAAGGTCAGGAGATTGAGACCATCCTGGCTAACAGTGAAACCCTGTCTCTACTAAAAATACAAAAAATTAGCCAGGGGTAGTGGTGGAAGCCTATATATAGTCCCAGCTACTTGGGAGGCTGAGGTAGGAGAATGGCGTGAACCCGGGAGGCGGAGCTTGCGGTGAGCCAAGATCGCGCCACGGCACTCCAGCCTGGGCAACAGAGGGAGACTCCGTCTCAAAAAAAAAAAAACCTGGAAAGGATTCACCTTTCTCTTTTTTTTTTTTTTTTTTTTTTTTGAGACGGTTGCTCTGTCACCAGGCTTGGAGTGCAGTGGCCCGATCTCAGCTCACTGCAAGCTCCGCCTCCCAGGTTTACGCCATTTCTCCTGCCTCAGCCTCCCCGAGTAGCTGGGACTAACAGGCGCCCGCCACCTCGCCCCGGCTAGTTTTTGTAATTTTTTAGTAGAGACGGGGTTTTCACGTGTTAGCCAGGAATGGTCTCGATCTCCTGACCTCGTGATCCGCCCGTCTCGGCCTCCCAAAGTGCTGGGATTACAGGCTTGAGCCACCGCGCCCGGCCCAAGGATTCACCTTTCTAGATGCCGTTAAGAATCTTCATGATTCATGGGAGGAGGACAAAATATCAACAGAAACAGGAATTTGGAAGAAGTTGATTCCCACCCTCATGGATAACTTTGAGGGGCTCAAAACTTCAGTGGAGGAAGTCACTGCAGATGTGGTGGAAATAGCAAGATAATTAGAAGTAGAGCCTTAAGATGTGACTGAACTGACAAAATCTTATGATTAAACCTGAACAGAATTGCCAAACCTGAACAGAATTGCCAAACTTGAACAGAATTGCCAGAATCTTATGATCAAACTTGAAGAGTTACTTCTTCTGGATGAGCAAAGAAAGTGGGAATATACAGAAAACAAATATTAAATGGCAGATTTAAATCCCACTAGGCCACTAATTAAATACAATGGTCTAACACAAATAACAGAGACTAGCAGAAGGGATTAGAAAATACAGCCCAACTATATATGTTGGTTATAAGAAGCTTTCTTCAAATGTAATGACATAGGTAAGTTAAAGGATGGAAAAAAGATATTATGCAAACAATAATCAAAAGATAGCTGGAGTCGCTATAAAGTGGGGAAAAAAAAATGACCAGGAACAAAGAGAGACTTTAGTTAAAGGGCCAAATCACCAAGAAGGCACCCTTGAATATTTTATAAATGTCTGTTCATTCCCTTTGGTTGATAATGTTGTTCATGTCCTCTCCATCCTTGGCAATTTCTTTTCTTTTTTTTTGATACAGTGTCTCGCTCTGTCACTCACGCTGGAGTGCAGTGGTCAGATCACAGCTTACTGCACCCATGACCTTGTGACTCATGCAATCCTCCCACCTCAGCCTCCCAAAGTGCTGGGATATTACAGACATGGGCCACCGCACCCAGCCTGGCAAACTTTTTATGTAGGAGTTCAGACAAGTATCTTAGCCTCTATGGGCCACACGCAGTCTCTGTTACATATTTGTCTTTTGTTTTTTTTTCCTTAACCATTTAAGTACGTAAAACCTATTCTTAGCTCACAGACTGTACAAAAACAGGAGACAAGCCAGATTTGGTCATGGAACGTGGTTTGCTGACCAAGGATCTAAATAGATGCAGAGAAATCATTTGATGAAATCAAATATCTGTGATAAAAAAAATTCTCAGCAAACTAGAAATAGAAGGGGACTTCCTCAAATAGATGAGGGACATTCAAAATTTTCACTGTGCCTCCTGGTGAGGAGGAAGGGAGGGCCATGACTTTTTTCTTGGTGTTTGCAAAGAGTAGGGCAGGTATAGTGAAAAGTTTCTGTCCTGATTGGACACTCTTTTCCCAACTCTTTGGCTGGAAAGAGTAAGAGTTTCTTAGGGCCTGTTTTGTCTGTGAACATTGGAATGTCTGTGTTGCAGACACTTTGAAAGCCTGAGGCCTGGTTATGTAAGGAGTCAAAAAAACCGAAAACCTAGGGAATTCATCATTAGGTCATTCCTGGGTCTCAGGTTACTAGCCAGTTGATCTTCTTTTCTTTACTTCTTCAGAATCTTCTGTTAGTTACATTATAAATTTTATTCAGTTTTTTTTTTCTTTTTGGTGATTAATGGGGGAAATAGCATGGTATGTGCTTATCCCATCTTTTCATAAATTAGGGGTTTGAGATAGCTTTTAAAAAATTGTGCATAACTAGTTCTCACTGTTATTTTTGTTTTTTAAGCCTAAGGATTTTATTGGTGCAACTCCTATTATTTTGTTAGCTTTTGAGTAGTGTATTAACATGAATATGTATAGTGTTAAGATCTCATTTTAGTTCTGGGCATCTCCTTTTTAGTCTTATCACGTTTTCAGCCTGTAGAGATGTGAATTTCTGTTTTTCCTAAGTACCCTACAGATAGCCAAAATAAGGAGTGGTTAGCATAAATTGTCAACTCATTCTTTTTTTTTTTTTTGAGACGGAGTTTCGCTCTTGTTGCCCAGGCCTGGAGTGCAATGGCACAGTCTTGTCTCACTGCAACCTCTGCCTCCTGGGTTCAAGCAGTTCTCGTGCCTTAGCCTCCCAAGTAGCTGGGACTACAGGTGTATGCCACCACGCCCAGCTAATTTTTGTATTTTTAGTAGAGATGGGATTTCACCATGTTGGCCAGGCTGGTCTCGGACTCCTGACCTTGGGCGATCCACCTACCTCGGCCTCCTGAAATGCTGGGATTACAGGCATGAACACCGTGCCCTGCCGACTCATTTTTTTTAAGATCAAAGAATTTATTCTAATTTATATAGAGTATTTTTGAGGAAGAAATAATTGAGAGTTTATTACTGAAGACAGATTGTGTGCTGGAGAGCAATTTGAATTAGGTTGGATTTAATTTCTTGAGCATTACCTGACCTTATTTTTTAAGCCCCTGGGGGATAATTGGTGCTCTTTCTCTCAAGGTTTGAGACTTCTAAGATTGTTGCCTATAGTCTCTGAAAGCTTAGAGTTCTTACTGTCTTTATGACCAAAAGGTAGAAGAGTGCATAGTGTACAGATTTTTATAGAATGTGTTGACTATATTAACATTCCCCTCCTTGCCTGCAAAAAAAAGTCTTCAGTAATGAAGAGAAGGAATCCAACCAAGAGAAGTTATACCAAGTTGTGGGAGACCTAGGTGGGCAGATCGCTTCAGCCCAGAAGTTCAAGACCAGCCTGCATAACATGGTGAAACCCTGTCTCTACCAAAAAATACAAAATTAACCAAGTGTAGTGACATGTGCCTGTAGTTACAGCTACTCTGGAGGCTGAGGTGGGAGGATCACTTGAGCCTGGTAGGTTGAGGCTGCAGTGAGCTGAGATCATGCCACTGTACTCCAGCCAGGGTGAAAGAGTGAGATCTTGTCTCAAAAAAACAAAAACAAAAACAAAACCCAAAATTATACCAAAATATTTGCAATTGGATGGTGGAGTTGGATAGATTATTGACATTTGAATTGTTTCTTTGTTGTGTTTGGTGAACATAAACTTAGAAATATCAAAAGAAATATATGTTTACATTTGTTAACATTTTATTTAAGGATATGATGCATTAAAAGCAATATTTTTTTCCCACGTTTTTATTGCTTAAAGGTGGGAAAGGTTTTTATTCCTGGACTGCCAGCTCCTTCTCTAACGATGTCCAACACAATGCCTCGGCCCAGTACTCCACTTGATGGCGTTAGTACTCCAAAGCCTCTTAGTAAACTCCTTGGATCATTGGATGAGGTAAGAAATGGACTAGGTGTTGTCAGAAAGTTAACATTTTTTAAAGAAGTTTGGTCAAATATTAGTTCTTTCCATGGTTAACTTAATTTTAGTTAGTACTTGGAGAATAAATGTTTTCAAACAGAAGTGATTCAGTTAACATACATTGACCTCCCTCGTGATTTGTGTGATACTTTTTGAAGGTGCTGGAGAGATGGAAATGATACGTTCTTTTCCATCCAGGGATCTCACAATTGTGTGGAGTTGATGTACTATCTGCATAAGAAATTAGAATTTAAGAAAAACTCATGACTTACGAATGAGGAAAAGAGAGTACCATCGTTGATTGACTGATGGGAAGATAACATCCAATGGGAGGACATGGCAAAATGAAAGCCTCATCTCTGAGGCTGTCAGTCTTGGTTTGGACCTTGGGGATGAGTAGGATATCTGTAGGTAGAAAGGAACATTCAAGGCAAGGAGGAATCACACAGGCACAGGCAGGAAGGCCAGATAATGCGGAACGTTTTTTAATGGATATTTGTATCTTTATCTCCTAATCATTAGTTAAGGACTCAATAAATCTGTAGAATAAATACTTATAAAAGTACAAGTAGGGTGTCGCAGGATAGAGTTTGGATAACAATAATCTTTTTTGAGCATTTTCTATGTGCTAGGCATTGTTCTCAGTGCTTTATTAGTATTAATTATTTCCTTAGAACAACTTTATTGAGAAGATACTACTATGAATCTTTTTTTTTTTTTTTTTTAACAAATGAGAGGTTACAAATGAAATAAACCTAATAAGTGGTAAAGCTAGGATTTATACTCTTACTAATGTGCTCTTAAAGGAAGAAAGGATGAAAAGGTGGTTTTATTCTGAATGCAATTGCCAGGGCCTTACAGGATTTTGAGAAAGGAGTTACGAGGTTTTGGATCCTTGTTGTAGGTAGGTGTATTTTGGGATTAAAGATAAGGAGACCAGTTAGCCTCCAAGTGAGGTTGTCTGTGTCAGTGTAAGAAGTATGAAGAGGGTCTGAGTATGTGTGGAAAGGAGGGAATAACATGAGAGGCCTTGAGACGTAGAAATGAGTTTGACAGCTGATTGGTTTTGTGCTCCTGGGCTGGGGAAAGCTGATGTGACATGAGGCTCCAAATTCTCTCAATGACCTGGGAAGGTACCTGGGTTTACCAAGTTAGGAAGCCTGGCGAAAAGTGGTCTGTATTTAAAGAACATGTGAGTGTGGATGTTTAGGGACAGTTCAAAGGGAAGGTTATCGTTATCAATTGTATTCGATAATGTCTATGTCTTCATTAAATTTTTAAACGTGCAACATTGAGTTTTTTCCTTCACACCAGCACATTTGCAGAACATTCAAAGGGGAGCTGGAGAAGTGTCAGAGTGTTTTGTGTGATTCAGAAGAATTTCTCTTATAATGGAAAATGGTTTCCAACTTCTTTAGAATTCTATAAGCCTGGTAACAATTAGTGCCTTTTTGATAGGTGTAAGGTCATGGAAATAATAGTCTAACACATTGGCTGATAGCTTTTCCACTTCTCTGGAAGATTTTGCTAGTAGACTTAGAGCCAGGACCAGTAGAGCTGAATTTTTCCTGGTGACTTTTAGAGTAGAATCTGGAATAGAATAAATACATCTTAGTCTTGATTGTCAGTGTTGACAAGATATTCACTTAGAGATATATAAATTGAATTAAAGGAATCAAAAAAGGATCAGTGGTCATGACTGGAGATTTAAGATTGGAAGGATCTGCATGTAGATAGTAACTAAGATCATTTAAATTTTTTGTTTGCATATCTGCAGTAAAGCAAATACATGCTGTTCCTGTATTTTTGAGTAAATAATTGCCTATAAGGGAAATGCCACGAAATACTGGTCTCATTTGTTTGCTTTTTCATTATTGTCCTTTCTTCCTGGGCTCTTAGTGCCTCAGCTGCCTCAAATCACAGTTTAGTTTAGTTTAGTTTTTTTTTTTTTTGAGATGGAGTCTTGCTCTGTCGCCCAGGCTGGAGTACAGTGGTGCAATCTCACTGCACTGCAACCTCCACCTCCTGGGTTCGAGCAATTCTCCTGCCTCAGCCTCCCAGATAGCTGGGACTACAGGCACCTGCCACCATGCCTAGCTAAATTTTGTATTTTTAGTAGAGATGGGGTTTCACCATGTTGGCCAGGCTGGTCTTGAACTCTTGACCTCAAGTGATCCACCCGCCTTAGCCTCCCAAAGTGCTGGGATTATAGGCATGAGCCACCGTGCCTGGCCCACAGTTTAGTCTTTAGCCCTGTAGGGTTGCTAACGGGGCTGCTGGCTTCTCTCCCTCTTAGCTATGACTTTCCTTGCATATTGTCAGCCTTTCCATATATTCCTCTTACCACCAAAATTTGCAGATGGCCAGAGCAGGAAAAGCAAGTTTCCCCAAGAACGTTGGCCCCCTTCCCTGCAGTTGCTTTCTTTAGGTGAGAATGTTGGCCCCCTTCCCTTCTCTCCTAGATCTTGGTCCCTCAAGTCCAGGTTGCTTCCACAGTTTTCCCACAGCCATCAATTAGATGTTTTCCTTTTACCTACCTTTTCTAGTTGTTTTCTGTGAGGACCTTGGTTTGCTGGTACTTCATTGTATCTGGAACAAAATTTTTTAAAGAGCCAGGGTCTTGCTATGTCACCCAGGCTGGAGGGCAGTGGCTATTCACAGGCTCACCACAGCCTCAAATTCCTAGGCTCAAGTGATTCTTCTGCCTCAGTCTTCGCAGTAGCTGGAACTCTACAGGTGCGCACCAGCATGCTTGACTTGGAGCAGAATGTTTTAAAATCATTACATCTTATTGTTTGTTAGAACATATGCAAAAAAGAAATAGTTAAGTTTCCTTGTCCTTAATTTCTCAGAAAACAATTCATTTGTGTTATGTTTATGACTTTTTACAGGTTGTTCTGTTGTCGCCAGTTCCAGAACTGAGGGATTCTTCAAAACTTCATGATTCTCTGTATAATGAGGATTGTACTTTCCAACAACTTGGAACTTACATTCATTCTATCAGAGATCCTGTCCATAACAGAGTCACCCTAGTAAGTATAAATAGTTGGTAGCTTTCCAAGAGGTGGGCTGGCATTTCGAATTTGACAGAATAGAAAATTTTGTCTGAAAAATGACAACAAACATTTCTCATGATTTAAAAAAATCTATTGTGTCATTTTTTGGCACTATATTTCTTTATACAGTAATTCTGCTTGTTTTCTACAGTTTCTGTATTTTTAAAAACAGTGAAAATGAAAGCTTGAGTCAGTTGAATTGTATATTGATATGATTTTTTGTCTTTTCATTAAAAGTAAATGTCCTTGGCCGGGCGCGGTGGCTCAAGCCTGTAATCCCAGCACTTTGGGAGGCCAA
>NW_016817843.1:1180659-1185442 GCF_001698545.2 Rhinopithecus bieti | reverse complement strand
AAAAAAAAAAAAGTAAATGTCCTTTTGATGATGGTGACTCACTGTATAAAGATTAGACACTTTTTATTAAAACAAGCATTTTGGAAAGCATTTTGCAAATAATTACATTTAAAGTTTCTGAAATTTGGAAGTGTTCATTTCTGTTTGAAAATGGTTTTTCATTTATTTTATTGCTTTGGTAGGCAAAGTGTTGTACCAGCTATTTTTACGACATTCAAAGACTTAGAATGCACAGATTTTATTTACTTTCTCATTTGTTTCCATCTAGGAACTGAGTAACGGCTCCATGGTTAGGATCACTATTCCTGAAATTGCCACCTCTGAGTTAGGTACGATTGAGAAGTTTCATTTCTAAGACATGAAGTAATTGTGATTTACGTTAATAATTGGGGTTTTAAACATTATTTTTCCATTTTTGAA
The DNA here is from genome assembly GCF_001698545.2 of Rhinopithecus bieti. Lineage (NCBI taxonomy): Eukaryota > Metazoa > Chordata > Mammalia > Primates > Cercopithecidae > Rhinopithecus > Rhinopithecus bieti. The sequence goes on along the minus strand of NW_016817843.1, from coordinate 1,185,022 downwards.
GCCGCTGGATCAAGTTCTTAGGTTTGTAGAGGAGCTTTAAAGAGTCAAGGGGTGCTTTGTGAAGTCTACTCTGTGTGTGCTCTAAGGCTGGAGTACAGGTGAAGGATGTGCTGGTTCTGTTCCTCGGAGATTCTTCTGTTGAGGAATATAATGCAGTGTAATAACATATGGACATGCCAGCGGAGCATGGTGGCTCACACCTGTAATCCCAACACTTTGTGAGACTGAGGCGGGCGAATTGCTTGAGGTCGGTAGTTCGAGACTAGCCTGGCCAACATGGTGAAACCCTGTCCCTATTAAAAGTACAAAAATTAGCTGGGTGTGGTGGCGCACTTCTGTAATCTCAGCTACTGGAGAGTCTGAGGCAGGAGAATACCTTGAACCCGGAATGCGGTGCTTGCAGTGAGCCGAGATCGTGCCCTTGCACTCCAGCCTGGGTGATAGAGTGAGACTCTGTCTCAAAAAAAAAAAAAAAAATATAAATATATGTATACACACACACACACACACACACACATACGGACATGTCTCTTGCAAGAACATCTGGGAAACAAAGCCTAAGCAACTAGGATATTTCTTGGCATATTTAATGTTTTGTTTTTTTTTTCTGTAATGTATTAATGATGTTTTTAATCTTAAATATCTCAATTTTCAGATAAGTTGTGAAATTAGCATAATTGCCTTAATTGAATAAAACTTAGTATTATTGTCAAAATACAATCAGAATTATCTTAATAAATATTGGATTCTGCTTGAATTATTCCTGAAATGCAGTTTCAAAATGCTAGAGGAGAGTATTTGTGAACATAGAATACTAAACAAAATATTAGAATTCAAGGGATTTGCCAACAAACATAGGTTAAGAAAAGAATGCCTATGTGATATAAGGAACTTCATGACATCTCTTGCTTTCAAAATCTAACTGTCAAAGCAGGACATTGGCAGATTGTAGACTAGAATGACTTTTTCATTTTAGGAATTTTCACTGGGTGGGTAAATGGTATTTCAAGTTGATATAGAGATTCCTTGCCTTCTAAAAGGTATTTCGTAATCACAAGGCCAGGTACCTAGAGGCATTATAAGCCTAAGCAAAATATATAAAATAGATAGTAATGGAGGAAATTAAATAAATAAAACAAAATTTTACCCCTTTATAGCCAAATAGAAGCCCCATAGGTTATGTACATACATTTATGTATTTTACCTACAAAGGGTTCTCACACACTCATGCAGCATTGGATTTGCACTTAATTTGGATTCAGCTATGACATACTTGGTTATTTGGTATTTTAATATTATTTGCTTCCAATCTGTGCTGTGTGAGTGTGCACATTGCAAACTGATGGGACAGAGGATGTGTTGCTGAGGATGGGCCCAGTGGCATGACAGTGGAAAGGGAAAAAAGAATCCTGAAAGAGAGGATATGTGAGTACAAAAACATTGCAGTTTGGGATTATTTACTACTAAAAGTAGATTTGGGTCTCTTCACAGTGGTAGCCCTGGCCACTCTGAGGGACTCATTGTATGCCAGTGTAGTGCTATAATTGATGTGGAGCCATTGAGAATGGTATAAAGCCATTATACCAGGTGTGGTGGGCTCGTGCTTGTAATTCCTCCCCTTTGGAAGGCTGAGGTGAGAGGATTGCTTGAGTTCAGGCGTTTTGAGACCAGCCTGAACAACATAGACTCTGTCTCTACAAAAAGAAAAATAAAATTAGCCAGGCGTGCTGGCATGTATCTGTAGTCCTTGCTACTTGGGAGGCTTGACCTGGTGGACCACTTGAGCCCAGGAGTTGGAGGTTACAGTGAGCTATGATTGCACCACTGCACTCCAGCCTGGGGACAGAGAAAGACCCCGTTTCCCTTTACCAAAAACAGAATGGTGTAAATTATGTGGTATTAACTCTTAACCCTTTTAAGGCAGAGAGCATGTGAAACATTTTAGAAACTGAACAATGTCAGAAATGAAAGTTATAAAGCTTTGGTTCATAGGCATGTTTACTCATTTAGAACATCATGTAATGCTAGCTAAGCATTGCTATTTGTGGATGCGTATATTGAATATTATATATTTACTGAAGTATTTAAGCAGTATTTATGTAAATGTGTAAACATAGAAGTTGTATGTTTTTCATAGTGACTTTTTTTTTTTTTGAGACAGTTTCACTCTAGTCACCCAGGCTGAAGTGCAATGGCGTGATCTCGGTTCACTGCAACCTCTGCCTCTCGGGTTCAAGCGATTCTCCTGCCTCAGCCTCCCAAAAAGCTAGGATTTCAGGTGCCCGCTGCAATGCCCAACTGATTTTTGTTATTTTTAGTAGAAACAGGGTTTCACCGTGTTGGTCAGGTTGGTCTCGAACTCCTGACCTCAGGTGATCCACCCGCCTCGACCTCGCAAAGTGCTTGGATTACAGGCATGAGTCACCGTGCCTGGCCCATAGTGACCTTTAATTTGTCACCTGAGCTAGAACATCTTTAGAGTGAAAGGGGGAGCAGTTAGTAATTGCTGGGGCAATGGATGTAAATCAGTACTGTCTCTGGCAAACTGGGCTATTTGGTCACTTTATTTCTGATTCAAAATTAATAATCGAAAAGCTGTCCTTGGCTGGGCACAGTGGCTCACACCTGTAATCCCAGTGCTTTGGGAGGCCAAGGCAGGCGATCACGAGGTCAGGAATTCGAGACCAGGCTGACCAACATGGTGCAACCCCGTCTCTACTAAAAATACAAAAAATTAGCCTAGCTGAGTGGCAGACACCTGTAATCCCAGCTACTTGGTGGCTGAGGCAGGAGAATTGCTTGAGCCCAGGAAGCAGAGGTTACAGTGAGCCGAGACCGCACCACAGCACTCCAGCCTGGGCAACAGACAAGACTCCATCGCAAAAAAAAAGAAAAAAAAAAAAAGAAAAGCTGTCTTCAGACCTCTTTCAAGCCCTGTTAAATTCAGTAGTTGGTTTTAGTTTCAGATGATTGGTTAGGTAATGTTTGCATCTCATTGGCTCTTTAGTGACAGTTTTCTTTTCATAATAATTGGCCTTTATATAGTAGAAATTTAAAAACTTGATTATTGAAAGGGAAAAGAAATGCATGCAGAGTAAGAATACTAAAATTAATCTTTGCTTTTAATAGTACAAACGTGTTTGCAAGCAATTAAGTGTATCCTGCCAAAAGAAATAGCAGTTCAGATGCTTGTCAAATGGTACAATGTCCACAGTGCTCCAGGAGGACCCAGTTATCACTCAGAGTGGAACTTATTTGTGACTTGTCTTATGAACATGATGGGTTATAACACAGACCGCTTAGCATGGACTAAAAATGTAAGTAAATACAATTGTTTTCTTTATGCGTTAATTCTGTTAATGTAATGGTTGCATAATTGGTAATGTAACATTCGGAGTACATAATAGGCATACCATATTCAAAATAATAGAATAATATTAAGATTTCTTGTATCTATATATTGTAAATCAAATCTCATTTAATATTTAATATTAATATTTTACTAGTAATTATAGTTACTGAGCTTTAGAACGTTAAAGCATATATGACTATTTCTTATTTCACCTTTGTAAAATGACTGCAAGTTGTACTAGGATTAGTGATAGTCTTGGTTTTATTGATGAAGAAACTGGATCACAAAGAAATCACAGATCTGTGATTTTTTTAAAAACTATGACTAGACTGCATCTTCTGACTCCTTGTTTAACGTTGTTTTCTGAAGACAAGATTGTCTTTTTACATACATGTTGCTTGGGATGTGAGGAGGAAGGTTTGATTTGAGGGGGATTTAAAGTACTTTAGCCTGAGTATCGACTCTGTTAATGGTATAAAGCCTTATCTCTCACCCTCTTTCCCCAGAAACATCCTTACAGGCCCTTATTAGATTATTTACAAAATCAGCAGAGTGGTGTCTTCAGTATTAGTGATCTCTTTCTAGCTCTGGAGATCCCTCGCAGGACAACCTTGCCTGGGTCACTCTGAAAAAAATCACTCTAGATTGTAATTACCCTTTTTCCAGGTAACTCAGCTGTTCCATTCTATACGTTTTAGCCTTGTACAGCAAATCCATTTTTAAAACTTGCTTTTGTCTCAATTATGAAAGGCAAATGTGGAAAATGGAGGAATTAAGAAAATAATTATACTACTCAGAGATAACCACTCTAAACATTTTGAAGTTACCTTCTGTATAAAATATCAATGAAAATTTCGCATATCATTAAAAAATTTTTCTAAAAAACCTCCATCATTTCATCATAGTATAGTTTTTTGTCATAATTAACCCATAGCTAATAATTGTACCTTGTGAATCTTTTGTTTTCCTTATTGTGAGTAATTTATAAACATCCTTTTTCATGAATCTTTT
>NW_016817843.1:1175091-1180330 GCF_001698545.2 Rhinopithecus bieti | reverse complement strand
CAGTGGCCGGATCTCAGCTCACTGCAAGCTCCGCCTCCCGGGTTCACGCCATTCTCCTGCCTCAGCCTCCCGAGTAGCTGGGACTACAGGCGCCCGCCAGGTCGCCCGGCTAGTTTTTTGTATTTTTTGTAGAGACGGGGTTTCACCATGTTAGCCAGGATGGTCTTGATCTCCTGACCTCGTGATCCACCCGTCTTGGCCTCCCAAAGTGCTGGGATTACAGGCTTGAGCCACCGCGCCCGGCTCAGCTAATTTTTTGTAATTTTAGTAGAGATGGGATTTCACCTTGTTAACCAGGATGGTCTCGATCTCCTGACCTCGTGATCCGCCCACCTCAGCCTCCCAAAGTGCTGGGATTACAGACGTGAGCCACCGCGCCTGGCCTTCTTTTTCACGAATCTTTAACTACATCTCTAGTTACTTCCCAAGAACTGAATCTTAAAAGAGAGACTGTTGGGTCAAGTAATGTTTGGAAAGGGGTTCCCAGGTGACATTCTTACCAGCATCATTTACAAGTGCCATTTCCCCAAAGTGTTTATTTGTGGTGTGGTGAACCTTTGCTAGCTTACTGAGAAATTTTATCTTATTTCTGTATAAGTGAATGGGAATTTTTTTCAAAATTTCATCAGTTATTTATAGTTCTTATTTTTTGATTTGTATTTCATGTCCTTTGTCTATGTTCCAGTCTCTTCTCAGTCCAGTGGCCAAAGTAATCCTGTTTGATGAAGTCAGGTTACGTTAGTCACGCATCTGCGTAGGATCCCCCAGTGACTTCCCATGGCACTCAGAGTAAAGGCCATAGGCTTACAAGATGCCACGTGACCTAGCCCTTGCTTACCTTCCTGGTCTCATTTTTTAATGCTTTGCACACATCATCCCAGCCACACTGGCCTCAGCTCTGTTCCCTGAGCACTGCCAGCATGTTTCTGCCTCTGAGTGTTTGCACTTGCTGTTACCTCTGTGGAGAATGCTTTACCCCCCTCTCCGACAAGACGTGCTTAGGTCTTTATTGAGATATCACCTCAGTGCTGCCTCCTGTCTCTCTATGTAGCATTACACCTGCCTCCGTACCTTTAGTGCCATTTACCTGTTTTTTTTTTTCTTCTCACTTAAATATAATATAGTATATATTTTACTTATTTTGTTTTGTGTCCCTCCTCCCCCAGCTGGAATGTAAATTCTAGGAAGGCAAAGATTTTTGCTTAGTTTTGTTTACTACTTTCTTTCTCCAGGACCTGTGGTATTGTCTGGCATAGAAGAATACTGAGTGAACATTTGTTGAGTGAATGCCATTTTCCATCTGAGTGAGATACTGTTTTTAAGAGTTTGTGTCTATTTCAGCACATGAAGGAATTGCCCTCTGCAATTTCCTTGAGAAAAATCTTACGGGAAAATAGGGACAATTTTCTTTTCTTTTTTTCTCCCTTTTTAAGATGGGGTTTCGCTCTGTCGCCCAGGCTGGAATGCAGTGGCGCTATCTTGGTTCACTACAACCTCTGCCTCCTAAGTTGAAGCGATTCTTGTGCCTCAGCCTCCCGAGTAGCTGGGATTACAGGCATGCACCTCCACGCCTGGCTAATTTCTGTATTTTTAGTAGAGACGGGGTTTCGCCGTGTTGGCTACGGTGGTTTCAAGCTCCTGAGCTCAAGTGATCCTCCCACCTTGGCCTCCCAAAGTGCTAGGATTACAGGTGTGAACCATGGCGCCTGGCCTTCTTTTCTTATTTTAAACAATTGTATCAACGTGACATTATCCTCAATTTTTCTGTTCTTTATTACATGTGAAAAGATTAAGCCTTACAGAAACTGTAGATTTCTACATTATGTAAAAGCACGTCAGCTTTCTGTAGTTTTGTGTATCATTGTCCTTGGAACTTGTTGATGAATACAGATTGTTGTGTCCTAGTCTCTGGCAGAGAACCTATGCCCCCTTGCGCTTCCATGTTTTGGGGAGGACTGAGCACCTACCTATTTTTTCCTTTGCAAAGAAGGACATGGCTCTTTGACTTACTTATTGCATGATAATTATAAAGGAAGGAATAAGGAAATCAATTCTTGAGGCCAAGTTGCTTTGCCATTTATTTATAGGACTGCATAGTTAAACCCTTGCTATCTTTTGTCCTCATAGTCAAAGCTTAGGATGAAATGGTCCTCACTGGCAAATGGTTTTCATTTTGCTCTGTTCAGATTTATTCTTTTTGTTTTTGTGGAGTACGGAATTTCTGCCAATGACTAGTTACACAATTTTTGGCATTTCTTTGTGCTTTCTTTAATTTGCTGATGTGTTAAATGAGCGCACTGGACTGTACATAGTAGGAACAGTTGCATTTGGGGTTAACTTTTTGTAGCTTTTGGGCTGCTCTTTTTTTCATTAGCTAAATATTGAATCCCTGCTGTGGGCCAGGCATGATGCCAGGTTTCTCACATATACCCTAAACAAAACAGACTGTTCCTGTGGAATGACTGTCTTGGGGGAAACAAATAATATTTGATACATGTGTTACGATAGATGAAGGGTAAGGGTCCATAGGAGCATATAACAGGGTTGGCTAACCTGAGACACATTGAAAGAATGAAGATTAAACAGATCCATGTATGGTACAAAGAGCCATCTTTATCAGGCAGTTTCTACTTTCTCATAACTCCAGGCCTTATGAATCTGATAATTATAGCAGGGACATTCTTTTTGACTGTGGGACTTTGTATGTGTTATATTTTGGTTGAAGTTTTAGGTAAGATTGCTACTATTTTATTTGTTGCTTTGATTTCACTGTTATTAGCAGGTTTTTTATAATATGTATGAGTTGGGCTTTTTTTATTTGAATGCTTCACAAGCAAACCTCTCTCAATAACATTCAGTTTTAAAAATCACTTTATTGCTGCCTATGTTTAGTTTTTATATAGAAATCAACTCCGTTTAGGTGAGTGAGTTGATAAATATGTAAGTTTTTTAGCATAGGAAAATAGCCATTGCCATTTATAGAGTTACAGTTTATTAGTTGATAGTCATTACCCATGTGAAGTAGCTGGGGCAGCAAAGATTATGCCAAGGGAAATGAAGAAGAGCAATTTATAGAAAACTGCTTTTATGTAGTTGTATTAGTTAGAAGACAGGCTCACTATTGTAATAGAAAGGCCTCAAAAGATACAATGGCTCAAACAAAATGTCTGCCTTGCTTACATGACAGGGCTTAGCAGATAAACAGGCCACACAGTTATTCAGGAACCCAGGCTGATGGAGGATCTTTTGTCTTCGGTTCAAAGATTGCCATTGGTTGACTGCGTTCCAGTCAGGTGGAAGGGACAAAGAGCCTGGAGGAGCAGGTATAGGACTGGACTGGTCCTGGAAGTGGTGACAGTGACTTCCACTTATAATTAACTCTGTCAAAGGGTCACACCTAACTTCAGAGGAGGCAGGGGTATGTGTGTAGTGTGGCTGTGGGTTCAGGAGAAAGAGGAGAACAAAGATTTTCCAGAGTAGCTGCTTGTCTCTACCATAGAATTGTTAGATAGTTTACTGTAGATGGACTGTAAGTAAATGTTTGCTTAGTTCTAACATTTGACTGATATTGGGTTGATCCTTTGAGACTTATGTATATATATGTTGTGGATATGCCTAAAGTTTCTTTTTCTACCAAAGATGTGATGTGATCTGTGTCGTTACAGAAGTAGGAGAGGGAAGGAAACTGCTAAAATCAGTACTTAGGAGCCCAGGCACCATTCTAGATGTTTGCACATATTAATATGATTTCATTTCATCTTCACAGTAATCTAGAAGAAAGGTATTTAAATAATGACTTTCCAGTTAAAAAATGAGTTTTGATGGCTTTCCTCAGTTTCCATAATTGGCAGAACTGATTTCTGAATCCTTTAAGTTGATCAGTTGACAGGAATGAGTTTATGATTTTTATCTTTTCTTTTGGGGTTGCTTTTCAGTTTGACTTTGAAGGATCACTTTCCCCTGTCATTGCGCCCAAAAAAGCAAGGCCTTCCGAGACTGGATCTGATGATGTAAGCATTATTATTTCTTGCTAATATAAATTAATTTGTGGATATTCATACTAGTCTCCCACTTCTGTGGTATTCCTATTAATTCCTCAATTTTTCCAAGACCTTTCACTTTATTTTAATACTGAATAACAATTATTTTGAAGAGTAGGATCTGTTACATTTTCTGTGGCCTTTAATGATTATCTAAAAATTAATATATGTATTACTATATGATTTCAGTTTGGGTTTGTAGACATTTTATTATCAACTGATCACCTGAAATGACAGCATTTACCTTTTTTATGCAGTGTAAATTTTTAAATTAAGGTTCTCAATCATATCAGGTTCCATGGTATATTCTTTTTTTTTTTTTTTTTTTTTTTTGAGACAGTATTGCTCATGTCGCCCAGGCTGGAGTGCAGTGGCGTGATCTGAGCTCACTGCAACCTCCACCTCCCAGATTCAAGCAGTTCTCCTACCTCAGCCTCCTGAACAGCTGGGATTACAGGTGTCCGCTTCCATGCCCGGCTAATTTTTGTAGTTTTGGTAGAGACAGGATTTCACCATGTTGGCCAGGCTGGTCTTGAACTCCTGACCTCAAGTGATCTGCCTGCCTCGGCTTCCCAAAGTGCTGGGATTACAGGCATGAGCCACCGCACCCGGCCTCCATGGTATATTCTTAAGTGGCCCAAATATATTTTTTTAAATTATAGTATAATTTACAAAAATGAAATACATCTTGAGTTTACGGTTTGATCAGTTTTAATATATGCACACTCAGGTAACCCACACTCCTATAAAGACACAGAATATTGTTATAAGTCCATAAAATTTCCTAGTTTGGTTTTTTTTGAGACAGAGTCTCGCTTTGTCACCCAGGCTGGAGTGCAGTGGCGCGATGTCGGCTCAGTGTAACCTCTGACTCCTGAGTTCAGGCAATTCTCATGTCTCAGCCTCCCTAGTAGCTAGAATTACAGGTGTGTGCCACGATGCCTGGCTGATTTTTGTATTTTTAGTAGAGATGGGGTTTTGCCATGTTGGCCAGTCTGGTCTCAAACTCCTGGCCTCAAGTAATCCGCCCACCTTGGTCTCCCAAAGTGCTGAGATTATAGGTGTGAGCCACCATGCCCGGCCCATGGACATATATATGTGTGTAGGTGTATATTTATATATATATTTCCCTTCCTTCCTTCCTTCCTTCCTTCCTTCCTTCCTTCCTTCCTTCCTTCCTTCCTTCCTTCCTTCCTTCC
>NW_016817843.1:1165866-1174749 GCF_001698545.2 Rhinopithecus bieti | reverse complement strand
CCCTGGCTTGCGCCCACCTACCGGGTAACAAAATCTTCCCCCCTCCCTCCCTCCCTCCTTCTCTCTCTCTCTCTCTATCTCTCTTTCTTTTCTTTCTTTCTTTCGACAGGGTCTCACTTTGTTGGCTGGACTGCAGTGATGCTATTGTAGCTGACTGTAATCTCGAACTCCTAGGCTCAAGCCATCCTCCTACCTCAGCCTCCGGGTAGCTAGGACTACCGGTATGCACCATCATGCCTGGCTAATTTTTAAATTTTTTTGGTAGAGACAAGGTCTTACCATAATACGTTCCCCAGGCTGGTCTCAAACTCCTGGGCTTCAGCAGTCCTCCTGCCTCTGTCTCCCAAAGTGCTGCAATTAGAGGTGTGAGTTTTAATTTAATTTCTTTTACATTTTAATTTAATTTCTTTTAAATTAAAATTCACATCTGTAATTTTAATTTCTTTTAAATTAAAATTCACATTTGTAATTTTAATTTCTTTTAATTTAATTTCTTTTAAATTAAAATTCATGTCTGTAATTGCAGCACTTTGAGGGATAGGGGCAGGAGGACTGCTTCAGCCCAGGAGTTTGAGACCAGCCTGGGCAACAGATTATAGTAAGACCAGTTCTCTACCAAAAAAGTTTAAAAACTAGGCAGGCATGATGGCATATACCTGTAGTCCTAGCTACTCGGAGGCTGAGGTAGGAGGATGTTAAACACTCTTTCATGTGCTCATTAGCTACTTATGTATCTTTTTGTGAAGTTTCTGTTCAAATCTTTACTTACTTTTAAATTAGATTTTAAAAAATATGTAAGCTGTTGAAGTTCTTGCATGTTCTAGACATGAGTTCTTGACCATATTTTCCCTTAGAATGTGGCTTTAACAGTGTCTTTGATGAGTGGAATTTTTTATTTTAGTTATCCAATTTATTAGTTTTTTCTTTTATGGTTAGTTCTTTCTATATCTAGTCCAAGAATTTTTAAGTTAGAATAACACACTGTATTAAGCCTTATAAAAACACCAGTAAATTCCAAGATCTGGAAATAGCATAACCACATTCTCTGAACCAAATGTAGTAAATCACAAGTAGAACCAAAATAGACTGAATATTTGGAAAATGTAGTCTAATCAGTCTGCATATAAAAATCAGTTGATTATTAGATTATATTACTAGCCCCGGCATCTTATACATGTGGAAAGATGAATACACCAGCTGAATGCAGGTGGACCTTCCCTCTTACCAAAACACAGTTCAGTGTAGTGGCCCACTAACCTGCCATCTACTTTTCCTATAAAACCTAGCCTGAGGTAATCTTAAATTTTCTCTCGCAATCTCTACCTAAATAGTATAATTCTTCTCCCAATGTCTTTCCTAAAAGGGCATGACAAGATGTTTTTTTAATGATTTTTAAAGGTAGCTTGCCTTAACATTTATAATTGGCATCTGGAAGTTGCTTGCTATTTTATAGTTACTTCATTCTTAGCATTGTCTTTTTTTTTTTTTTTTAAATATACTCTTAGATCAGCTTAATGTGAAAATGAAACTTGAATTGTTTTAAGTGAATTAATTTTCTTTTCTAATGATACTATAAGGAGCTATTATTTTAAAAAATTAATATTCTTTTTTTTCTTCTCAGGACTGGGAATATTTACTAAATTCTGACTACCACCAGAATGTCGAGTCTCATCTTTTGAATAGATCTTTGTGTTTGAGTCCTTCAGAAGCTTCACAGATGAAGGATGAGGATTTTTCACAGAATCTCAGTCTGGATTCTTCTACACTTCTCTTTACTCACATACCTGCAATTTTTTTCGTTCTTCACCTTGTGTATGAGGAGCTTAAGTTGAACACTCTAATGGGAGAAGGAATTTGTTCACTTGTTGACCTTCTTGTTCAGTTGGCAAGGTAAGTTTGTTTGTAGGTTAGAAACTGCCAGGAAGTCCTTAGATGACTTGTCTTTTCCATGATATCATATAGGGACCTTGTAAATAAGTTTCTGAAATCTACCTTCTCAGAAAACTAGGGCATCTCCTGTAAACCACAGAGTTGTTTGAAAATATTGGTTTTATAAGGGCCTGTGAGCCATGTAGGGATTTTTAGTCTCTGTCCTGAGATTAGTGGAAGGTCACGAGAAAATGGAGATGACTTGCTCAGATTTTCGTTTTGACAGAATGACTGGCTATACTGTGGTGGGAGTTCTAGAATAACATCTGCTGTTTTGTATTAATATCCACATTCAAATTGTGCTTTATAGTTGACAAAATCATAATTTACGTATAAAGTCTCAAACAAGATAAGTTTCCTATTTTAGTGATGAGGAAATTTGCCTAAATTTGTTTCCAGGGATATGAGTGTTTGATAGTTGCAGACTCATTTTGTTATGCTGTCCTTGCTGCAATCTGAGGTTGTCCCTGTCTTTGAGGCACTCATAGTAGATCCACAGAATATATGTTTCAACACCTTTCAACAGCTTTGAAGCACCTTGTGTGTGGCTCAGAATTCTAGGGTCATATTTATGTGTTGTTTGACCTTTGTGACCTTTGGTGATAAAGAAGTTGAATTTGAATTGAAATGTCAACCTCTGAGTTAAGACATAGTACGTTTTCTAATTTCTGTTGTCTTTTTTGAGATCTTGAAATTCATTCCTGAGACATGGCAATTTTTTTTTTTTTTTTTTTGAGACGAAGTCTCGCTCTGTCACCCGGGCTGGAGTGCAGTGGCCGGATCTCAGCTCACTGCAAGCTCCGCCTCCCGGGTTCACACCATTCTCCTGCCTCAGCCTCCGGAGTAGCTGGGACTACAGGCGCCCGCCACCTCGCCTGGTTAGTTTTTTGAATTTTTTAGTAGAGACGGGGTTTCACGGTGTTAGCCAGGATGGTCTCGATCTCCTGACCTCGTGATCCGCCCGTCTCAGCCTCCCAAAGTGCTGGGATTACAGGCTTGAGCCACCGTGCCCGGCCGAGACATGGCAATTTTAACCAATGGTAAGTATCTCTTAGGATGTCATTACTGTCATGAAAATTCTTTCGTAATGAATTTCCAAACCATAATCATGGCTCTCTGAAATAAGTAATGTGTATGTTGTTTTATATTTTATCAGTTTTTTTTAACATATTTTGTCTTATTTAGTCTTTAAAATTTCAGAGTAAGTTAGTTGGTATTGCCCCATTTTCTAGAAGAAAATACTGAGTTTTATAAACATGACTTATAGAAGGTCACACAGCTAGTAAATAGCAAAGGAAGAGCTAGATCACGGTGCTTTTACTGTAGTTTTACTTCCACAAAATTTAACTAACAAGAAGAGATTGGGTTGCATTTGTCACACTGGGCATTTTAAAGTCCAAAAATACAATAAAGAGGCTCTAGATTTGGTTATCTTCTTTCTCATAAGTAAGTTTTTAAATTGAAAGATTCAAGTAATGAATCCTTCCAACTCTATTGGGAGAAAGTGCTGTAATACCTTCTTTTTTACATGCTCTTACTGTTTTAGGGACTTAAAATTGGGACCTTATGTAGATCATTACTATAGAGACTACCCAACACTTGTCAGAACTACTGGACAAGTGTGCACAATTGATCCAGGTAAGTAGTTGTGCTTTTAAAGATTTTCTATACAGTGCAGTGACATTTCCTTGTATATTTCTCAATGAATAGCAGAGGATGTATTTCTTACCATTAGCTTCTAAGTCAGGGGCAATGTCTTTCCACCAGGCAGATTTTAGTTTGTAGTGCTTGTTTTCTGACACATAGTAAGCCATAATATCCTCAGTGTATGGGGAAGATTTTACCCATCCCTAAGGTTCTGACTTGCAAAAGCTTAGAAAGAGCTTCCAGTGCCAAGGATGCTTTCCTTTTCTTTTTTTTTTTTGAGACAGAGTCTCGCTCTGGCGCCCAGGCTGGAGTGCAGTGGTGCGATCTCGGCTCACTGCAAGCTCTGTCTTCCGGGTTCACACCATTCTCCTGCCTCAGCCTCCTGAGTAGCTGGAACTACAGGCACCCGCCACCACCCCTGGCTCATTTTTTTGTATTTTTAGTAGAGACGGGGTTTCACCGTGTTAGCCAGGATGGTCTCAATCTTCTGACCTCGTGATCTGCCCGCCTCGGCCTCCCAAAGTGCTGGGATTACAGGTGTGAGCCACCGTGTCTGGCCGCCAAGGATGCTTTTAACTTAGACTTGTACTGTCCGGTTAATACCACTAACCATATGTTACTTAAATTAAATAAAGCATGTATTTCTTCAGTGCACTAGCTGCATTTTGAGAACTCAGTAGCCACATGGGGCTAGTGCTAACATATTGGACAGTGCAGATACAGACACAGAACATTTCCATCACCACTGTACTATCCTAGACTCTGAGCTAAAGGTACTGAACGTTGGGGCCCAGTTTTTGGAACAGAGTTGAATCCTGGATGATTCTTTTGTTTTTTTTCCACCTTTAGGGTGAAAAAACAAAAATTTGGTTAGATTCCTTTTTTTTTTGGAGACAGAGTCGCACTCTGTCGCCCAGATGGGAATACAGTGGTACGATCTTGGCTCACCGCATCCTCTGCCTTCCAGGCTCAAGCAAGTCTCCTGCCTCAGCCTCCCAAGTACCTGGGATTACAGGTGTATGCCACCACGCCTGGCTAATTTTTGTATTTTTAGTAGTGATGGGGTTTCACCATGTTGGCCAGGCTGGCCTTGAACTCCTGACCTCAAGTGATCCACCTGTCTCAGCCTCTGAAGGGGCTGGGATTACAGGTGTTAGCCACTGCGCCCAGCCTTTAGTTAGATTCTTTATATGTCTTGGGAACAAGAGTTTGCTAAATTTCCATCCAGGATGAGATAAAATATAAGTCATTTAAATTCTATGTTTAATAACATAGTCACTTTTTTACTGTGGCAGAAAACATGAAGCAGTTTGGAGAATATGGAAAAATATTATTCCTTTTTTTTTGAGACAGAGTCTCTCTCTGTCTCCCAGGCATGATCTCGGCTCACTGCAACCTCCACCTCCCGGGTTCAAGCGATTCTTCTGCCTCAGCCTCCCAAGTAGCTGGGACTATAGGTGTGCACCACTGGGCCCAGCTAATTTTTTTTTGTATTTTTAGTAGAGACGGGGTTTCACCATTTTGGCCAGGCTGTTCTCTAACTCCTGACCTCGTGATCCACCTGCCTTGGCCTCCCAAGGTACTGGGATTACAGGCGTGAGCCACCGCACCCAGCTGGAAAAATATTATTCTAGTTGTTTCAGAATGACAGGTTAACTTGATCATCTTCTGTTTAAAATAAAATAATGTTGTCTTAATGTATTTTGTGTCTTTTGAATATTTATCTAATTTTAAAGGTCAAACAGGATTTATGCATCATCCATCATTTTTTACTTCTGAACCACCAAGTATTTATCAGTGGGTGAGTTCTTGTCTGAAGGGTGAAGGAATGCCACCTTATCCTTACCTCCCTGGAATCTGTGAAAGAAGCAAACTCGTAGTCTTGGTATGTATGAGGAGTGTTACTACCTATCTTCTTTTCCTTTTAAAATTGAGTTTTAAAAGTACACCTAATATTAAGTTTTCTTCCTGTGTATAGTTCTGTGAATTTCGGTATGTGTATAGATTCATGTGATTACTGCAATTAGGATATAGAACATTTACATCACCCTCAGAAATTTCTCTCATGATTTTGAGATCATCCAAGTTGTTTCCTGTATCAACAGTTCATTGCATTCTATGACCAATTAGTAGTTTATTGCATGAATGTGCCATGTTGGTTTTCCATTCAAGATAATTGGGTTGATTTCAGTTTTTAGTAATTGTAAATGTAGATGCTGTCAGTATTCATGTTCAGGGTTTTATGTGAACATAAGTTTTGCTTTCTTTAGGACAGGTACCTAGGAGTAGGATTGAAGGGTCATATAGTTAAGTTTATGTTTTGTTTTTGAAGAAACTGTCAGTTGTTTTCCAGAGTGGCTCTTCCATTTTACATTTTTACCAGCAATATTTAAGAGGTCATTTACCTGCATTCTTGTTGGTGTTTGGTATTGTCACTATTTTTTGTTTTTTTCTTTCTGAGAGATGTGTAGTTATACCTCATTGTGGCTTTAATTTGCATTTTTCCTAATGGCTAATGATATTTTGAGGGTTCTAGGTATGACATCTTGTCAGATATGTGGTTTGCAGATATTTTCTTTTAGTTTCTACCTTGTCTTATCTCCTTATTCTCTTAATACGTCGAAGAGCAAAAGTGTTTAATTTTGATGAAGCTAGTTTATCTGTATTTTTCTTTAATGGATGTTGCTTTTAGTGTCATGTCTAATAATTCTTTGTTTAACTTCAGGTTTTGAAGATTTTCTCCTGGGTTTCTTTATATGTTTTACATTTAGATCTCTAATCCATTTTGTTAATTTTTTATAACATGTCAGGTTTTAAGTCAAGGTTTTTATTATTTCATTTGGATATCCAGTTCTTTCAGCACTATTTTTTGAAAAGACTATCCTTTCTCTATTGCATTTGCACTTTTGTCAGAAGTCAATTTGGCCACATTCTTGTGTGTCTATTTCTGGACTTTCTATTCTGGTTCATTGATCTTTGTGGCTGTCTATGCTGTAATTACTGTAGCTTTGTAGTAAGTCTTAAAATTGATTAGCGTTACTCCTCCCTTCATTACTCTTCTTGCCTTTTCATACTGATTTTATTTTTATTTTTATTTTTGAGACAGAGTCTCGCTCTGTTGCCCAGGCTAGAGTGCAGTGGCGTGATCTCAGCTCACTGCAACCTCTACCTTCCGGGTTCCAGCGATTCTCCTGCCTCAGCCTGCCAAATAGCTGGGATTACAGGATCCCGCCACCACGCCCGGCTAATTTTTTGTGTTTTTAGTAGAGACAGGGTTTCACCATATTGGCCAGGCTGGTCTCGAACTTTCAACCTCAAGTGATCTGCCTGGCTCAGCCTCCCAAAGTGCTGGGATTACAGGTGTGAGCCACCGCGTCTGACCCATACTGCTTTTATAATCAGCTTGTCTATAGCTACAAAAAAAATCCTGCTGAAATTTTTTTCCAAGAAACACATCTTTATTTATTTTAATTATTTTTTGTTTACTTTGAGCTGTAAATCTCATTATTTATTTATTTTTAGAAATTAGTTTGTTGTTACTGGTTAATACATGTCCAAGATCAAACCTTCATATAGAACCAAAGGGCTGTAACAGCAGATAAGGAAAGTTTCTTGGCATACCTGTTCCTCAGTCCCCCCATCCTGGAGCAGCCTGCTCATAGGCCCCTTGTGGGCCTTTCTAGGTGGAATCTTCCCAGCCTTGCAGGAGAACCACATGCTTTTGTCCCTTCTCTCAAATGTTGGCAGACTGTAAATGTCTTTGCCCCCTGCCCTTCTTTTTCTTTACGTTTTGCTCTGCTTCATGGTGAGAAGCGCTTCAGAGTCTCCCGATGGCTCCAAAACAGACATACAGAATGGTAGTTCTGTTTAAAAAACACAGATTTTTTTTTTAATGATAGCAAAATATATATAACATAATATTTATTGTTGAAATTGTTACTACTATTTTTTGAGACAGAGTCACTCTGTTGCCCACACTGGAGTGTAGTGGCACAATCTTGGCTCACTGCAACCTCCGCCGCTCAGGTTCAAGCGATTCTCCTGCCTCAGCCTCCCAAGTAGCTGGGATTACAGGCGTGAGTCACCAAGTCTGGCTAGTTTTTGTATTTTTAGTGGAGATGGGGGTTCACCATGTTGGCCAGGCTGGTCTTGAACTCCTGACCTCAGGTGATCTGCCCACCTTGGCCTCCCAAAGTGCAGGGGTTACAGGCATGAGCCACTGTGCCTGGCCTGAAATTATTTTTGAGTGTACAATCCAGTGGCATTGAATACATTCACATTGTTATGTAGCCATCACCACTGTCCATACCCAAGACTTTCATCATCCGCAACATAAATTCTGTACCTATTAGACAGTGACTCCCCATTCCCCTTCCTCCCAGGCCCTAGTAATTCTGTTCTATTTCTTATGAATTTGTCTCTTGTAAGTACAGTGTTTGTCTCTCTGCGTCTGGCTTATTTCAGTTAGCATGTTTTCAATGTTCATCCATATTGTAGCATCTATCAGAATTACATTGTTTTAAAGGCAGTATTCTATATACTACTCCATTGTGTGGATATACCACAATGTATCATTTTATCTGATGATGGACACTTGGGTTGTTTCTACTTTTTGGCTATTATGAATAGTGCTGTTGTGAACCATGGGTGTGCAAATATCTGTTCAAGTCTCTGCTTTCAATTCTTTTTAATATATACCTGGTGGTGGAATTGCTGGGTCATATGGTAGGTAGTTTGATGTTTAACTTTTTGAGGAACTGCTAAACTCATTTTCGTAGTGGCTGTACCATTTTACATCCTTACCAGCAATGCAAGAGGAAGGGTTCCAATTTCTCCACAGTCTTGCCAACACATATTATTATTTTCTATTCGTTTTTTAAAAATTATAGCCATCCTAGTATTTATGAAGTGATATCTTGTTTTGATTTGCATCCTTAATGATTAGTGATGTTGAACATATTTTCATGTGTTTATTGGCCATTTATGTATCTTCTTTGAAGAAATATCTATGCAAATCTTTTGTGTATTTGAAAATTGGATTTTATTTTGAATTTAGGCATTTTATGCTGTAGATATTAATGTATCAGATACATGATTTGAAATATTTTCTCCCATTCTGTAGGTTTTTCTCTGAATGTCTTTTCTGTAAAACTGGCATGAGTACTCAATTTATCTCTGGCCTTTCATCTTAGTTTTATCCTCTTGGTATTCCTTTATAACTTGTCAGCTCAGAGATCTATGTATAAAATATGAATTTATTTTATTTATGAAAATAACTTTATTTATAAAAATATGAACTTTTTTATT
>NW_016817843.1:1161105-1164085 GCF_001698545.2 Rhinopithecus bieti | reverse complement strand
CTGAGTTTTGCTCTTGTCGCCCAGGCTAGAGAGCAGTGGCATGATCTCAGCTCACTGCAACCTCTGTTTCCTGAGTTCAAGAGATTCTCCTGCCTCAGCCTCCCGAGTAGCTGGGATTACAGGTGCCCGGCTAATTTTTTGTATTTTTAGTAGAGATGGGGTTTCACCGTGTTAGCCTGGATGGGCTCGATCTCCTTACCTCGTGATGCGCCTGCCTCAGCCTCCCAAAGTGCTGGGATTACAGGCGTGAGCCACCGTGCCCGGCTGAATTTATTTTTATTTATAAAAATCTTCTGAAAATATCAACAGAAGCCGTTGTTGATAGGTTTTGTTTTCATCACTATATGTTTTATTGGACTTTTTTTTTTTTTTTTTTCCTAGACAAGATCTTACTCTGTCACCCAGGCTGGAGTGCAGTGACGCAATCATGGCTCACTGCAGCCTCAGCCTCCCTGGGCTCAAGCAGTCCTTCCACCTCAGCCTCCTGAGTAGCTGGTACCACAGGTGCATACCATCACACCTGGCTAATTTTTGTATTTTTAGTAGAGATGGGGTTTTGCCATGTTGCCCAGGCTGGTCTTGAACTCGTGACCTCAAGTGATAAATTGTTTTTTATGTGATGTTTAGCTAATGAGATATTTGTAGTAACCTTCTAGCTTATGGTGGCTCTTTTCTATTGAGTCACTTATATATGTATATATGGGAGGCTGAGGCAGAAGGATTGCTCGAGGTCATGAGCTTGAGCCCAGCCTGGGCAACACAGTGAGACTCCGTCTTTACAAAAAATAAAAATAATAAATAAAAGAATTAGCTGGGCATAGTGGTGCATGCCTGTAGTCCTAGCTACTCTGGAGGCTAAGGCAGGAGGATTGCTTGAGTCAAGGAGTTTGAGGCTGCAGTGAGCTCTGATTGTGTCACTGCACTCCAGCCTGGGTGACAAAGTGAGATGCTGTCACTGAAAAGAGAAAAATAGTGTTAATTTTCTTCTTTTGCAGAGTATTGCACTGTACATACTTGGTGATGAGAGCTCAGTTTCTGATGAATCCTCACAGTATTTAACCAGAATAACTATAGGTAAGTTGGTGTAATGTTAGGCCTTTGAAAACAAATTTTTGTAAATGTCAATATCAGAATTGAAAAAAGAATTTAATTTTTCTTGTTTGCTTTAGCAGCCATGTCTTACCTTTTTATTACTGTTCTGGTCTGTTGTGGTCTGTTGTCCACAACTGATTTTCAGATATCAGGATTACTTAAAAATCTAACGAATCTTGTATTTTTCAGTGTGGGTAAAACGGCCTATTTTAGCCTCAAGGAAATTATTACACCATTGTCTCTTGAACAACATGAGTTTGAACTGTGTGGGTCCACTTACAATGAAATTCTTTTCAGCCGAATGCAGACAGAAAATGCAGTATTCTCTGATGTGAAACCCATATGCAGGTTCTGCAGGGCCAATTGCAGGACTTGAGCATGGACGGTTTTGGGTACACATAGCGTGTCCTAACCAGTCCCCTGAGTATTCTGAAGGCCTTGACTGTAGTTTTCAACCTGCCACAGTATTGCTTATTTTATTATTTTTTTAGATGTTGTTTGCTAATGGATTCTTACTTTCAAATGTCTTCTGAATGTTACATGTTTTCTTTACCAGGATGACTTATCAAAATTTAAGTTTCATTTTGTTGCCTTTTAGCCCCCCAGAAGTTGCAAGTAGAACAAGAGGAAAACAGGTGACTTTTATTTAGACTGTGCTTTTATGTCAAACACTTAAAACAATATTATTTACTGTTCTGCTTAATAATTTTATGTTTTATTCTGTTATAGGTTTAGTTTCAGGCATTCTACGTCCGTTTCTAGTCTAGCTGAAAGATTGGTTGTTTGGATGACTGATGTAGGTAAGAGTTTCTTTGTTACTTCCTAGCTAGGCTCTGCTTCCTCCAGACTAGCTAGAACTGGAAGGCGTGAGGAGAGAGGCGCTCTGGCTTTGTGAAAAGGCCTCACAAGATTGAGATTACGGTTCTTCAAGCCATATTCTTTTTTTCTCGACAATCTCAGAAGTTCCATATAATAATATTTGGGATACCTGCTTTTTATCTTGGTGCATAAGGTATCTTTATTTGCCATTACATTGGACCATTTGAGGCTGTGGCTATGTAAGCTGGTCTCTGAGAATGGAGAACTCTAATCACCCTACATACACACCTGAAATCATTGTGATACTCAGATATCAGAAATGGGTGGTTTTGGCAAAGTCTAAAAGCAATAATATATACATTTCAGGGTATACTTTTGAAGGATAAGTGCACTTTTGAAAGGATTTCAGGCACCAAGATGAACACTGAACTGGGAAGAGGAAGAGGGAGGAAAAGAGTTCTATATTCCCTATTCCCCAAACCTATGCTCCTCGGTTTTAAATTAAGTAAAATACCAAAGAAATTTTTTTTTACAAAGAACTGAAAACACAATTAAAATTACTGCCACAAAGACACGACTTTAAAATGAAGATGCTGTATGGGATGTATGTTAAAAGTAAAGATTTAATGAATATTAAAAGATGTTTTGAAGTCTTATCTAAAGTATGTTCTAAATGATGTTTCTGACAGGTTTTTTTTTTTTTGTCATTTCACCTTAAAAATGACTTAAAAATGACAATAACTGTTGCATACTATACATACAGGATACCTATGCTGAAAAATACTGGATGAGTTCTATCCATTTGTATATTGCATAATATTTAATAAGTGTTATTCTCATATAAGGAACATTTTTTGCCTCAGTTAATCGACTTTTTAACTTATAAATAATGCATACTATTATAAAATTTAGAAAATCATTATAAGAAAAACATGATTTAATTAACCTGAGGATAAAAAAATTTTAAATATGAAATATGGTGTACTTAAAAAACAATATGTCGCCGGGCGCGGTGGCTCAAGCCTGTAATCCCAGCACTTTGGGAGGCCGAGACGGGCGGATCATGAGG
>NW_016817843.1:1116387-1161064 GCF_001698545.2 Rhinopithecus bieti | reverse complement strand
ATAATATTTATAAGTGTTATTCTCATATAAGGAACATTTTTTGCCTCAGTTAATCGACTTTTAACTTATAAATAATGCATACTATTATAAAATTTAGAAAATCATTATAAGAAAACATGATTTAATTAACCTGAGGATAAAAAAATTTTAAATATGAACTATGGTGTACTTAAAAAACAATATGTCGCCGGGCGCGGTGGCTCAAGCCTGTAATCCCAGCACTTTGGGAGGCCGAGACGGGCGGATCATGAGGTCAGGAGATCGAGACCATCCTGGCTAACACGGTGAAACCCCGTCTCTACTAAAAAATACAAAAAACTAGCCGGGCAAGGTGGCGGGCGCCTGTAGTCCCAGCTACTCGGGAGGCTGAGGCAGGAGAATGGCGTGAACCCGGGAGGCGGAGCTTGCAGTGAGCTGAGATCCGGCCACTGCACTCCAGCCCGGGCCACAGAGCGAGTCTCCGTCTCAAAAAAAAAAAAAATAATAATAATAATATGTCAAACATATGTGTTTGTTTTAGAGAATGGTACAAAAGTGAGTATTGATGTACTGGTCAGCCACCTCTAGAAATAGGACATTACCCACATAGTAGAAGGTCCTTACATATCTGTTCTTGGATGGTCCCCTCCTGTCACATACCCCGATATTATAGAGAACCACTGCCCTACCTACATTTTGTGTTACCTTACTCTTGTTTTTCTTTATAATTTTACATCTTTATAAATTGCTAGATTTTATGTAGTTTTGAACATACATAGATGGAAATATATGTTCCTTTTTCTTCACTCAACTTTATTTTTTAAAGTGTCATCTATGTCGACTCATGTAGCAGTAGCAGTGGGTCATTCATTTTCTCTGATATATAGATTACTTTGAACATATCACAATTTAATTACCCATTCTATTGATGATAGACAATGGGACTTGCCCCTTTCTCCATGTCTTTTTTTTTCTGTAACAAAACAGTATTGCTAATGAATTTTTTTTGAGACAGGGTCTCGCTCTGTCACCCAGGCTGGAGTGCAGTGGCTGGATCTCAGCTCACTACAAGCTCTGCCTCCCGGGTTTACGCCATTCTCCTGCCTCAGCCTCCCGAGTAGCTGGGACTACAGGCGCCAGCCACCTCGCCCGGCTAGCTTTTGTATTTTCAGTAGAGACGGGGTTTCACCATGTTAGCCAGGATGATCTCGAACTCCTGACCTCGTGATCCGCCCTTCTCAGCCTCCCAAAGTGCTGGGATTACAGGCTTGAGCCACTGCGCCCGGCCACTAATGAATATTTTTATACCTGTGTCTTAGTGTACACTGGTATAAATTTCTATATGGCTGGTGATAGATCAAATGGGTGGACCTACCTATACATCCCAACTGTTTTCCAAAGTGGTTGTACCAGTTTACACTACCATTGACCATTTATAAGAATTATTGTTGTTTGGGCCTGCTGCGGTGGCTCACACCTGTAATCCCAGTACTTTGGGAGGCTGAGGCAGGTGGATCACGCGGTCAGGAGCTTGAGACCATCCTGGCTAACATGGTGAAACCCCGTCTCTACTAAAAAAATACAAAAAAATTAGCCGGGCGTGGTGGCGGGCACCTGTAGTCCCAGCTACTCAGGAGGCTGAGGCAGGAGAATGGCGTGAACCTGGGAGGTGGAGCTTGCAGTGAGTCCGAGATTGCACCACTGCACTTCCAGCCTGGGTGACAGAGCGAGACTGTGTCTCAAAAAAAAAAAAAAGAGAGAAAAAAGAATTATTGTTCCTCTACATAGTTGCCAACACTTGGTGTTGATTGGCTTTGATATTTATATTTCTCAGTGGCTTTAATTTGCATTTTCCTGATCACTAGTTAGGTAGAGCATCTTTTCATATGCATTTTGCCCATTTATGTTTCCCCTTCTAGGAAAAGTCTTTTTGTCCTTTATATTTTTCTATTAGATTGTCTTTTTTTCTTCAGGTTTTTACAAGTTCTTTCAAAGAGGCTGCTTATACTAATCCCTGATGTCAAGACATTAGTCTGGTAGTAAGATGAGTAAAATGAATTTATTTGTCAGGATAGATATTGTTGCCAACTTCAGTCAGGATAATTGGGACAGTGGCAAATCTAAATTAAAATTTTTCTCCTTTCCTTTAACTATAAAGGATTCACTTTAAGAGATTTGGAAACTCTTCCCTTTGGAATTGCTCTTCCCATCAGAGATGCAATTTATCACTGTCGTGAGCAGCCTGCCTCAGACTGGCCAGAAGCTGTCTGTCTCTTGATTGGACGTCAGGATCTTTCCAAGCAGGCCTGTGAAGGAAACTTACCCAAAGGAAAGTCTGTGAGTATCAACATAGAAAGTTCAGAGTTCCAATTTTGGCCTTAAATAAAATCATAAAGTAGAAATGTTTTTCATTTTCCTTTAAGGCTTTTTCTTTTTTTTTTTTTTTTTGAGATGGAGTCTCGCTCTGTCGCCCAGGCTGGAGTGCAGTGGCCGGATCTCAGCTCACTGCAAGCTCTGCCTCCCGGGTTTATGCCATTCTCCTGCCTCAGCCTCCCTAGTAGCTGGGACTACAGGCGCCCGCCACCTCGCCCGGCTAGTTTTTTTTTTGTATTTTTTAGTAGAGACGGGGTTTCACCATGTTAACCAGGGTGGTCTCGATCTCCTGACCTTGTGATCCACCCGTCTCGGCCTCCCAAAGTGCTGGGATTACAGGCTTGAGCCACCGCGCCTGGCCAGGCTTTTTCTAAGTATATGTATCAGCTTGTCTTTTATATTATATGCCAGGTGGGGTTTGTAATTGTGTGCGTCTTATTAATTGTAAGTTGAGCATAGGAGCAGGAGATTTTGTGAATGTTCTATCTTGTGCCTGGATCTTTCTTTGCCTTGAGTCAGGACAAGTCCTGAGTGTAGTCGTGGAGACTACCGTGGCTATTTCCCTACTTGTACCACATTAGTAACTAACCACTTTGTAATTATTACATAGGAAAAGGGAGAGCACATATATCCTGAATTTGGATGAGTAATTATATATAAATATTTTCTACTGCATATTTTTTGATGTCTTGAATTTTTTGAATTTAACCTTTTAAATAGGTGTAAACATACTTGTTTAATCACATAAAACTGTAGCCCCAGGGAAAACATGTGTTTTTTTCACTAGAGTTGTTTAAAAAGATGTTTTAAGCTGTCCCTCCTAAAATACTGTCTTTCATCAATCTTCAAGTTTGTTTTTTTTTTTAAATGCGTTCTAGGAATCCTGCAAGTAGAAAGTAAAATTATTTCATTACTCTTCAATTATCTTTTAAATCATCTTCTCTTAAAAGCTGAAAATGAAACTTTTTTTTTTTGAGACGGAGTCTTGCTCTGTCGCCCAGGCTGGAGTGCAGTGGCCGGATCTCAGCTCACTGCAAGCTCTGCCTCCCGGGTTCACGCCATTCTCCTGCCTAAAGTCTCCAGCCTCCCAAGTAGCTGGGACTACAGACGCCCGCTACCTTGCCCGGTTAGTTTTTTTGTATTTTTTTAGTAGAGATGGGGTTTCACCGTGTTAGCCAGGATGGTCTCGATCTCCTGACCTCGTGATCCGCCCGTCTCGGCCTCCCAAAGTGCTGGGATTACAGGCTTTAGCCACTGCGCCCGGCCGAAAATGAAACTTTTAAAACTTGTTCTAGAATTCTAGGTAACTTTAAAAAATAAACAGTAGAATCTCATCAAGGAGGATTCAGGAATAATAATTCCACTCCTGGTGACTCTTTTATGTTCATGTCCGTGAGAAGACAGTGTGGGAATTTGGCCTTACCTCTTAGTAGCTTTTGAATCAATACATAATAATCAGTACATTGTAACTATGAGTCACCTTAGGTCTTATTACTGCTTCTTCAGAGCCTATATCAAAACTTACTCCTAACCTCACAGTTGCCTAATGAGTACCCATGCTGGAGTCAGTTTCCATGGGCATCTGATTCTCCAGCAGGGTCATCCCAGCACATCTCTCTCTTAATCTGCGTCTCAATCACAGCTCTTTGTTGAATTAGTATTTATATCCTGTTTTAAACAGAAAACAAATCTTTTTGCTTATAATATGGCTTTCCTGTGAGAGACAGCAGTTCAGCACCATTAGCATGAAAACATTAATCTGTATTTGAATGTCATTTTAAGTAATTCTGTCTAAATACAGTTTGTTCATTATTTGAGGCTACATTTTATAACTAATCCCATCTGAATTTATTTTGTCACTATTTGAGACTATATTTTATAGCTAACTCACCCATTAGAATATAGGTTTTTTTAAATGAGATATTTTATAGAAACCAAAATGAACTTTTAGGAACTAAAAGTAATTATTTGGTCATATCTACTTTTTTTATTTTTTCAGGCTAACCTTGTTGTTTTCACATTAAATGTTGTAAAACTTTAACATTTCAACTCGGAGTTAATCTTTTGTTAAAAGAGTATAATACTGTTTTTGAGGGAATATGATATGATTCCATGCAGTTCACATCTATGTTGCAGTTAGGTTTAATTATTTGGACTGGGAAGCCCCATATTAAAGCACATGCTGGGCTTATGAGAACATAATGACAGTCAAGGAATTTACCCTCTTACTTGTTTTGCTGCAGTTCAGTACTTTTCCTTCTAAGAAATTTTTATTGGAAATACATTTTAAAAAAATAGTGAAAACTGGCTGGGTGTGGTGGCTTGTGCCTGTGATCTCAGCACTTTGGGGTGGCCAAGGTGGAGGACTGCGTGAGCCCAGGAGTTTAAGACCAGCCTAGGCAACATAGTGAGACCTCATCTCTACTTACACAATTTTAAAAAAAAATTTAGCCAGGTGTGGTGGTATGTGCCTATAGTCCTAGCTGTTTGGGAGGCTGAGATGGGTGGATCTCCTTGAGGTCAGGAGTTCAAGACCAGCCTGGTCAACAGGGCAAGACTCTGTCTCTACAAAAAACAAAAAAAATTAATCTGGGTGGGTGGTACACATACGTAGTTCCAGCTACTTGGGAGGCTAAGGTGGAAAGATCTCTTGAGCCCAAGAGGTGGAGGTTGCAGGGAACCATGATCCCACCACTGCACTTCTGGCCTGAATGACAGAGTAAGACCCTGTCTCAAAAAAAAAAAAAAAGAAAAAGAAAAAATAATGAAATCCAACCATGATCCTATCTATTTAAAGTGTAAAGTAAGAAAGTATTTTATTGTGTGACTTCCCCCAACCCTTTGTGTATATCCTTTCAGGCTTTTTTCCTTCTCCTTCTATTAATGAACAGACAATATTTAAATTGGCATTATTAGCAGTGACTAGTATTCATACTCTACTTGCAATAATTTGTTTATTTTTTAAAATGATCAGGATGTAGTTTTTTTATAGTTTATTCAGAATATTTATCTGCTTGTGTCCAGCCTCTTGACTGTTGTCCTAAATTTAAATTTTCCCCCTCATTTCACGTAACAAATATTTCCAAGTAGGGAATACAGTACTTTTGTTTGTTTGTTTTGATTTTTGTTTGTTTGTTTGAGACAGAGGCTCACTCTGTCACCCAGGCCGGAGTACAGTGGCGTGATCACTGCAACCTCTGCCTCCCGTGTTCAAGTGATTCTTCAACCTAAGCTTCCCCAGTAGCTAGGACTACAGGCGCGCGCCACTGCATCTGGCAAGGTAATTTTTGTATTTTCAGTAGAGACCGGGTTTCACTGTGTTGGCCAGGCTGCTCTGGACCTCCTGACCTCAGGTGATCCACCCGCCTCGGCCTCCCAAAGTGCTGGGATTACAGGCATGAGCCAGCAATATAGTACTTTTTAAAAAGATTTGTAGATTAGAGTCCTGGTATACATTGTGGTCCCAACCCATCCCTGCTTTGGAAAACGTATTTTCTCTGTGCTTAGCGTAGTCATGGCACATCAGCCTACGTATTTTCATGTTCAGTAAGTGCATGTTGACTGCTTTTTAAATTATTATTACAATAAAGTCTGTTACTCAGGTGCTCTCATCAGATGTTCCTTCAGGAACAGAAACTGAGGAGGAAGATGACGGCATGAATGACATGAATCACGAGGTCATGTCATTAATTTGGAGTGAAGATTTAAGGGTACAGGATGTGCGAAGGCTCCTTCAGAGTACGCATCCTGTCCGCGTCAACGTAGTGCAGTACCCAGAGCTCAGCGACCATGAGTTCATTGAGGAAAAGGAAAACAGGTGAAAGAAAACCCTGGGCACTATCTCTTGTCATGTTTTATTGTTACATTTGGGTCTTGTTTATATTTGTCTTTCCTTCAAATTTTTAGCGTTTAAAACCCTAAAGAGATTTAAAAGATACTTTCAAGTTAAAATGTGCCCTCTGTTTTAAGCTTTCATCCAACTTCAACAAACCACGTGTGTTAGCAAAATATCTTTGGCTTTTGACGACATAATGGTTGTATTTCAGATCTTCCTTCTCTTGAAATACATATACCAGTTTACTCTTTAGAAAAGGTGAATGTAAAACTATTTTGCCTGGTAATTCCCTTAAGAATTTACAAACAAACAAAACACTGTACTTGTTTTTCTGTGTCTTGATCAGGAATAGATTTTGAAGTTAGTGGGGTTTTTAGTGTAGTTTAAACTTACATCAGTGTTTTTTTTTTTTTATATGATAGTTAATACTCCAAATAAATAGATAAGGCAAACTAGATAAGCCTTTCTTCTGCCACTCCCCTGCACAGGATACATCCCTTGATACATTTTAAGACTCAGTGGTAAACGACATCACATGCCTGTGACATTCCAGAGCTATTCTCTTGGGACACTTCTGTTTTAAAATTCTCTCCTGTTCTTTTATCTGCTTGTGTCTATCGTCTATCATTCATCTACCACTGTTTTCTAGTTCTCCTTACTTTTTTTATGGTACTGCTTTGAGGGGAAGGGTCACCCACATTCAGCCACAGGCTGCTGAAGATGTGAATTAGTTGTGATTTCCCTATCAACTGTTTCTTCCCCACATGTCCCCAGTTATTAGTCGCCTGTGAATAAGGAGATGGAGTGACAGAAGTTGAGTTTAGAGCTAGGATTTATGAGCATGACCTCTAGAGCCAGGCGTGGCCATGCTGTGCTGGGTGACTTTGGTTAAATTACTTTACCTGTTGTTGCCTCCATTGCCTCATCTGTAAAAATAGACATTCCTCATGGGATGGTACTATGTATCAAGTGAATTATTTTTACATAGCACTTAGAATACTGCCTAGTATATAGTAAAGCTCAGTGCGGTCAGCCATTATTAGTAGTAGAGTGCATTGATTCTAAGATGCAAATTTTTTCACTTTTTAATATCTCTGAAATCAGATGTGTTTTTCAGTGAATAGGTGTCATAGTTTAGTTGGCAGTGCTTTTTCTTTCTTAGTATCTCATGAAATAATGATACATCTTATCAGTGGCATCTTATATTCAGGGGATATAATATTGTTCTTATTATAATTGTGTTACTTCTGCAAAGTTGAAGTGAATTATGTATACGATTTCCTCTAAAAAAATTCTATGGGCTGCAGTAGCCTCTTGGCTTTGAATTTTCCTGATCCCAAATTAATGTGGCGGTTGTGTTCCCAAAGAATCTTTAAGACAGAAAAATTTTTCTTTCCAGTTAGCTAGAAAAGCAGTTATGTGTCTCCGGTTAAGGAGGGAGTATGTTTATGAATAGCTTTGTCTGCAGAGAAAATGTTCGTCACTTGTCAGCCTCTGAAGGGATGTTTCTGTGTCTTCAGACATAACTTGTATAAGCATTTCTTAGTTATAAATGCCCTACTTCCAAAATTTCTGTTAGTTTTTTTTAAGTGGCTATATGGAATGTTAAGCTATTTTAACATAGGAACAAGTTGAAGAGTAGTATATTAATTTCACAGTAGAGCCCACAGAAACCATTTTAACCTTGAACATACCTGATATATAATGGTATTAGTCCTATAAATCTAGTCATCATGTAAGTGAAACCAATCTGTATTTCCTGTGGAGACACCATGAAATCCATTCACCTCTAATATAGGGACCTTGTTTCTTTTCTTGTGTACAGGCCACAGAAATGGCACTTCTGAGGCTGTATTGGCAAAAGGGATGGGAGGAGGATTCCACATGTACTGAGGACAGCTAGACTGAAATTAACACAGTGATAAAAACCCCAAAAGTACTGTATTTTCCTTTGAGAAGGTTAGCATCCATCAGAGTGGAATTTTAATTTTCTTTTTTTTGAATGCCTAGAGACAGTTGGCTTGGTTTATAGGCCAGGTGGTTTTCATTCAATGTAAATATGAAACAAAACAAAGGAAATATGTCTCTCCCTAAGGGTGTAATAGGAACAAGAATATTAAAATGAAAATAATCATGTTTGGGTAGTTCACTCACATCTTTGTATGAATTTACTTTGAGACAACTTCATCTTACATAGAATACCTTTTGAAATATTTACAGATGATATTTCAATTGTGCTTTGCTTTAAAAATTTTCACATGTTGGTTTTTACTTTAATTACAGATTGCTCCAATTGTGTCAGCGAACTATGGCTCTTCCTGTAGGACGAGGAATGTTTACCTTGTTTTCGTACCATCCTGTTCCCACAGAGCCATTGCCTATTCCTAAATTGAATCTGACTGGTATGTTAAATTCTGGACTCAATGAGAAAGGAAAATGATTAAGTACATGCGTTAAGTGTAGTTCTTTAAATTAGTTAAGATGAAAGAAATGCTGCTTCTATCCCCAGTGATTTTAAATATTGCTAATAGCTGCTCTAGTGGTTATCAAAGTTCAAATACCACGTCAAACTAAACCTTGAGAGAAGCAGATTATAGCTCATTACTCATTTTTGCTTTTTAATGAGGTGATTTCAAGATACAACAAGTCACTTGGAGAAGTTCAGAAAGATATTGATAATCATGAGTATTAAATTTTGAATAATCTTAAGTATAATATATAAAATATTTAGTTTTAAAATGTCATATCATAGTTTGAACAGATGATCATTGTATAAATCAAGGAATGTACTAAGCAAAAGAGAAAAAAATGGTTACTTACGGTATTCCCACTCTTCCCACTCTTCTGCGTCACTCCTTTTAACATTTTAGTATATATGTTTCCCAAGTTTATTTCCACATATTTATAATTTTATATCTGTTTAATTATCAGAAAATTTAAATCTATTTTAGTTATTTTTCTTAAAATTTACAGTGAACATCCTTTTATATTTAGCAAATAAATATATGTTTATAATTATGTGTATGTATTGTATACAGGTGTTTTTAATTGATACATTCATTTTTATTTGCTTCTGAGTATTTCATTCAGTGGATATACCATAGTTTATAGAAGCAGCCTGGTATTGTTGGAAATTACAGTTTTTTGATATTGTAAACATTGTTGGGGTGTATTTGTCCTATGTACTTAGATGCAATGCTTAGAAGTAGAACTCTTAGGACACCAAGATGAATGGTTTTAAGGAACATGTCAAGTTGCTTTTCTGGTTGGCATGAGTTTTTATTTCTGCCATATATAACTGTAGTTATAGTCTTGATTACAGTGAGTTTTATAGTGCGTATCCACCTAATGCTGATTTGAATGTGTTCTGAAGGTGACAATTGCATAGTTGAAATTATCATTGAAACTCTATTATAGTATATATGGTTTTGTGAAACCTGTACAAAATGTATGTGTAATGTATGTAGTAGTGTATAATATATATAGTAGTATATAAAGTATAATATAATGTATAATAGTATATAATATATGCGAACATAATCGTACAGTATTTTAAATTGCATACTTTAAAAAATCCAGAGTTCCACTCAGATTTGTGAAAAGCTTGTGCTTTGAGCAGCATGCAGGAAATGAGATTGACTAAGTGAAGAACACATTCCCATCTCCATATCGTGCTTATTCTGAGCCCTAATCTCATTAAGGGACATAGTGAGCAGAGTTGCTTTTAATATTTAAATAGTCTCAGAGGTAAAGCACCTGTGGCAAAATCTTAACAGTTATTGATTCTTGATGGAAGACATGGTATATAGATGTTCATTTTAGTAGTCTTTCCAACTGTTTATATGAAAGATTTCATATAATAAATGTGGGTTAAAAAGAAAATCTCATGCAGAATTGGCAGATGTTAAAATGTATTCAATCTGGGTGATTTAGTACTCAAGTGATACTTGGGTGGGTTCTAAAAAATATATACATGCATCTTTTTTTCTGAATACATTTAATGGAATTTCCATGATTTAAAATGTGCTTATGACATTAATCCAATGTTTTATTCTTTTAGTCATTCTGGTAGGCCAAAAAAAAGGTTATCCTGTTAATTTAGGAAAAAATATTTTCTTAAATAGTTGCTTAACCCACACTGATGTGACCTGTTGTACTTTTGTATGTTGTTATTCTCACTGAAGGAAATTTACCTCACCCTTTGCATTTTATTTTCTCTCGTGTGTGAGTGTTATGTTTTATGCATATGATGAATGAAAGTTTTAGAAAGGTTATTCAGTTTTTCCATATTGATATGTCTGCCTTTTTTTTTTTTTTTTTTGAGACGGAGTCTCGCTTTGTCACCCGGGCTGGAGTGCAGTGGCTGGATCTCAGCTCACTGCAAGCTCCGCCTCCCGGGTTTACGCCATTCTCCTGCCCCAGCCTCCCAAGTAGCTGGGACCACAGGTGCCCACCACCTCGCCTGGCTAGTTTTTTTGTATTTTTTAGTAGAGACGGGGTTTCACCGTGTTAGCCAGGATGGTCTCGATCTCCTGACCTCGTGATCCGCCCGTCTCGGCCTCCCAAAGTGCTGGGATTACAGGCGT
Organism: Rhinopithecus bieti; assembly: GCF_001698545.2. Taxonomy (NCBI): domain Eukaryota; kingdom Metazoa; phylum Chordata; class Mammalia; order Primates; family Cercopithecidae; genus Rhinopithecus; species Rhinopithecus bieti. Next base: position 1,150,291 of record NW_016817843.1, on the reverse strand, counting down.
CTGCCTTTTTTGAGAAAGTACAAGTGTAACTTACGAACTTATCACTCATTGTGGTGCTGTCTAACACTAGCAGTTGAGTTAGCTTTTAGGTACAAAAAGCATTTAGTAAAGACAAATAAGTCTTACTTTGTGCTTTGTGTGTATATGTATACATGCTACAAATAAGACACTCTATATCTACTTTGAATTTATTTTACATAACATCTTAGAACTCTTTTAAAATGTATGTATATATATAGAGAGAGAGAGGAAAAAAAGAGGGGGGCATATATAGGTAAGAGCTGTAGCAGATTTATTTAGGTTCTGTTTTTTTTTTTTTTTTTTTTTTGTAGTATGTTCAGTTTCCTCTGTCTTGCTGCCATGGTGTGTGAGTTTGTCCAGTGTCTATGATCTTGGCTCAAACTGCTATACTTCCACCTTTTTTTTCCCTCTTATAGCCTCCAAGGTTCAAGTGATTCTTGTGCCTCAGCCTCCCAAGTAGCTGGGACTACAGGCGCGTACCACCAGGCCTGGCTTTTGTCTCTTCTTAAGATGTCATTTTTCCTTAATGTCCATGGAAAAATATAGGATAGAGCATTCGAAATTAACACCAATGTCATCAGATGTTGGGATTTATAACTTGTGTAGTTTAGCAGTGATGTTAGTCTTCATTTTGGTTTCTAAGCTCTCTACCGTTTGAAAGAAAGATTTCAAAGCAGTGATTATCCCAATCATCTCTGTATAATGTTAAATTGGTATCAGTTATCTCATTATATAGCCTTATACATTTTAACTTTAAAAAGGACCATGAACTGTTTAGACAGTGAAGGTTTTTCCAGTTTGCATTAAGTTTTACTCACATGTACAAAAGTTGTAAGTGGTCATAGAGACCTAACATTCCACGCATTGATGGTTTTGAATGTAGAAAATGTAAGTAATCTTGGTCTCAAAGATCTAGTCTTGGTTTTGTGAATTTTTGTTCTCTCAATGTTAAATTTTGTTTGGCTGGATAGGGCGTGCCCCTCCTCGGAACACAACAGTCGACCTTAATAGTGGAAACATCGATGTACCTCCCAACATGACAAGCTGGGCCAGCTTTCATAATGGCGTGGCTGCTGGTCTGAAGATAGCTCCTGCCTCCCAGATCGACTCAGCTTGGATTGTTTACAATAAGCCCAAGCATGCTGAGTTAGCCAATGAGTATGCTGGCTTTCTCATGGCTCTGGGGCTGAATGGACACCTTACCAAGCTGGCGACTCTCAATATCCATGACTACTTGACCAAGGTGAGAGCCTGTGCTCCCAGTGCCTGGCTAGTAGTAGCTCCTAATTGCTCTGTTTGCTCTTCTTTCTTCATTCTTGTACTTCTAAGTCCATTTGTCTCTCAGTACATGGAATAATCTTTCTAAAGCATAAATCAGAGCATGTCACTTCCTTGGTCAAAGCCATTTAATTAATGATCTCCCGTTGCTTTTTTGTTTTGTTTTGAGTAAGGCGGAGTAGAATTTAATGAGTGACAGAAAAGCTCTCAACAGCGAGAGGGGACCCAAAGGTGGGTTGCCGGCCACAAGGCTGAATCTAGGGGTTCTTATGGGTGTGAAATGAGCGTGCATGCTGATTGGTCTGTGGGTATGCTTGAGAAAGCACCATTTAGAAATAGGCACGATAGTGTAGAGGACCAACTGGGGAAGGACAGGTATATGTAAAATAGGTGAAGGATAAGGACCAATCAGGAGAGAGTGTGCCAAACAGGAATGAGAGCTCTCTAGTCCATGGATTTATCCAGAACTTGTAACTTGATTTTCTGGCTTTCGACTGTCCTTGGCTTAAAGGCTGAGTTTCACTTGAGAACTTACCTGCCTCCTGTCACTATCAATCCCCACTCTGAAGAAGTACATCTAACTGCCGTTAGGATAGGCGTGATGACTGTCCTAACTGCTTCATGCTGACAGAGGATGTTGTTTTGGGAAGCAGCAGTCAGGTCTCTCTTAGAGGCCTATCTAAGGGTCCCTGGTAAAAGGGAGCCATCAACTGAGGTTCCATATGCATGACCATTTGGAGTTTGATGGCCTCTAGGCGAGAAAAAACACATTTTACAAGGAGGTTAAGTACACATGAACCAAATCTGAGTATTGCAATGAGAACGCAAAGAGGAACTAAAAGGGGGAAAATCTATGCCCGTATATTAGGGAAACCTAGAAAGGACAGAAAGAAAACCTCTGAAAATGGAGTGTTCTATTCCAGGATTCTGCAAAATAGGGTTGTCATGGGCATGTCTACCTAGATCATTAGATATGTTATAATTAGGCATCACAATGCCTTTAATTAGATTTTTCATCCATAGGCTGCAGAATCCAGTAATGCCCGATAATCCCCTTAGTTAGCTGAGGGTCTTGGGGAGAGGGGAAGGAGAAAGTGGGTCCAATTCTCTTCTTGCCCAGTGCCCTGGTCCCTTCTGACAAGACCAGGCCTAGGTTCTTCACTGAAGTTTGATGGAGTTGAGCCTTGGACTTTGAAACTTTATGTCCTCCGTCAGTTAGAAATTTAAGAAGAGCCTTACTGCCTTTCTGAGAAATTTCCTCAGTTGGGGCACAGAGGAGAGTGTCATCTACATATTAAGACTTTAACTTGAGTTTGAAAGAACTCAGAGAGATCTTTTGACAATGCCTGCCCAAACAGGTGGGGGCTGTCTTGGAATCCCTGTGGTAACACCACCCAGGTTAGCTGGGTAGTCTGGTTGGAGGGATCCCTGAATGCAAACAAGTTTTGGGAGTTGGGGTATAACGGTATGCAGAAAAAAGCATCTTTTAATTCCAAGAATGCAAACCATTTAGTTTCCTGTGGTATCTAAGTTAACAAAGTATAGGGATTGGGAACCACTGGGTAAATTGGTTCGTTACACCAGTTACTCATTAAGGAGGTGGAGATCCTGGACCAGTCTCCATTACCTGTTGGGTTTCTGTACTCCCGATATTGGGGTATTACAAGGACTGTTGCAGGGTTTAACAAGGCCCTGCATCCTTAGGTTATTAATTATGGCTTCTAGCCCTTTCCTAGCTCCTGTTTTTAGGGGATATTGTCTTTGATTAGGGAAGGAGATGGGATCCCTGAGATGGATTTGGACCGGTAAGACTTTGTAGCTCAGCCAGTTTTTCCCTGAATTGCCCAAACCTCTGGATTAATATCAGTCTCCACCAGAGGGAGGCAAAGAGTCTGTCCTGGAGCCATAAGGATGGTGGTTCCCTTGTGAGCTAAAATATCCCTACCTCAGAGGAGTTGGGCTTTCAGGTATGATTAAAAAGCCATAGGTAAACAAAGGGTCTCCCTAGGTACAGCTAAGGGGTTGAGATAAATATCTGGTCAGAGGCTTTCCTGAGACGCCCCTCACAGTCGTGCTAAGGGAGGAGGGGAAGCCCGGTTTGGAGAGGAGGACAGGAATGGCTGCTGTGGTATTGAGGAGGAAGTCCATCCTCTGAGTCCCTTTGACCTCCAGAATCACCCGGGACTCGTGGATGATAATACAGCCTGAGCTGTCAGAGCTGGGGAGGAGAGCCCTGGGACCCAGCAGTCCTGTTGGACCATTTGAGAAGCCGGCTCTGAACCTGGAAATGGACGTCTCTGGAGGCAGTTCATCCTCCAGTGGTCTCCCTTACAGATTGGACAGGGCCGTGGGGGCTGCTTTTGATATTGAGGGCAGTTTCTCTTTTAGTACCCCCACACTGATAACGGCTGGTCATAGAAGGAGAAGCTCCCCGGGAATCCAGAGGTTTATATGCCTATATGGCAGCTATTAGTGCCTCTGCCTTTTTTTCGTTCCTTTTCTTCCTTTTTCTTGGGCTTCCTCATGGTCCTGATTATAAAAGACCAAGGTGGTGACTTTCAGGAGATTCTCTAGGGTACTATCTGGTCCAATAGCTAATTTTTGCAGCATTCTTCTAATATCTGGGGCTGCTTGGGTTATAAACTTGTCTTTCAAAATTAACTGGCCTTTTATAGAGTCAGGAGAGAGATGTGTGTTTAATTAAAGCGTGTCTCAGTTTTTCCAGGAAAACAGAAGGGTTCTCTTCAGACCCTTGGTTTATGGTGGATAACTTAATGTAATTGAGAGACTTGGCTCTAGTTCTCAGACCTTCCACTATGCATGCCTGAAAATGTTTTCTCTGCCACTTTCCTCGAGCAGTGTCTGAGTCCCATTGAGGATCACTGGTGGGTGCAGCCTGCTTGACTGTCAGAAAGGGCTCCCTAATTTCTTCCCCTTTTTGGTAGGTGCCGTAATAAGATGCAAACATTTTATCTCCAGTTGTCTCAGCAACCTGTAAAGCTGCCTGCTTCTCTGAAGCTCTAAGTCTGGTTGAGAAGTAACATGATACCCTTCCATGAAAGCTCAAACACTTGAGTAAGGTTCTGAAAGTCTTCAATATACCTATCAAGGTCGACAAAATTTTCCTAGATTTCCTTTTATCTGCCTCAAATCTTGTGAAGAAAAGGGGACTTGTACTTTCATAGGACCATATTCACTAGGCATTTCCTGTAAAGGAAGAAGTGATGCTGGAGCGTATCCAGATAGAACTCTTCTAACAGGATGAGGGTCAAAAGGGGGTCTGGATAAGGGGGACAAGATGATCCAAGAGGAGCTGGGACCTGGGCTGGTGCAGGGGCCTCTGCCTCCTTTTCTAAGGAGGCAGACTGTTTTTTCCCCTCTGTCTGGATTAAGTCTGCCTTGCTGGATATCACTGCTATAAGTGCAGGGTCTGTTCTACATTGTTGACAGAGCTTGGGGTTATCCCGCAGGGCAAAAAAGGCCTATACATATGGAATTTTTGACCATTTTCCTTCTCTGCGGTAGAAGAGATCTAGCTATTGGATAGTATTATAATTAATATTTTCCCCAACTGACTAGGTCTCCCCATCTTCCAGCTTCTAGCTGGGCCAAGCCTTGGTACTGATAAATGCCAGGCATTTTTTCTTCAGAGTCAGGATCAAAGGAATCCCAGTGTCTCAAGATGCACTTGAGAGGAGTGCAGGCTACCCATTTAGAAAGAGAGAGGGGAGAAAACCGCATCCTTAGTCTTTCCCTCTGCGGTCCTGGAGTCCAAGGCCTCTCTCAGGCTTGCCTTGGTCGTGGATGTGCACGCAACCGCCATTCATGACCAGGGGAGGATCAAGCCATCAGGAACCGTCCCGTTTACTTGCACTCAGCCTTGACCCTCCTTGTTGACTGCCTTTGATTTCTCTGTCTGAATTCTATATAAGCTTGAGACTAAGATGGATCCAGGGGGTTCCTGTATATTATTTGTCTATAATTTTCATTTGGCTGGCAGTTTATTTAGCTTCATCAGGCATAACCCAGCATCCTGCCATGAAAAGAAGCAATTTATCAAAGAGACACATAACTAAGTAACATTTCTCAGAAAAGCAGTAGGGAAAACATGATAGGAAAGATTGGAAGTCTTTGTCCGACACTGGAACAGGCTGTCGGGGACTGGGGGCCAGTCTAGGGTCCTTCAGATAACACCAAGGTACCCTTGGCCAGATACCTTTAGTTGCCCCAGGACCTTATTCTGATCCCATACAATGGCTGAACTTCTGTGAAGGGAAACTGGTTTAAAACAAGGCCAACATTCCCAACACCAGAGGGGAAGGAGGGATCAACCATTGCTCTTAATATACATTCTAGGAGCTGGTGTGATCCTATTCACTTCTGCAGCCCTAGTTGGTACCACTGTTCTTTTTTTTTTTTTTTTTTGAGAGGGAGTCTTGCTCTGTCACCTAGGCTAGAGTGCAGTGGTGTGATCTCGTCTCACTGCAACCTCCGCCTCCGACGTTCAAGTGATTCTCTTTCCTCAGTCTCCTAAGTAGCTGGGGTTACAGGTGCGCAGTACCACACCTGGGTAATTTTTGTATTTTTGATGGAATCAGGGTTTCACCATGTTGGCCAGGCTTGTCTTGAACTCCTGACCTCAGGTGATCTGCCTGCCTCGGGCTTCCAAAGTGCTGGGATTATAGGCGTAAGCCTCTGCACCTAGCCCCACTCTTCTTCTTGCTCCCCCACGCTCTAACCATACAGATGGGCTATTTTAGCTTCCTGGCAGACTAAACTCCTTCACTTCACAGCCTTATTTTTTTTAAGGAATCTTTATTTATATAAATATATAAAATTCACCTACCATACAATTCACCATTTAAAGTGTATAGTACAGTGGTTTTTAGTATATTCACAGAGTTGTGCATCCATCACTGCTGTTAATTTTAGAACATTTTATTCACCCATAAAGGAACCTTGTACCCACTAGCATTCCTCTTGTACCCACTCCCCATTCCTCCACCCCACCCCCACCTTCACTTCAGCTCCTGCCAACCATTTATCTTTCCATCTCTATGGGTTTGCCTTTTCTGGACCTTTCGTATAAATGGAGTCATACAAAATGTGGTCTTTTAGGATGGGCTTCTTTCAGTTAGCCTGATAATTTCAGGGTTCATCTGTGTTGTACCATCTATCAGCAATTCATTCCTCTTTATTGTTGAATAAATGTTTTATTTCATGAATGTACATTTTATTCATAAGTTGATGGATATTTGGGTTATTTGTACTTTTTAGCTATTACGAATAATACTGCTATGAACATTTGTATACATGTTGTTGTGCGGATGTATGTTTTCATTACTCTTGGGTACGTACTTAGGAGTGGAATTGCTGGGTTATATGGTAACTCTGTTTAACTTTTTGAGGAACTATAAACTGTTTTGCATAATGACTGCACCATTTTACAACCCCGTTAACTATACATGAGAGTTCAAGTCTCTCCATATTTTTGCCAACACTTGTGTTGAGTCCAGCCTCATTCTTTTGCATGTGTCTTTCCACTTGTCCCAGCACTGTATTTTGAAGACTGCCCTTTACCTGTTGTATTGTCTTGGCACCCTTGTGGTCAGTTAATGTCAATGGGAGGGTTTATTTCTGAATCACCTCAGAACCATTTACATGCTGTTTTATCACCTGAAACAGTCTTCCTCACCTTCTAAACTTGAGTGTCCCCTTTCCTGCTACTGTTCCTGGCTAATTTGTTTTCATCCTTCAGGTCCTAATATAAATTTCTTTGTATAATCTTTAGAGATTTCATCCCTAATAATCCTCTAGTCCCTCCCAATCTAAATTAAGCTCTTTTAAAATACTCTTTCGTAATACTTTGTACTTTCTTATTGTACTACTTTTTAATAATATATTTGTTTATATTTTTTAATTTAACACTTTTTTTCCTATTAAGACATTAGGTCCATGAGAGCAAGGATCATGTTTGTTTAGTTTACCACTATATTCTCAGTGCCTCTCATTGTGCCTGTCAACATAAAAGTACTTCTTGAAAGTGGCAGGCAGTATTTTATTTTAAACTACATATTTATTTTGTTTCTATCTTAGGGCCATGAAATGACAAGCATTGGACTGCTGCTTGGTGTTTCTGCTGCAAAACTAGGCACCATGGATATGTCTATTACTCGGCTTCTTAGCATTCACATTCCTGCTCTCTTACCCCCAACGTCCACAGAGCTGGATGTTCCTCACAATGTCCAAGTGGCTGCAGTGGTTGGCATTGGCCTTGTATATCAAGGGACAGCTCACAGACATACTGCAGAGGTCCTGTTGGCTGAGATAGGTATGGGATTAATAGTGCTGAATCTTCATAGGCATGCATTTTCCACTCCACATAAATCCAAGTAAAAATGATAGTAAAATTACAAAAAGTAAGAAAAGACAATAGTAGCTTTTGTGAGCAAAGAATGATCTAGTACTAATTTAAAAAAAAATCTCTAAATAATGTTATCCAAGGCCGATGTAACTGCAGGTTATTAACCTCCATATTTATTTGCTAGCTTGTTACTGAATTCCCGTGGTCACATTTAATGAGGTACCTGTGGTTTTAATCACATGTGAGTATGCTGTTTATCATGCTGTGTCTTTACCAGCAATGTCTAGCAGTGGCCTGCACTTAAAACTGAAAGAGTAGATTGTTTTTGTCCCTGAGAGACAGTAAACTATACACATCACAGTGTTCACTGTGTTGGATACAGCACTTCCAATAGAAGTCAAGTAATTGCTTTCCTCCTTTACATGCTGGTGGGTATGTTGGTGATGAACCTGGAAATGGTAAGGTCCACACACTCACTTTAGTGAACAGTGTCTCTGTTTCTTACTGGGTCCAGACTTTTTGGAAATCTGTATTATGCGTTGTCTTTTTCTGCCTAATGGAAGTTATTGGCATTATTAATATGCTCAACAATTTAGTTACATACTTACATGTCCTATTCAAGATCTTTTCTACATTTCTGAATATATTGTTACATGCATACATTTCTGAATATATTGTTAAAGATGTATTATTTAGTATAATGGTATCAGATAGCTGTTGCCACAGTGATGCTTCATACATACAGGCATAACATTGGCCCAGGCAGCTCTGCTTTAGGCTATAGCTGTGTAGCCGGCTGCTCCGCTGCTGTTCTGCCTCACCTGCCTTATTCTGGGACCCAGGCTGGAGGGTGTTTGTCTCGTGGTGTTGACAGAAACCTAAGAGAGAACCAGTGAAGACCGGGACACATAATTTAGTCTACTGTAATGATAGATGAAATTATTCTCAAAGTTGAAATGTTTCTGCTATCAAAATACATAGTAGCATAAGTTAGAGATCTGAAAAACATGCAGAAAATATTCAACACTGGTTTTTAAAGCATGTTCGTCTGGAAAGTAGTTTACCATTCTTTGGCTACATCATGATGATGTCTGATGATGTCACTGCACAGTCTCACAGCTGTGGCATACTTCTTTCATACTTTATTGTGTATGTATGTAGATTTCATCTTTAATTCCTATGTATGTGCCTTTTTATAGGATTACTGTTAGAATGTACATTAAAAATTCTGTTTGTATAGATCATTGTTATAAGTGATTTTAAAACAAATTTTGTATAATACTCATTGAGTTGACGGTCTGTAAAATGCTTTTTTTATTAACTTTTAGAACTTTTAGATTGTTTTAGTAATCCTTTGTTGTTGTGTATAAACATTACACTGATTACCTTTGTGTGATTTTTTTTCTTTAATATTTATTTATTTATTTATTTATTTATTTATTTATTTATTTATTTATTTTCAGACAGAGTCTTGCTCTGTTGCCCAGGCTGGAGTGCAGTGGCGTGATCTCGGCTCACTGCAGCCTCTGCCTCCTGGGTTCAAGCAATTCTCCTGCCTCAGCCTACCAAGTAGCTGGGATTACATGTGTCTGCCAGTATGCCTGGCTACTTTTGTAGTTTTAGTAAAGATGGGATTTCTCCATGTCGACCAGGCTTGTCTCAAACTCCTGACCTCAAGTAATCTGCCTGTCTTGGCCTCCCTAAGTGCTGGGATTACAGGCATGAGCCAGCACACCTGGCCGAGATGTTTTTTTAAAAAATAAAACTTTTTTTTGAATACTTTTCCCTTTAAAAATGTTTTCTACTGGCCAGGCGCAGTGGCTCAAGTCTGTAATCCCAACGCTTTGGGAGGCCAAGACGGGCGGATCACGAGGTCAGGAGATCGAGACCATCCTGGCTAACACGGTGAAACCCCGTCTACTAAAAAAATACAAAAAAAACTAGCCAGGGGAGGTGGCGGGCGCCTGTAGTCCCACCTACTCGGGAGGCTGAGGCAGGAGAATGGCGTAAACCTGGGAGGCGGAGCTTGCAGTGAGCTGAGATCCAGCCACTGCACTCCAGCCTGGGCAACAGCGAGACTCCGTCTCAAAAAAAAAAAAAATGTTTTCTACTACTTGGTAATTTTTTTTAGTAAGACTCAAAGTTTCACAGTATTTGAATATCATTGCTTATAAAGACTTAAACTGGGAAATTAAAAAGAACTATTTTGGGCCCTTTTCTTTTTTTAGGTAGGTAAACCTACATTTGTGGACACCATTTATTATAGTGTCATAACTTTCTGAATGGAGTTCTATTCCATTCGTATCGCCAGTGCAACTTGCTAGAAAGTTAAGTCTAGGATTTTTATGAGTTGAGATTTTGAGAGGCTAGTTTGAACTGTGTCGCTTTTCTTTTTACAGGACGGCCTCCTGGTCCTGAAATGGAATACTGCACTGACAGAGAGTCATACTCCTTAGCTGCTGGCTTGGCCCTGGGCATGGTCTGCTTGGGGGTAAGCATAGTCTGTGCCTTCCCATGCTTCAGTTAGGACATCTACACGTTGAAACAAATAACCTTGACACCTAAACCTGAATACTGGCCCTTACTATGACTTAATCTGCTGCCCAGCTCTCTTGTCTTTTGGATATTTTCAAAGTACCAGATTTGCAAATGGAGAGAAACTGTGGTCAAGAGTGGGACTTTAAGATTTATTTTCCTCCAGCTTACAGTGTTCATGAACAAACTAAAGGGAATGAAGTTGTTTTTTTTTCTTTTTCAAGTGTTCAAGACATACAATGAATAAGTGACAGCCCACTATGATTGAAAACAGAAAACAGTGAAAACGTCTATGATCGGGAGCCTTAAGAGTCTGTAGTAGCTGCGTGAAACAAACCCTAACTCCCTTTTGCCATAGTGATGTTCACTGTGTATCCCAGAATGTTGTCCCAGTAACATCTGCCTTGTGACAGAATGCAATATCAGATTGCCCCGTCTCTAACTGCATCCAAGAGATGTGTACAGAATTACCAGAAACATTTCCTTAAATGATTGTTTCACTTGAAATGTGGTTCCCCTTAAAAAACCACCAATACATTGTTATGGTCAAGCTAAATGATATAAAGAAAGTTATAAGGCCGAGGCAGTCGGGTCACCTGAGATCGGAAGTTCGAGACCAACCTGACCAACATGGGGAAACCCCATCTCTACTAAAAATACAAAATTAGCCAGGTGTGGTGGCACATGCATGTAACCCCAGCTACTCGGGAGGCTGAGGCAGGAGAATCACTTGAAGCCAGGAGGCGGAGGTTGCGGTGAGCCGAGATCGCACCATTGCGCTCCAGCCTGGGCAACAAGAGCAAGACTCCATCTCAAAAGACAAAAAAAAAGGTTACAGTGGAAGGAATTTTTTCTCATGTGTGTTCTGAAAATCCACCTTGTAGTTGACCATCTGTTGGGGCCTTGAATTCACATTGGCATGTGAGCTAAAGAGGCTGGTAGTATAATGGAAAAGAATCGGCTGGGTGCAGTGGCTCACGCCTGTAATCCCAGCACTTTGGGAAGCCGAGGCGGGTGGATCACGAGGTCAGGAGTTCGAGACCATCCTGGCTAACACGGTGAAACCCTGTCTCTACTAAAAATACAAAAAAATTAGCCGGGCATGGTGGCGGGTGCCTGTAGTTCCAGCTACTCAGGAGGCTGAGGCAGGAGAATGACGGGAATCCAGGAGGCGGAGCTTGCAGTGAGTCATGATCATGCCACTGCACTCCAGCCTGGGTGACACAGCGAGACTTTCTCAAAAAAAAAAAGTAATCACACAGGAGTTGCAACTTGAATTCTGGTCCTAACTAGTGAGTCAAGTCATTTAACTACATTATTGTCTATTGCTTGATCAGCTTCATGGATTGTTGGTGGCCATGTTTTACATGTAGCCCTGCAACTTACTATAATAGCTGTATAACCTTGGGCTTAATCCCTCTATGCCACACTTTCCTTATTTATAAAATGGGGTTTTAATAGTAGCTATTTGATATGGCTGTTCATTCATGTTAAACACACAGAATAGTGCCTGACACAGAGCATACATTCAATAAATTACTATCATTATCATAGTTATTGTTGTTGGAAAAATTCTTAAGTACAATAATGAAAGTATTCAGGTATTTACCGTTCAGGTTTCAATTATATAACTAATATTTTTCTTTATTGTTAAATGTAACTAACTCTAAAGCTCTTAGGTATTCTAAGACAGTACTTAAAGTTGAACATGTATTAAAACTTGTGTGAGAATTATTAAACATTAATAACTCATGATTTATTAACTCATGATTAATGTTTGCTTTAAATTGGAAATAAAAAAACCCAAAACCTGAAATAACCTGCTTTGAGGTAAGTTAGTTCATTTTTATATTTGTTATGGGTATATGTTGTGGATCTTCCTTCATAAGATTTCTTTTGACTTGTCTGTTACCGTCTTTTCCAGCATGGCAGCAATTTGATAGGTATGTCTGATCTCAATGTGCCTGAGCAGCTCTATCAGTACATGGTTGGAGGACATAGGCGCTTTCAAACAGGAATGCATAGGGAGAAACATAAATCGCCAAGTTATCAAATCAAAGTAAGTACGCATCACAGTAAGAGATCAAAAGTCTGGAAGCTAGGAAGTTAATTGGGAAATACTAGTGTTCATACTAACACTGGTAAATATATTAATTTTAAGCATAGCTAGTATTCAGAGGGATTTTATAATAATTCAGAACTCTTTTACATGCATAAACTCTTCTTTCAATAGGAGGGAGATACCATAAATGTGGATGTGACTTGTCCAGGTGCTACTCTAGCTTTGGCTATGATCTACTTGAAAACCAATAACAGGTATTTCTACCCACCCACCCTTCCTTCCGCCGTGATAGTGTGATAGCCTCTCTCACCTTGGTTGTAAAATTCAGTTATCTCATGTGTTTATTTCTCCTGTACTGGGTTAAGCTGATTTTCCTTCTTTCAAATACTGTAAGTTTTTGGAGGAAAACTTGCAGTATTTGAAGTTATAAAGATTTTACCTAGAAATAATATATTTGGCTATTTTAATGGTATTTGACAATATAGTTTTCAATTTCTGTTCATTTCTGTTTTGTAGTTGATGTCAGTAACACCCAAACAATGCCCCTGTTTGTTTTCATCAATTTAGCATATTGCTGTGAGGACTGGTTAAGTCAGAAGTACTTACCTTTAGTCTGATCTTGGTTACCATGTAAAACAATGGTTTTTGCCTACTTCAAGAGCTTTTGTAATTACCAAACCATCTACCTTCCCAACTTGCTATATTAGTGCTGACGCTTGAAAGTAGACCTGTGGCATTTATGCTTACACTTTGCATAGAAGAGTAAGTTGAGTACAGGACATTATGCCGTGTATTAAGTCTATTAATTAAAAAAAAGTTCTAAGATTCAAGGAACTTTTCCGTGTTCTACATTTCTCCCTTTAGAAAAAGTAAATGTGTGCAGAATTAACAAAGTGTTTAAAAATAGGTATTTATCATTTACTGTTTGGATGAATGTGTAGGGCAATGCTTCCTTGGCACAGGGGATATTTCATTGAGCAAAACTAAAAGTATCTGCCCTCATGGAGCTTATGTTATAGTCAGACATACATGTACATCTATAGTAACTATTATGTTAGAAGGTGTAAAGTATTGTGAAAAATATGTAGAGCAGTAGTGGAGTGGGAAGAAATGTTTTGAAACAGATCTTGAGATTCTTGATTGTCTTGTTCTCTGCTTGAGCAGTGTCCCTTACTGTTTTCCTCCACCACCAGATCTATTGCGGATTGGCTGCGAGCCCCTGACACCATGTATTTGTTGGACTTCGTGAAGCCGGAATTTCTCTTGCTTCGGGTATGCTTTGTCATTTTTCATTTGTGTTAACATGAGAAGTCTGTTTATGGTTCTTAAACTTAGCTTGTAAGCTGGGCATGGTGGCTTATGCCTGTAATCCCAGCACTTCAGAAGGTTGAGACAGGAGGATTGCTTGAGCCCAGGAGTTTGAGACCAGCCTGGGCAACAGGCTGGTCTCCATGAATGAATGAATGAGTGAATAATAGCAAACACAAATGTCTTTACAAGAGAACGTTTTATTTTTAATTTGTCATGCATGTCTAATTGGCAGTGTTCATTTGAAATTTTGCAAATAGGACTTTGGGAATCCCAAGAAAGGTAACCACATTGATATATAATACTTGGAGTGACGTTTCAGTTTCTCACATTATCATTCAAAACTTCCTAAAAAGCAACAAATGATTAGGACTTTTTTACTGCTTCATTTTACATTTTTGGATTACTATCAGGGATGTAATAATACTGTTAAGGTTGAATCTAAAGAAAATAACAATTTGACTTAATTGTCTAAAATTTTCCCTCTCATTCTTTTTTTTCTGATGTTTAAACTTAGCATATGGAAGCTTTTAAATTATGATGTAGATAGAGCTATGATTCTTTCCTTTGTGATTTTTTTCTTTTCCAGAGTACGTTTTAAAAAGTACCCCCCAAGCCCTCTAAACTTTGATGATGTTCAACTCAATTTTAGTTTTTCTTTGTTAAAATTTAAATCTTTATTTTAATGAGTAGTTTAGGTTGATACTACAGATGGTTCCCAGCTTAGGATTTTTAACTTAACCATAGTGTGAAAGTGGTACTCATTCAGTAGAAACTGTATTTCCAATTTTGAATTTTAATTTTTTCTCGTACTCCTGGCGGTATGATGCTCTCCTGGAGTTGGGTAATGGCAGCAAGCTGCAGCTCCCAGTCAGCCATGCAGTCGTGAGGGTAAACGACCCATCCTCCACAGTTTACTATGCTGACAGAGAATTTCACTCAATTATAGGCTAATGTGAGTGTTCGGAGCATGTTTAAGATAGGCTAGGCCGAGCTGTGATGTTTGGCAGGCAAGGTGTATTAAATGTGTTTTCTTTTTCCTTTTTTTTTCCCCTTTTTTTTTTAATAAGATGGAGTCTCGCTCTGTTGCCCAGGCTGGAGTGCAGTGACACCATCTTGGCTCACTGCAACCTTCGCCTCCTGGGTTCAAGCTATTCTTGTGCCTCAGTCTCCTGAGTAACTGGGACTACAGGCATTTGCCACCATGCCCGGCTAATTTTTGTATTTTTAGTAGAGATGGGGTTTCACCATGTTGGCCAGGGTGGTCTCAAACTCCTGACCTTCAGTGATCTGCCTGCCATGGTCTCCCAAAGTGCTGGGATTACAGGCATGAGCCACTGAGCCTGGCCTAAATGTATTTTCAGCTTAAGGTATTTTCGACTTACAATAGGTTTATTAGTGCCTGTAAGCATTAGGGCACTAATGCTTAGTGCCCTAAGCATTTGCATATACTTATTTTTCCTGTATTTGCATATACTTATTTTTCAAAATTCTCATCAGTCGGGAACTGATTCTTAAATTGTTCTGTTTATTATTATCATTGTTATAAAGTCTGTGAACTTTACCTGCTCTAATTAATTTTATCTCTGTTGCATTTTTAAGACACTTGCTCGATGCCTGATTTTGTGGGATGATATTTTACCAAATTCCAAGTGGGTTGACAGCAATGTTCCTCAAGTAAGTACATATAATAAATATTATGTCTTTAGTAGCATAAAATTATGATCTTATGGGATTTTTCAAAATTCTGTAAAATATTTTTTCTCATGAAGGCAATATTGATCATCAGGATACTTCTTAAAGAACTAAGAACTTTCATTTTAAGATTCTGTGCTGCACAGACTGCAGTCTTCTCTTTTAGCCTCAGGTCCCTAGAAATTGTAGTTTTTAAAAATTAAATATGAGTATCAGTGTCGTGTGGGAGTTAAAAAATGAAAGAAAAAAACTAAACGTTTGCCAAAATACTCTAAAAAAGTGTTGTTGATATTTTTATCATAATTAAATACACATTTCTCTTTTTTTTTTTTGAGATGGAGTCTCGCTCCGTTGCCCAGGCTAGAGTGCAGTGGTGCAATCTCGGCTCACTGCAAGCTCCGCCTCCCAGGTTCCCGCCATTCTCCTGCCTCAGCCTCCCAAGTAGCTGGGACTACAGGTGCCTGCCACCACGCCCAGCTAATTTTTTGTATTTATAGTAGAGACAGGGTTTCACCGTGTTAGCCAGGATGGTCTCGATATCCTGACCTTGTGATCCGCCCTTCTTGGTCTCCCAAAGTGCTGAGATTACAGGCATGAGCCACCGTGCCCGGCCTAAATACACATTTCTAAGATGCTATTTTACTTCATGGCAATTTTAGATCTCCTAATATAATAACTTTTAATTACTTTATATCATGTTTATTCGATAAGCCAAGTATACTAGTTAAAAATAAACGGATTTTTTGGGTAAAAACTCAAAATTGAATATTGTAACTAACCACTGCCCCTAGTCAACTGTCCATGCCTCATGGTCTCAGTTTCTTTATGTAGATTGTTTCTTTCAGTATTTTCAGAAGAAAAATCTCAAAGGTTGAAAGAAGTTTATATGAACATCCACATCACCAGTAGACTCCTACAATAATATTTTATGGTATAAACATGTTTAATCACTTATCCACTTATCTATTCCTCTGCCTAATCCAGCATTTTTTGATGAATGTCAATATTAGTTCCAAACAGTAATATACTCCATCCTGAAGTTGTACCATACATATTAACTGTAATTTTTCCTTTTAAGATAAAATTTATATATCGTGAAATGCACCAATTTTAAGTATCCTATTGGATAAGATTTGACTAACACATAGGCCTGTGGAAACCAGCCTCTGTCCCTTGTGCCCCTTTGCGCTTTGTGCATTCACCCCTGCCCCCAGGGTAACCAATATGAATTTTGCTTTTCCCCCAAAATGTATTAATTTCCTGATGTAGAACTTTATATTAATGAAGTCACTTACAGCATATACCCTTTTATATAAGACTTCTTTCAGCGTTTTCAAGATTTTGAGTATATTAATAGTTCATTCTCCTTTTTGTCATTAGGTGATACAGATTGAGTATTTCTTATCTGAAATGGTTGGGACCAGAGGCGTTGAATTTTGGAGTACTTGAAATTATACTTACTGGTTGAGCATCCCTAATCTGAAACTCTGACGTCCGAAATACTCCAATGAGCATTTCCTTTGGGCATCATGTTAATGTTCAAAAAGGTTCGGATTTTGAGCATTTTGGATTTTGGATTTTCGGATTAGGGATCCTCAACCTGTATATTCCATTTGCGGTCCTGTTAGGTAGGGTTGGAATGACTGAGGCATAGGGTAGATGGTATATTTAGTTTTGTTAGAACTAATAAATCTTTTCCCAAAGCAGCTGTACCATTTGACACATTGACCAGCAGTGTTTGAGAGTGTTGGCTGTTGCACATCTCACCGATATTTAGTGGTGTTAGTTTCTTAAATTTTAGCGCTGCTGATGAATATGTAATGATATCTCGTTGTTTAAATTTGCATTTGTCTGCTGGCTATTGATGTTGATAACTTTTTCATTGGCTTATTGGTCCTCCATCTGTCGTTTTGTGAAGTGTCTGTGCATGTCCTTTGCTTATTTTTTTAAAAAAATTTGTATTTTTATTATTGTGTTGCTGGAGTTTTTTATGCATTCTGGAAACCTGTTCTTGGTCAGATTTCTTTTGCAAATATCCCTCCCAGTCTGTGGCTTGCATATTCATTTTCTTAGTAATAGTTTTGATGAGCAGAAGATTTTACAACGTTAAATAATGTCTGATTTGTCAGTTTTTTCTTTTATGGTTATTCTCTATTCCTATGAAAAAAACCATTTGTCTAACCCCATCTTGAAGATAATCTCTTCTACTTCTCTCTAAAAGCCTCCAAAGTTTTAGTTTTTATGTATACTTACATAATTCCTTTCAAAGTAATTTTGGTTATGATATGAGGTACAGGTTGAGATTGTCTACCAGGGAAGCTCATCAGAGACTCAGTGCCCAAGTTTTTAATTGGGAGCTGACATGTAGGTAAGGTACCCTCTGCCTTGCATGTACTGAAGTTCCAGATTCTCAGGAGAATGTGTGTTAGCTTAAACCATGTTGTTTGTAGTTCAGGCACAGTAAACCCAGATACATACATTTTGTTTTAAAGCAACCAATTAATTTACTTGGAATCAGATTGTCACACTCTCGGTTGCTAGCTCTAATCTCGGTGCGCATCTTTATCCTGTGGGATGTTGAAGTCTGCCCTGTGCACACATGGTTCGTGGATCAGGCAGACATTTGCCCTGTCTCTGTGGCTCTCTCCTTTGTAGTATTCTGTCTTCACCTCCCAATGGGTGTGGTATTTTCCTGTATCCTGGTTGTTAAGGCCAAGAAGGTTGTGAGCTTTTAATTGTAGCTTTTGTCATCTTTCTTGGCCCAGACAGACCTGCTTTCAGAGCGGAAACCATGGAAAGGAAAATGTACCTAGTGGTGTTACTCTCTTCCATGAATCAGCTCTCCCCTCTAGAATCTGCTTGCTTTTGTTCTCACTCCAGTGCCTTGAGGTCAGGAGTTGGTGAATTAAGCCCACCGGATTTTTAGAAAGAAAATTTTATTGGAATATGGCCATGCCCATTTGTTTACTTATTGTCTGTAGCTGTTTTTTATTACAAATGCATAGATCAGTAGTTGCTGATATTTACTATTTGACCCTTTTAGAAATAGTTTACTGACTCCTGCCATAGATAGTTTGGATTTTGAATTTTGTCTAGGGTTTATACTTGTTGTATGAGTTGATCCGATAGGAGTTTATTCATCTATTATTTGAGGAAGTAGAACTCCTAGGTTTGTTTTTATTTGTTTAGTTCTTCCAGCTTTGTTAATCACTGGCATGAAAGAGGTGAGGAAGAATTGTTTTAAGTGACTCGCTCATTTGTTACCATAATTTTAACTGCTAGCCTATTGAGATGTCAGCTTTTAGTTTGTTGGAAAGTGCTCTTTAAAATGTATATTGTAGGATGAAATGCTTTTTCTTTCACTCCTTCATTCAGCACATACTCATTAATCCTCTGTAAATGCAAGGCACATGCTAAGTTCTGTAATACATTAAAGATACACCAGACATGTAGAGTGTTCTCAAAAAACTTTACTTTATTAAATGTACTAGGTTTAGCTTACTGAGATTAAACACATATACAAGTAACTGTAATTCCAAAGTGGAAAGTATAAATTCATAGAGTCATCTTTTTTGTGGCCTGGTGTGGTAGCTTATGCCTGTAATCCCAGCACTTTGGGAAGCCAATGCGGGCACGTCACTTGAGGCCAGGAGTTCGAGACCAGCCTGGCCAATGTGGCGAAACCCTGTCTCTGCTTAAAAAAAAAAAGAAAAAAACCCACAAAAAACAGTGGTCGTTTTCATTTTATGAAAATATGGTTTTGGACTTTTAGTATAGAGTAATCTCTTTTTTTACTTCAGACTTTGTAATGTTATATTTGATCTTTATTACAACAGGGATACTACAAATGGGAGAGAGAACAATTTCACAGTTCTCCTCATTGATATTTCCTATCAGCCTCCACTTTTCTCTGGGTTCTCATCTGGAGCTACATTGATTCTGGAGCAGGGTTCCTTGTAGAGAGCTACCTAGCGTTAAAAGGAGGATTTTTTTTTTTTTTTTTTTTTAAATGAAAGGTCACTTCGTAAACCGCTTGTCTGTTTGAACTTAGGGCATATGTAAAACAACAGCTAGCATCTTCATAGCAATTTTTCTTTCATAAAAAACTTTACACACAGGGTGTGGTGACTCACACCTATAATCCTAGCACTTGGGGAGGCCAAGGAAGGTGGATTGCTTATGCCCGGGAGTTCAAGACCAGCCTGGGCAATATAGTGAGATGCCATCTCTACAAAAAAATACGAAAATTAGCCAAGCATGGTGGTGTGCACCTGTAGTCCTAGCTACTTGGGAAGCTGAGATGGGAGGATTGCTTGGGTCTGGGAGGTAGGACTGCAGTGAGCCGTGATTGCACCACTGTACTCCAGAGGAAGTACAGTGACAGAGGGAGACCCTGTCGCAAGGCAAAAAAAAAAAAAGAAGAAAGATATTTTAAGTCTTTGATTTGGTGATATTCAGTACCTAAGAAGTCTGTATTGTAAATGCCTTCTGAATATTTTTTTACTTTATTTTATTTATTTATTTTTTTAGACTGAGACAGGGTCTCACTCTGTTGCCCAGGCTGGAGTGCAGTGGTGCGATCTTGGCTCCCTGTAACCTCCACTTACTGGGCTCAAGCGATTCTCGTGCCTCAGCCTCCTGAGTAGCTGGGATTACAGGCCCAGCTAATTTTTTTGTTTTTTCAGTTTCACCACGTTGGCCAGGCAGGTCTCGAACTCTAGACTTCAAGTGATCTGCCTACCTTGGCCTCCCAAAGTGCTGGGATTACAGGTGTGAGCCACTGCGTTCAGCCAATATTTATTGTTGTATTGAAGAAAACATCTTGAAATGTTAAGAAATCTAAGAAATCTCAAAAGATTAAACGAATAAATCTTAAATACATTCATATATTTAGCAAATATATGGCTTTATCTTTTTTGGCTTTTTTTCTTTTAGGAGAAAAGGATCAAATCTGTTCTTGGTTGTATATATTTTTTTGATAAATTGTTAATTACCTATACTAAAAGGAAAAGGATGTCTTTTCTAAACAATAGTTGTAACATAGCTGATAAACACATTGACAGTTTAGCTTAGCTTGGATAATTAGCCTAGTGAATAACCTCACCTGTGGTAGGTATGTTGGATTAATGCTGGAAACTTCCCGTAAAGAAGAATACATCTGATTAGAGTTCTTTCCTATTTCTCTTTTCCCACTTCTTCCCCTCACCCCTGCCTCAATTCTAAAGCCATCATCTTTGTATTTTAGTTGACTGGTATGCAGTATTATGACAGTGTTATTGATTCAGAATATACTTACGTCTTCCTGTTTATATTTGTTCAGCCCTATTTAATTCTTCTTCTTCTTTTTTTTTTTTTTGAGATGGAGTCTCACTGTCGCCCAGGCTGGAGTGCAGTGGTGCGATCTCTGCTCACTGCAACCTCCGCCTCCCTGGTTCAAGCGATTCTCCTGCCTCAGCCTCCTAAGTAGCTGGGATTATAGGCGTGCACCACCACACCTGGCTAATTTTTGTATTTTTAGTTGAGATGGGGTTTCATCATGTTGGTCAGGCTGGTCTTGAACTCCTGACCTGGTGATCCGCCTGCCTAGGCTTCCCAAAGTGCTGGGATTACAGGTGTGAGCCACTGCAGCCGGCCTTAATTATTATTCTTACTTAGCCCATCTTAGATTTGAAATTTGATTGCATTCAATGTGGCTAAAATACAGGCTTTTGAGTGAAATGGTTTGGTAAAGCTTACTTTATATAAATATAGCCATGATAAGCTGTGTGTTGTTCTTCAGATTGTTAAATATTTGCAATGAGAACATTGATATCTAAGTATTCTTGCTTTCTATATTGACAGATTATAAGAGAAAATAGTATCTCTCTCAGTGAAATCGAATTGCCTTGCTCAGAGGATTTGAATTTGGAAACTTTGTCGTAAGTGATGTGTAATGCAAATTATCTATCCTAGCATCTATCAGATAAATAAATTGAAATATACTATGGAGGAGTCATATTGTCCTTGATTTAAGTAATTCTGAATCCCAGGCGTTTCTAACCATTTTTTATCAGATGTTCATGACGTTGGTTAAAGCTCTCTGAAGTATAGAGCTCTTGCCCTCAAAAAATAAGATCGGAGATGTAACTTGTATGTATTTCTCTTTTATCCTTTCCACTAAAGCAAATTGGCAGCAATTTTAAAAATTGTTTTTGCTGCATATGAAACTGTAGGCAAGGGGCAAACTTCACGAGTAAGGGTGACCCGATGCTTCTGAAAAAAAAAAAAAAATCTGCTGACTGAGTAGAGGCACACTTGATCATTCCCAGAAAGATGTAAACTAGCTTAGAGAACTGGAATATTTATTGTTACTTATTTCAAGTTAATTTTAAAGTAAAATAATGACTATTAAATTTCTTGTCACCTGTTTTCAGGCAAGCACATGTCTACATAATTGCAGGAGCCTGTTTGTCTCTGGGTTTTCGATTTGCTGGCTCAGAAAACTTATCAGCATTTAACTGTTTGGTAAGAAGTATTTTAGTTTACTGTGTTCTTTTTTGTTTTGTTTTGTTTTAACAAAGCCTTAAGATCTTCTTTTAACTTTGAATTTTTTCTTTTGTTTTCTAGCATAAATTTGCAAAAGATTTTATGACTTATTTGTCTGCACCTAACGCTTCTGTTGTAAGTCTTTTTATCATTCTCGTTGGGAATAAAATTAAACTTGAAAAATTTACTGATAATCCAGTTACTTGTGTGTCATCAGATATTGCTGCTGTTTGTTTGAATGTAGAATGAGAGATTTCAAGAACCATTAGCTCATCTTTTTATTTTTGTTTTGGGATATTAGTGAGAATATGATTACACTGGAAGGATGCACAGGTATCTAGTTCTTGTGACAAGAGAATAAGAAAGGCCATAATATTCATGGATTGTCATATCTCATGTAATTCTGTCTCAGTATTAAATATTGGGAATTTCCTTTTTAAAAAATATTAGTACTTAGTAAGGATTCAGTTGCTTTTGAGGCATTGCTTCTCCAATGACAAGACTAAGAGATTTTATTTCCTGGTAAAAACTTCATAGATTTATGAAACACTATGTGTAACATGGAAAAGTTAGAAACATCAAAAACGTCTAAAAGTAGTTAATTAAATTTGATTATGGCATATATATGCATTCTTGTACAGTGGAGCTACCAAAATTATGTTATACGGCATTTTTTGTGGCTGGGTGCAGTGGCTCACGCCTATAATCCTAGCAACTTTGAGACGCTGAAGCAGGAGGATCATTTGAGCCCAGGAGGTTGAGATCAGTCTGGGCAACATAGGGAGACCCCATCTCTACAAAAAATAGAAAATTAGCCAGGTGTGGTGACACACACGTAGTCCCAGCTACTTGGGAGGCTGAGGTAGCTGGATCCTTTGACCCCAGGAAGTTGAGGCTGCAGTGAGCTGAGACTGCACCACTGCAGTTCAGTCTGGGTGGCAGAGTGAGAGACCCTATCTCAAAACAAAACAAAACAAAACAAAACCACTTTTTTTGTGCGTAAAGCCTGCTTCTAGTAGGTTATTTAAAAGGTTAAAATATTGTGTAGAGTAACATCTCCATTTCATTTGGAAAAAATATGTGTAGATAAAGGAAAAATTCAGAGAAAAAACCAAAATGTTAACACCAGTTACCTTTGGGTGTGACATTCCAAGTGATTTTTGTCTTCTTGATATTCAGTATTTGAAATTATCTCCATTGAACTTACATAATTGGGGAAAATATTTGTATTTGCAGATTTTTTTTAGTTCCAAACTTTTGTAGTCTTCTAATGATGGCTAAGTTAGTTCTGATAATAAAGAAATGTAACACAACAGTTACAGTGATGTCATCTCTTCACCTTACAGACAGGTCCTTACAACCTGGAAACTTGTCTGAGCGTGGTGCTGCTGTCTCTCGCCATGGTCATGGCTGGCTCGGGAAACCTAAAGGTTTTACAGCTTTGTCGCTTTTTACACATGAAAACAGGTGGTGAAATGAACTATGGTTTTCACTTAGCCCACCACATGGCCCTTGGACTTCTGTTTTTGGGAGGAGGAAGGTAAGTGAATATGTGTTTTTTCCAGTGAAAAGATCTCATTGGTGAGATCTGTAAGGGTGACTTGCTTTAATCTTGAAGATACATGAAAAATTTAAATTCTGACTAGCTCTTAGCTTATCTAGCAGCATTATTCCACTTGATGAGCTTCTTTGTAGTTTAACCGTCAGCTTATGGTCTACTCCAGTCGATTTACCTTCCTCTCTGACATACTGAGCATCACTGTTATTTCTCAGAATACTCTGTGCTCAGTGCTTCAGTGCATCACTGCTTGTGCCCAACTGGTTAAAAATTTTACCACTCCACTAAACTACTTTCACAGAAAGATCACAGACAAAATCATATACAGATCCTGTGACATTTTCTTAGTTTTCAAATTTCTTGATCTTTTTCCAACATCTGTCATTCCTGGTTATATCCTTTATAAGACTGCCTTGGCTTTAGATGATCCGTAGTGAATAAAAACACATATACAGAAAAGTCTACACATCATAGGTGCACAGGTCAAAGAGCTATCTACCATAGAAGAATCTCTTTGTTATCGTGTAGATCAAGATTCCGTATAGCACTTGCAACTTACGACACCCGTCTCTGCTTCTGCCATGCGCCCCTCTCAATCACTATTATCTTCCTTTCCCCAAAGATAGCCACTGTCTAGCCTTATAACACCTTAGATTGGTTTTGCCTGTTTTTGACATTTAAATTGAATTATACATGATGCATCCTTTTGCACTTTACTTTTACTCAACATTATGTTTGTAAGATTCATGTTGTATGTAGCAATGGATTATTCAAGTTTCAGTTTCTTGTATTAACAAGTTTCAAGTTGTAATACAAGTTGTAATTGTAATTCAAGTTGTATTACATTTCATTGTATGATTGTACCACATTTTATTGATCTCCCCCATTGATGGATATGCTTCTTGCTTCTAGTTTGAGGCTGTTATAAACAATGCTGTTAGGGAAAGTTGTACATGTCTTTGATTTTGTTGTATATAGATCTCCGTGTGGAATTGGATCATAGGTTATACGTGTGTATTCACCTTCAGTGAATAATACCATCAGTGCTGCAGTGCACTTGTACCATTTTACATACTCATGGGCAGGATGTGATATTCCAGTTGTTCCATATCCTTGTCAACCCTTGTTATTGTTATAGTTTTTTTAGTTTTAGCCAACTAGTAAGTATATAACAGGATCTCATGGTGGCTTTAATTTCTGTATTTCTGAATAATGTTCCTGAGTACCATTTTATACTTTTAATAGTCAATGGCAAAACCTCTTTTATGATGTCCAAGTCTCTTGCTACCCAGTTTTTGTATTTATCTATTTTAAAATTTTTATTTGTGGTAAAATACACATAACATAAAATTTATCAGATCTTAAGTATGCAATTAAGTAGTGTTAAGTATATTCACATTGTTGTGCAACTAATCTCCAGAAATTTTTCATTTTGCAAAACTGACACTCTATACCCATTGAACAACTCCCTGTTTGCCCCTCCCACCAGCCTCTGGCAGCCACCATTCTACTTTCTGTTTTGATGAGGTTGACTGCTCCACATTGGTTTAGCTTTGTATTGATTTCTATGGATTCTTTAAACTATGTCCTAAGCCCTTGGTCAGTTTTGTTTGTTGCAGTTATCTTTGCCACCCCAGGGCTTGTTTGCCTTTTCACTCTCTCAGTGGAGTCTTTTGATGACACAATTATTAATGTTTTTCTTTTATAGTTTTTACTTTTTTGTCCTGCTTATGAAATATTTTCTTGCCCAGAGAAAAGGAGATACTCTCCTATTTTATCTTCTAGAAGTTTTTAGCTTTTCCACTCACATTGTATCTAAAATCTAGCTGGTACGGATTTTTCTCCATGTTTTTTTCCCCACTGCTATTGAAAAGTTTATCCTTCTCCACTGCTCTGCAGTACCACCTCCATTATATAAGTTAAGTGTCTATACACCTGTGTTTATTTCTGGGCTATTAGGGTCTACTGGTCTGTTTTTCTGTACTTGCACCAGTACTATACTGTCTTATGAGTCTTGGTATCCAGTTGAGTAAATCCTTCAACCTGAGTTTTCTTCTTCAAAAGTGTGTTTTTCTCTTGGCTCCTTGCATTTTCATATAAATATTGGCATCTGTTCCATGCTATATAACCTGATAAAATATTGATCAGAATTGCCTTGATTCTATGTGTCTGTGTTAAGATTCTGTGTGTCTGAGATTAGAATCTGTTACAGTATTGTCTTCCATTCTGTGAATATGGTATACCCCTGCATATATTTAGCTCTAGTGTGTGTGAGACCTTGATCAATGGACACAATGTCTACGTAGGCTGATTTTCCCCTCTTCTTTAAGACTCAGCTCACCATTGGAACTCACCTTTTCAGAAGTACAAAAAGTAAAGATGATCAGAAAAGTGTGCATTTCCTCTCAACATGTTTTGTGGAATTGTCTTTCTTTAATTGTTTAGAATTAATAATGGTTAAAGAAATATTACTATGAAAATTCTTACTTATTTTTTTCCGTGATTTTTGACATTTTTTTCCTTTCAAAATGAACCTCTCCATGTCTCTTACTCCACGTCTTTCGTTGTTCCCAACTGTATGACTCTCGTTGCTCTTCTTTCATATCAAATAGATTTTTCTACCATTCTGCTACTGCTTTTCTAGTGATTTTTGGTTTTTAAATGGTCATGTATGTTCTCTAACAACATTTAAACTTAGCAGAGCTACACCATTATGTTTCTACCCAAAATTTCTAACATTAATATCTTAATATTTATCTTTGAATTTTGGTTTACCAAAATGTTACAAAGAAAATGACTTATTCCATGTACATGCCAAAATAGATGTATTTCTTTGCTTAAAATTTGAAATCTCTTCTCTCTAATCCATTAAATACATAAGCATATATAATGAATTATAAGTTCTTATTTAATACTCCAATTCTTTTAAAAGACAGGGAACGAGATTTGGGTATATGTGTGTACATGTTTGTGTGTAATAAAAATATTTATATTTAATAGTTAGAAGTGGTTTTATGTGATGTCCTACACCCATCTTTTTCAAATACTTTTTAGAAAACCCCTCTGTACTTTAGATTAATTTGCCAGTTTACTATTACTAAATTTGGAGCAACCAATAAAGTATTTAAGGAAAGGAAAATTTTATAGACCCTATTACTAAAGAGATATTTTAAAAGTCTATAAAATTTTATCTTAAAGTGTAATTCATATTGGGTGAGAAAGAATTTATATTTGGAGAATAGTTGTTTATACAGTCATTGTAATGTTTTTAGTGATAACTTTTGCCTTTTCATTTAGTCAGTCATTCTAAAGGAATCCTCATGCTTTACAGAAATAAAAAAACAAACTGTTTACATATCAACTAAAACATCCTATATTTTTAAAAATGAGATTTATAATTGTATAAATAGGCATATATATTAATAAAATTGGATAAGAAGGTGGCATACTTGGTACATGAGTCTTTTTTTTTTTTTTTTTTTTTTAGACGGAGTCTCGCTCTGCTGCCCAGGCTGGAGTGCAGTGGCCGGATCTCAGCTCACTGCAAGCTCCGCCTCCCGGGTTTACACCATTCTCCTGCCTCAGCCTCCCAAGTAGCTGGGACTACAGGTGCCCACCTCGTCGCCCGGCTAGTTTTTTTTTTTTTTTTTTTTTTTTTTATTTTTTAGTAGAGATGGGGTTTCACCGTGTTAGCCAGGATGGTCTCGATCTCCTGACCTTGTGATCCGCCCGTCTCGGCCTCCCAAAGTGCTGGGATTATAGGCTTGAGCTACCGTGTCCGGCGAGTCTTCAATATTTATAATTTCTAGGACTGCATTCATGGTCTTCACTGAATACTGTGCTATTGTATGTTAAAACCTTGCTTCAAGGGTTGAAATTTAACATTTATGGGGTATTACTTTGGCTTTAAATAGTGATGATCTTGAAATGGCCTAAGGACTAAATGAAAAGTGGAACATTCACACCACTGACACTCTTGTATTATGAGGGCATCTTATCAGTATGCCTTACTATACCCCAGTTTCCTGATTCTCAAGAATGCATTGAAAGTATGTGCAATGTAATCGATAACATCTGTCCCCACCAAACTTACTTTGCAGGTACTCTTTGAGCACATCAAATTCTTCCATTGCCGCTCTTCTCTGTGCCCTTTACCCGCACTTCCCAGCTCACAGCACTGACAACCGGTGAGTCTAGTGATTCTGTCATCAATGTAATACTTATTAAGTTCTCTAAGGGGATCATTTGGTTGTATTTTGGTTTCGTGGAATTATTTCCAAATTAGCCTTGTTCTGTTCTTCAACTTCTATTCATGGCTAAATCTTTTAAGAAAATTATCTCACAAAGTATTAGACCAGAGGATAACTTTGGACACCTGATGACGGACCAGTCTTCCGCCATTCTCAGATCTGTAGAACTGCTCTAAATCCAGAAGGAGATTACATAAAGTTGTCTTTAGGGAAAAAATCATCAGGTAAAGGATAGTTGCCAAGGGGAGTTCACGATACTTTTTTTGTGCTGTAATTATTTAATTCCAAGAGAAAAGTTTGTCTGATTTAGTGGCAATGTCTGTATGAGTTCCATTTTTCCCCTCTTTCACATAAATGGTGAGAAATTTTGTATAAATGACATAGAAGGGACAAGAAAAGCAAAATACAACAAAAAATCAGAGACAATTTAGAAGTGGCAGTGAGCAGTAGAACTTCAAACCATGTAGAAGCAGTTAAAAGCTCTGCATTTTAGTGTACGAGGAACCACCAACACTTCCGTTTCCCTAGATATAGTTTGAGATATAGCAGATCTCTTGCATATGGGGGAAGGGAAGAAAATAGCCCCTTGTAAGACACCTGAGCACTGTGCTCAACTGAAGGCATCCCCTGTTGTCTCCCCAGAGACAGGTCAAGAGCCCTTTATTGTTTATGGGAGAAGGGTCAGGAGCACTTATCACAGAACATAAGTCATCATTTTAAACTGCACTATAATGTATAATGAATGACAGAAGAAAGATAGCTGTTTTACAAAAGTACCCTAATCTGAAAACCACACTCTGATGGTAGGTGCAGCACAAGAATATTGTTGTTAATACACCTCTGACATGTGGCCTCATGCCTGTCATTTAGGAAAGATTTTTTGAGTTGTTAAAAGCCAGTTACTGGCTAGGGTACAGTGGAGAGCCACACTCACATGCTGCTGGTCATAGCTATTTGGCTTAGCTATTGTAAACAAAGCCGTTTGGTGACAATAATCTTTTTTTTTTTTTGGGGCGGGGATGGAGTCTCTGTCGCCCAGGCTGGAGTGCAGTGGTGCGATCTCAGCTCACTGCAAGCTCTGCCTCCTGGGTTCACGCCATTCTCCTGCCTCAGCCTCCCAAGTAGCTGGGACTACAGGTGCCCGCCACTACGCCCGGCTAATTTTTTGTATTTTTTAGTAGAGATGGGGTTTCACTGTGTTAGCCAGGATGGTCCCTATCTCCTGACCTTGTGATCTGCCCACCTCGGCCTCCCAAAGTGCTGGGATTATAGGCGTGAGCCACCATGCCCTGCTGGTGACAAGAATTTTTATGTAATTTATTAGTGTCAGTTTTTTCTGATCTTTATTTTTACTTTTAATAGATACATAGAAGTAAATGTATTTGTGTAAGAAGAGGGAAGTTATTGTCTATAAAGCTTTTTAAAATGGAAGTCTCATTGTATCCTTCTTCTTTTTTTTTTTTTTATTAGAGTCTTGCTCTGTTGCCCAGGCTGGAGCGCAGTGGCGTGATCTCGGCTCACTGCAAGCTCTGCCTCCCGGGTTCACACCATTCTCCTACCTCAGCCTCCTGCGTAGCTGGGACTACAGGCACCCGCCACAGCGCCTGGCTAATTGTTTTGTATTTTTAGTAGAGATGGGGTTTCACCATGTTAGCCAGGATGGTCTCGATCTCCTGACCTCATGATCCACCCATCTTGGCCCCCAAAGTGCTGGGATTACAGGCGTGAGCCACTGCGCCTGGCCGATTTTTTTGTTTTTTCTTCTGAGAGGGAGTCTTCTCTGTTGCCCAGGCTGTAGTGCAGTGACGCGATCTCAGCTCACTGCAACCTCCCTCTTCTGGGTTTAAGTGATTCTCCTCCCTCAACCTCCCGAGTAGCTGCGATTCCAGGCATGTGCCATCAGGCCTGGCTAACTTTTGTATTTTTAGTAGAGACGGGGTTTCATCATGTTGGCCAGGCTCATCTTGAACTCCTAACGTCAGGTGATCCACCTGCCTCGGCCTCCCAAAGTGCTGGGATTACAGGCACGAGCCACTGTGCCCAGCCTATCCTTCTTTTATGAGATCTTGAAATATGAAAACTTTTTTGTTTTTACATTCTAAAATAGAAATCTTAAAGTTTAAAAAACTTTTTGAGAACCCCAAAGAAAATATTGCCATAGCCACATAGATGTTTGATGTACTGTATTTCAAGGACGTGTGTATATGTATATGTGTAGGTTTGTACATGTAGAAGAACTTTGCTGTCTGAGATGAATTGACATCCTGTCTTTCCCCTTCTTCCCTATCAATCCTTAAAGAAAAGAAAAAAAAAAAAAGAACTAGAAATAAATCTCTGAGAAGATAAAACAGATGCCTGTGTTGAATGGAAAGAGATTTTGAGAGTGATTGATTTTATAAGTGGTCAGTTTGATAGTAAATATTTTCATGTTATGACACTTTTTACCTCCCTGTAAAACCTCTTCACTGTGAAGACTAAAGTAAAGAATTATTGGGTCAAAGATCAGTTATATAAAATGTTTAAAAGATAATTTCTCCACTACTTTTTAATAGAATCGTATCTGCCTTTAAGATTTCTGTTCATCTGAAGATATTACCTGAGCTTCTGTCCTGTCTTAGCTCCTAGGCAGCAGCAGATTGCAGAGCTCATATTGTCACAGTTGTTTGTTACCCACCCTCTGTCTTTTTTATGACCAGGTATCATCTCCAGGCTCTCCGGCACCTCTATGTGCTGGCCGCGGAGCCCAGGCTTCTTGTGCCTGTGGATGTGGACACAAACACACCCTGCTATGCCCTCTTAGAAGTTACCTACAAGGTATCTCTCCCTATCATTTACTTGTAATTTTATTACCACTTATCCATCTTTGCAGGTCATAATATTTCAAATGTGTTGTCCAGTAAAAGGTGACAAGTAGTCAGTTGAACTTTCATAAAAATGGAAGCTTCCAAAGTTATTGTATATCCTGCCAGGCCATTCATGCTTGTTTGTATTCTCTGGGTATCACTTTTTAGGGATCATCAGCTACTCTTTTGTCCTTAGAGCTTATAGTTTAAAAATATCCCTGTTAACTTTACATGACTGACAGTAGTGTTCTATAAAACTTACTGAGTTAGAACCATTCTTAGATTTGTTAGCTGAATACTTGAAAACCCAAAATTGTGTATTTGATGACAGCTTTCATTTAGATGCACAAATAGATTACAAGTTTTATATCCTTCTTTCATTCAGCAAATTATTAAGTACCTTCTGTGAATCAGAACTGTACTAGGCTCTGGGGTACAAAATGAGATGACATTGTCATTTTCCTTAAGGAACCTCTATCCCCTGGGGAGCCAGGCATGGATACAATGAGAACAGAATGTGATAATTGGAGATGTGTGTGGAATGCAGGGGAAGCAGCAAAGCACCCTCGCTTAGCTGTTAGCTGTGGGGTTGAGGGGGCTGTCACAGTGGACGGTGTTTGGGCTAGGCCTGGCCCACTGAGTGGAGCTCCTTCCGAACGGAGAAGGCAACATGCAGAAACCCAGTGGCACTGGAGCATGGCCTTTGGTCCTGCTGGCCTGTGAGGAGCAAGGCTTGAAGTGGTGGGAAGTGACACATACTCTGTGGGAAATTTTGATATCAGTCCTTCAAGATTTGAGTACCAGAGAGGATTTTATGGCATTTTAAGGTCTCTGTATGAACTGCAGGGTTGGAGGGAGGTAGAGCGTGGAGATGTTTCTTCTTTGTTGTTTCCACTGACTACCTAGTGAATTGTAGCTGGACTTTTACATTTGTAAAGGGCACTCAGTGGTATGAACAAACGAAAGAAGAATTGATGGCTCCTACCCTGCTTCCAGAACTCCATCTTTTAAAGCAGGTAAGTTGGGCATGGTTGGGAGATGGGTCCAAGGGATCAATTCAGTAGAACAGCATAGCATTAAAGACAGCTAAATAAAAGCCTCTGCTTTCTTCATGTATTGTAGCAGATAAGAAAGCTGGAGCAAAAGGAGAAGTCAGAAAGAATAGAGCAAGTCTTGTCTTAGAGATCTTTACTGATAGCTTAGGTGGCCTCAGAACATGATTTACGTTCATTTTTTTGTCTGGAAATGGAGCTTGTTAACCTCTAGATGCCTCTTTCTGGCTGTTACTGTTTCCTCTGAGAAACACAGGGTCCAGTTTGTCAAATGAATATGTTTTTCAGCTTTGGGTTGACTATGTTTACATTTATCTTGGCAGATTAAAGTTAAAGGCCCAAGATACTGGGAACTGCTCATAGATTTAAGCAAAGGAACACAACACTTGAAGTAAGTACTCCGATGTACCTTTTAGGAAGTGAATAGAAGTATATAGGAAGGTATAAATTATAAATTATTATCTGGAATGTGACTCATCACCCTTTAATCTCATTCAAGACAATATGTAGGGTATGTCTTCTGTAAAACAGCCTGTATTTTTGAAATGGGACTTGTGTTAGAAAATGAAAGTTTTGGCCAGGTGCGGTGACTCACGCCTGTAATCCCAGCACTTTGGGAAGCCGAGGTGGGCGGATCATGAGGTCAGGAGATCGAGACCATGCTGGCTAACACGGTGAAACCCCATCTCTACTAACAATACAAAAAATTAGTTGGATGTTGTGACTGGCACCTGTAGTCCCAGCTACTCGGGAGGCTGAGGCAGGAGAATGGCATGAACTCGGGAGGCGGAGCTTGCAATGAGCCAATATTGCACCACTGCACTGCAACCTGGGCGACAAAGCGAGACTCCGTCTCAGAAAAAAAAAAAAAAAGAAAATGAAAATTGTAATTTTAAACTCCATCCCTAAATATTTATATTCATTTATTGAGAAACTTGCACTGACTTCCTTGTAACAGTAATGGACTTGTCTCTTGGTATATTAACATAAGATTTAGTTTAAGAAAGTGTGTTAGTCCATTTTCACACTGCTATAAAGAACTACCTGAGATTGGGTAATTTGTAAAGAAAAGTAGTTAAATTGACTCATAGTTTCGTCTGGCTGGGGAGGCCTCAGGAAACTTACAATCGTGGCAGAAGGTGAAGGAGAGGCAAGACATGTCTTGTATGGCGGCAAGAGAGAGTGAGAGAGGTGCTACACTTTTACACCATCAGATCTCGTGAAAACTCACTATCATGAGAACAGCATGAGGGAAATCCGCCCCCATGATCCAATCACCCCCAACCAGGTCCCTCCCCTGACATGTGGGGATTATAGTTTGACATGAGATTTGGGTGGGGACACAGAGCCTAACCAGGTCAGAAAGTAAAGCTGATTTGTACATCCACAAAAGGAACTTTATTATATCAATCAGTGTTTGTCAGACCACATCTTTTGTTGCATCTCTTTACCATTCTTCTGTTAGAAAGTTCTCCTAAATTTAAGATTACTGTAGATAATATATACTACTCACCCAGTTTATTTTGGGTGGAAATAATCACATGCAATTATTTTAGAGTGTTGATAATTTTATACTGAAAGTAGCATGTCAATTAAGTCTTTAAATTTCAAAGAAGTTTAACAAGCATGTAAAAGTTTCTATAATTTGGTCCCAATGTGAATTTTTCCAGACTATCTGTATATTAGCTGTTTTCTGTATTGTTCTGTCCTTAGATTTGCAGCATTATTTTCTTTTTGCTGCAAACCAATTAATAGATATTTAGTACCTCATGTACCCCAGACATAGAGCTAGGGGATATAGGGAATACAAAGAAATGTCAGGTAAAATGCTACCATTGAAACTCATAATTGAGCCAGTAGTCAAAGTGACTTCTCATTTAACAAGTTCCATGAATGAACTTTATTCTAGGCTTTCTCATAGGGACTGATTTAATCTTAGACACAGTAAATAATCATTTGCCTTAGTGGAAAATGGTAAAGGCTTCATCTCCCATGAACATGGTATTAGAAGACACTATGTTTCCAGCCAAGAACTGCCAGTAATACCTTATATTAAATTCATTCATTTTTCTTTCAGGTCCATCCTTTCCAAGGATGGGGTTTTATATGTTAAACTCAGGGCAGGTCAGCTCTCCTACAAAGAAGATCCAATGGGATGGCAAAGTTTGTTGGCGCAGACTGTTGCTAACAGGAACTCTGAAGCCCGGGCTTTCAAGGTAGTATTATTAATTGGTAAAAACGGAAAGAAATAATTCTAAATTGCGGGCTTCCTTGCCCATTGCTATAAACTTTAAAGGTGGATCTGCTTCCTTTTCATTGTTGCAGTTGTAAACACTGCCTGCCCGTGACTCTGTTTGCTTTTATGTGATGGGCATAATAAAATATAAATACAAAATACTCTATATAATAAATA